>NW_020175023.1:0-131646 GCF_003031525.2 Neophocaena asiaeorientalis asiaeorientalis
TCCCTGGTGGCACGGTGGTTAAGAATCCACCTGCCAATGCATGGGACACGGGCTCCAGCCCTGGCCCGGGAAGATCCCACATGCCAAGGGGCAACTCAGCCTGTGTACCAGAACTACTGAGTCCATGCACCACAACTACTGAGCCCGTATGCTGCCACTATTGAAGCCCATGCGCCTAGAGCCTGTGCTCTGCAAGAAAGAGAACCCACCGCAATGAGAAGCCTGGGCAATGCAATAAGAGTAGTCCCCGCCCACTGGAACTAGAGAAATCCCACATGCATCAATGAAGACCCAATGCAGCCTAAAATTTTAACAAATATATATATAAATAAATAAATAAACTCAAGAGAAGTCTCACTTTTGGCCTTATCCTCTCCACCCCATCCCCTCCACCCTGTGTTCCCCTGTGTTCATTAGTTTCTGGTTTATGTTTACGTGTTTCTTTCTGAAGAAAAAAAAAATTATCATCATTATTAGCACACATATTTTATATCCTTTAAGAAAAGGTAACATACACTTTACTTATTTCACTTAATACACCCTGGAAATCAAGCAACTTCAGTTTATAGAGATCTCCCTCATTCTTTTGTGGGTGCACAGTACTGCATTGTGTGGACATACTATAATTTATTCGGTCAGTCCCTATAGGTGGGAATGTCAGTTGTTTACAGAATTCTGCTATTACGGATAATACTGAACTAATAGATTTGTGCATATGTTTTTTCATATTTCTAAGTGTGTATTTTGGGGTAAATTCTCAGAAGTGAATTGTTGAGTCAAAGTCTAAATTCACATGTAGTTTAGTTAAATACTGCCAAATTCTATAGTTTGTTTCCAAGTGTGCTCCCTCCAGCAACATATGAGGGTGTCTGTTTCCCCACAGCTTTGTCAACAGGATATTGTCAAGTTTTTAAATTTCTACCTATCTAAATGGTGAAAAATGGTGTCTCAGTGTAGTTTAAAGTTGCATTTCTCTTTTTTATAAGTGAAGTTGAGTATATTTTTCATTTTTGTATCTTTTTTTTTTTTTTTTTGCGGTACACGGGCTTCTCACTGTCGCGGCCTCTCCCTTTGCAGAGCACAGGCTCTGGACGCGCATGCTCAGCGGCCATGGCTCACGGGCCCAGCCGCTCCGCGGCATGTGGGATCTTACTGGACCGGGGCACAAACCCGTGTCCCCTGCGTCGGCAGGCAGACTCTCAACCACTGTGCCACCAGGGAAGCCCCACATTTTTGTATCTTTTGTGTGTATTTTCTGTTTATATATTTTGTCCATTTTTATGTTTGCTCTTTCCCCTCAATTTTTCTCGGAAACCTGCATTGCCATCTTTCAGCCATGCATCACAGAAAGGAAAAGTTTCCCTTTATTTTAAAGAGCTCTCCGTGTGTTAAGGACATTAGTTCTTTATCTGCCATGTATCGTTAAGTTGTTAATATTCTCTCCCAGGTTTTCATTTTGCTAAGCAGGTGTTTTTTAATGGAGTCAAATTTATAAATCTTTTATCTCTTCTGGATTTTGAGTTATAGTTCAAAAGGCTTTCTTCACACACAGATTATTAAGAAAAATACACTCATGTTTTCTTCTACTATTTCATGTAGTTTCTTTTTTTTTTAATTAATTTATGTATTTATTTTTGGCTTTCTCTAGTTGTGGAGAGTGGGGGCTACTCTGTTGCGGTGCACGGGTTTCTCTTGTTGCAGAGCACAGCCTCTAGGTGCACAGGCTCAGTAGTTGTGGCTCGCGGGCTCTAGAGTGCAGGCTCAGTAGTTGTGGCACATGGGCTGAGTTGCCCCACGGCATGTGGGATCTTGCCCGACCAGGGCTTGAACCCATATCCCCTGCATTGGCAGGTGGATTCTTAACCACTGGGCCACCAGGGAAGTCCTAAAATACTTCTTTTAAATCTCTTTTTCACTGATTTCTACCTTTTCCCCTCTCATTTCTTTGAATCTCAACTTTGTAGTTCTTTTTCAAATTATTGAACAAGGCATCAGTTAGGAATATTTTAGTTAGGTATGTTTTCAGTTGTTGATTAAAGAAAACATGAATAATGGTGGCTTAAATAAACAATTTGGGGGACTTCCCTGGTGGTCCAGTGGCTAAGACTCCATGCTCCTAATTCAGGGGGACCGGGTTTGATCCCTGACCAGGGAACTAGATCCCACATGCTTCAACTAAGAGTTCGCATGCCGCAAATAAAAAGATCCCACACGCCACAACTAGGACCCAGCACAGCCAAATAAATAAATGAATATTTTTAAAAAATAAATAAACAAGTGGGTTTTGTTTTCTTTTCTTTTGTTTGTAGTTACATAGCAAGGAGTTGGATTGTAGGTGGTTGCTGGCATTAGTTCAACTGTTCAGCCACCAAGAACCTTCTTGGGCTCTTCCTGCCTTCCTACTTGGCTGTCCTGAGTGTGTTGAATTTTTTTGATCTGATGACTATAACCTACCTCATGATCGCAAGACAGCTGTCACAGCTCCTGACAAAACATCCGTGTCCAAGGCAAGAAAAAAGGGGGAGGACATATGACAAGCAAATGATCCTCATTTCAGCCCCTTCTTTTTAGATCTCCAATGTGGAGATAAGTAAGGGAGAAGGGGGCTGAGAATGGCTGTAGGATTAGTCACCAACACTGTGGGTCACAAACAACTAGCTCATTTGTTTTCTATCTTTCTTGTTTTCTTTATCCCTTCCTGATGCCGTTTGGAAGAATCCTCACCCTAATCTTATTGCTCATCATTTCATTTTGCCTGTAACCATTCTGCTATTCAATCCATGTATGGATTTCAACTATTAAATTTTTCATTCCCAGTATTTCCAACTGATTCTTCTTGTTTGTTTCTACCTTAGGTTAACAATATCCTCCCTTATATTTTGGGGATATTTATTATACTTATTTTAAACTTGACCAGGTCTATTAACTCAGCTTCATCTAATACAGGTTTCTCTGTTTGTTGTTTTTCTTTCATTGCAAATATGTTTCCCTTTGAGTTCCTATTATTTTAGGGGTGTCAGTGAATTTAGGGGAAGGCTAAGGCCCAGACCCTAGGATATGAAGCAGGTGGGGAGGTAAGGTTTAAGGTCTACTGGTCTAGCCCTACCTAGTCAGGCTGGAGTGCTGGGTTTACAGCCTCATGAAGCAATGGGGCAGGTAATGATCCACCCAGGGTCCTGAGGAGTGGGGGTGAGGAGGGGAGAGGCACAACTGAAATAGCTCTCCCTCAGTCTTACCCCCATCTCAAGGCATCTGACTCCCTTCAACTCTGGCTACAGTCACAGTCTCCCCACAACTGGCCCCCAACTACCTTCCGTCTTCTCATGGATTTCTCGGTTTTCACTCTATATTTTCTCAAATCCTTAACCCCTCTTCAGTCCAGTGGTTGAGACTTCGCCTTCCAATGCAGTGGGTGGGGGTTTGAGTTCGATCCCTGGTTGCAGAGCTAGAATCCCACATGCATTGTGGTCAAAAAACCAAAACAGAAAACAGAATCAATATTGTAACAAATTCAATAAAGACTTTAAAAATGGCCCACAGCAAAAAAAAAAAAAAAAAAAATCTTAAAAAAAAATTTTTCAAACAAATAAACGTTAAGTACAAAGACACCATTTTCCATTAGACTGCATCTACTATCATCAATTCATGGCCACAGTTATTTCCTGTCTCCCCATCCCTCACCGCTGGCCCACTGGATTATTGAATAATTTTAAAACAAATCTCATTTCTAGATATAAAAGACTTTAGGGAATTATTTTCAATTTTTTAAGTATAATAATGATACTGTAATTATGTGGGAGAATGGTCTTATTCTTGGGAGATGCATGTTGAAATACTTAGAGCTAAAGAGTCATGATGTTTGCAACTGTTAAAGAGAAAAACCACAGGCCCAAAATGGTGTCGCTTGTGCTAAAGCCCATGACACCAATCCTAGATTTAATACCTAACCTATGGCAGTTTCAACCTCCATTGGAAATGTAATCTTAATCACTTAGTCTGGAATTTTCTAGTCAGCACCAATGAGGTAATCTGCCAAATGGGCCTTCTTTATTCCCCAGAGAAAGAAGAGTCAATCTGTATAATAAAACCCTTGCTGTCCCTTCCCCCACAAAAAGATGTCCTGGCCTAAAAATAATCCTTTCTTCTCTTTTGCTAATAGCTCCCTTGCCCCACCCTCCTTCCTATAAAAACCTTCCATTTTATACAACCACTTAGAGCACCCTCCTAGTTGCTAAATGGAATGCTGCCCGATTCATGAGTCACCAGTCTAATCGCCAATTAGATCTTCAAATTTATTCGGTTAAATTGTGTTTTTTTAACACAACTATCAAGTAGTTCAGAAAAAAAAAATGAATAAAACCTAAGTCTAGATGCTGGACTGGATTTAACTTACACATTTTTGGCATCATTATCTCTTAGATGATGCTGTGTACTTCATCTTGTATCCTATCAGGAGACACTTAATGTCAGGGTGCCTCACTACTGGTGATACTGTTTGATCACTTGGCTATAATGGTGACTGCCACTTTTTTTCATATAAAGGTGTGCTTTCCCTTTACAAATTGTTAACAAATAATCTGTGGAGCAATACTCTGGCACCATACAAACATCCTGTACTCAGTAACCTTTCACCTAGCATCCACTAAATCATTTAATTAATTGGGAACTGTAGTACAGTTCCAGAGGTTTTTTTATTTCAGTGGCTGTACTTTTAAAGTGTTTCTAGTTTTTGTTTTTTTATATATGTCTTTTTTGTAAACATATTGTTCTATCCTTTCACAATGATTTTTTTAACTTGCTATTTTTTTGATGTAAAGCATACCAATTTTATAGACTCTGATTGTTCCATTACCAGTTCAAGGAAGGGAGGGCTTTTTTCCTCTCTATTGCGGTGATATGTACATGGTAATATGTTGGAGTCCCTGGCACACGTAAGTGTCCCCAATTTAATGGCTTTGTGTTTCCAAAAGTCCTAGAGGTTTCATTATTCTCAGACCATGGGACTCTTCTGGGTCAGTTCCCCTTGCTGCTCTGACTACTCTCTTCATTTTTGGCACAAAAGGAATTCTCGACTTTGGAGACTCTGAGTTTCCTATAGGTTTTACTGTTTTTGGACCACTCGGTGTTAATTCCTTGACTTCAGGTTCCTATAACAGGAGGGTATTGGAATCAGAAACAAGTTATGAGGGCTGGAGTTTTATCACCCATTCAGGGCCAGGAGAAATTCACTAGGTCTGCCCAAGGTTGAGGAACTGGCAATGCCCCCTGCAAAACCCCAAGTGCCCCAAGGGCCTTGGGAAGCAGCAAGGAAGGTTGCAACTACTTGGACCCACAGGTGGAAAAAGCAAAAAGGGTAGCGATGGGTCTGAATTTATATTGCCCTCCTAACTCAGGAGGCCCAGAAAATAACATAATGAACATCATGTATACACATGATTCATGTTAAAAAACAAAATTCTATTTTGTTGAAGTACCCCTCTCCTACCACTTTACTCTCTCTGCCAGAGGCAACTGCTCTCTTGAATCTTAGTGTTTATCATTCCCAAGCATATCTTTATTCTTTTATCACACATGTATGTATCTGTAAACAATATCCCACTTCTCTCTCTACTCTGACTTTCATCTTCAATACTTTACCAAGACTGCTCAAGGTCACCAATGACTTAGGTGCTAGCAAATTTAAAGGATACTTCCATGTCCTCATCTTGCCCGTCCTTACTGCAGTTCTCCAGAGTTACTTCCTCCTTCATTCCTTCCTCTACTTCTACTCCCTGGTTTTCCTCATCCCTTCAAACCACCCTAATCTCACCTCCTTTGCTCCTCCTCTGCACTCCCTCAAAATGCTGGTATGCCCCATGGCTCCATGATGGCTCTTCTCATCTCCATCTATACTCTCTCCCTAGGAGATCTCATTTAGTTCCAGGACTCTGAATACATCTACCTAAAATGACTGCCAAATCTCTATCTCTGGCCTGGATCTCTCCCTGAGCTCCTAATTCGGGTATCCAACTGCTAACCTGACACCTCCACTCTGAAGTCTTGTATATATCTCGGACTCAACATGACCAAAGTGAAGCTTTTGACCTAACCCCCCGCCCCAAACTGTTTCCTTCATAACCCCACTCTCCTATTTCAAGAAATAGTCCAACCCACCCAGTTGCTCTAGCCAGAAACCAGCAGTCATCCATGATTATCCCTTCTCCTTCACTCACGTATCCAACCTGTCAACCTAAACAGAGGCAAACCAAGGCAAGCTCGACCTATCAGAAATTGAGTTGCAATTTGAGAAACATATGCTATAGCAAGATACAAGCAAGTCCGTTGAGGGTTTGGGCAGAGTTGTGTTTATGGACCAGAAGCAAGTCTGACCAGAGTCCTAAAGTATTAAGTTAATTGGCTTGAGGATGGGGAGTAATTCTTGGTGGATGTTCATTGGTCAGGAAATAAGTCTGTTTTCTGTAAACCAGGCAATTATGGGAAATCAGTCTCTAAGTTCCATTCTTTGGAGGGTGCCTTTGTGAGATTCTCCATTTCAGATCCTCCTGTTTCATTTTAGACTAAAATCCTTTCACAAACCCATCAGCAAGACCCATTCACTCCACCTTTCCACCTCCCAAATAAGGTACACCTTTAATCCATCCTCTTAGCTACATTTCCAGTATCATGACCCCAGGCTAGGCCGGTATAATCTCTTGCCTACTAGGTCACCTCACTTCCAGTCCTGCCCGCTTCAAATCAGTTCTCCACACAGCAGCAAGCCCAATAAACATAAAATCAAATGTAATTCAGATCTTGTCACTCCTCTGCTCAAAATTCTTCAATGATTTCTCATTAGGACAAAAGCCAAAATTATAATATTACTATGGGATACAAGATGCTAAGTTGATCTCATTCTTCTCCCCCTCACCTATTGCCTTCTATCCATACAGGCTTCTTTCAGTTCTTCAAGATCAAGTTCTGTCCCACCTCAAGGCCTTTGCATATATCATTGTCAGATCTTAGTCTGGAAGCCTCTCCACCTCCCTGCCCTTCATTTTGACATTCCTCCTTGTTCTCTAGAGTCAGGTTAAGTATCACTTCAAAGATTTCTCCCCTATTTTATCTAAAGTAGGTTCTTCCATTTTTCTGTATTCCAGTTCTCGGTTTCCCTCAGAGCACTTACTACATATCGTAATTTACTTGTAATTTTCTTCTTTTTGTCCCCTGTTCACGTTAGAAATGTTAGTTCGAGGGCAAGAACTACGTGTCGCTTTCATTATTGCTATCTCCAGCGCCTTGCACCATGCCTACCACGTGGTAGACACTCGATAAAAAATCAGTGAATCTGGTCTTCCATTCATTGTAAATGACAGCCCCTCGTTGAAACTTAGCAATAATTCCGCGAGGGAGGAAACATGCTCCCCACTGCGTGAAGAGGTAAAGTTTGTAACTTGTCCGAGGTCACTGAGCAGGCAACTAAAGAAGTTCGGATTCGAACCCATGACTGTAGGACCCGTGAGCCCTCCCTCTGAGACACCATCTTGAGGTTTCTCAGTTTAGGGAACCCCAGCAGTACTGCAACCCTCTGAATGTCTGTAATCTGTCCCCTCCGGCCGCGACGGCTCC
Source organism: Neophocaena asiaeorientalis asiaeorientalis (assembly GCF_003031525.2). Taxonomy (NCBI): domain Eukaryota; kingdom Metazoa; phylum Chordata; class Mammalia; order Artiodactyla; family Phocoenidae; genus Neophocaena; species Neophocaena asiaeorientalis. The sequence goes on from NW_020175023.1 coordinate 7,606, forward strand.
CGGAGCTCTCTGCAAGCCCTGCGTTCTCCGCTGTGGTCTGACGAGTGGGCGGTCCCATGCCCCGGAAGGCGCCCCTCCCCCGGAGACTACGTATCCCAACAGGCTCCGCAGGGCGCCGCTGATTGGCGGAAGAGAGGCCGGCGACAGCGTGATGACGTTTAGGGACGCCGGCGCGCGGGATTTAAACTTCGGCGGTTTACGCGGCGTTAAGACTTCGCAGTGTTGGTAGAGTGGTGATTTTCTGGCATTTCGCGTTTCTCTTCCCGGAGCTCCTGCCTACCCATGGACTCGTCGCTTCTTCAGGCTCGCCTGTTTCCCGGTCTCGCCATCAAGATACAACGCAGTAATGGTGAGGGACGGGGTCCTGAGGCCAAGGGGACCCGTGGGCTGAGACGGCAGAGATTACCTCCCCTCCCCAAACAGCAGGCCCTGAATCACTATTGGGGATTCCCCTCCACCCCCCAGGTCTAGGTCTCCGCACTGGCAGTCAGTCTTCTCTACCAGGGCCAGGGGCCTCTGCACTGGCGGTGGGTCCCCTCCCCGTCCTTCAGGAATGAGCGGAGCTCCTTTGTGTCACTGGACCTCTCCGGGACGTCAGGGTTGCTGGATTCATTTCCCCTCCAAAGTTCGCCCCTGCAACTGCCCTGCTCTTGCAGGGACCTCGGCTTTCTGGCCCCTCTGTTCTCCCATAAACGCTGTGCACTTGCTGTATGTCAGATACTGGGATTCAGGGTAACGAGACAGACGAGATCCCTGCTCTTCAGGAGCTTGCAATCCTACCCTCTCTTTTTTAGTTGAGCAGCTACCTCACCTCTGGCAGGTCTAACACCTATATCACTAGAATTGTCTGACATAAAGGTCAGGAGTGAGATAGGGAAACCTGAGGGCGCTAGAGCCTCAGTGCTGTGTTGAGGAACTGCTCACCTAAGCACTAGAGTGATTCCCCTGCCCAAACATACCTTCACCACATAGCAGGCTCTCTTTTGAGTAGGGATGAGTCCTTATCCTCTGCAGCTCAGTTTTAAGAACTGTTCCTTGCCTACCTCACTGTGGGATATTCCAAGGGTGAAGTGTCAGGTGGTTTGTCTCCTGGGGTTAGAAAGAAAGTCAACTGTCCCTTCCTTCAGGCCAACTCTACATTAAGAGTCTCTGTGGGATCCTAAAAGTGAAAAAGATGGGTAACTCTGATCTTTCCATACTATAGGCTTAATTCACAGTGCCAATGTAAGGACTGTGAACTTGGAGAAATCCTGCGTTTCGGTGGAATGGACCGAAGGAGGAGCCACAAAGGGCAAAGAGGTAGGTTCTATGAGTATGCCTGTACCACATTTAACACCTTCCTACCTAAAAGATGTGTGTGGAAATGGAACTTGTGTCAGCCTTGTTTTTGATGTCGACTTGTCCTCCCTAGTCTTAAATATGGTCCTCTTTGAATGCATTGGGATTTTATTTAGGCAGGCCTGTTCTAAATTGAAGCAATCAACAGTTTCTGTTGTGTTTCTAGAAAGTAAACTGCACAGGATTCTAAAACCTTTGCCCACCCAAGCTAGCTCTGAGTGCACACTACGTATGATATTGATTTGGGGAGCAAAATTGATAATCTAGTTGGGGAGACAAAAGTATGTTTCTGAAACACCAAATAATAGAAGGCAACTACAGATGAATAATGCTAGAGCAGCTCAGAGGTGGAAACTCACTGAGGATGAGCTGGGCTTGTGGGGGCCAGAAAGCTTAACAGAAACAGTGAGATGGCCCTCACGGGGACTGGTAAAGAAGCTGGCTCCGGGCATTGAGGAAGGCCAAGGATGCTTGGCAGCAGCAAAAAGGCTAAAAAAGGAAACTAGAGGGTCTTTGTCTCTGGCAGTAAGTTGTTTAAGATTTTATTCTGTAGGCAGTGGGAGCCTTGGAAGGATTTTGAGAAGAGGAGGGATGTGCCTAAGATATTTATGTTTTAGAGGCATTGTGGTGTGGTGAAGAGGTCACCAAGCTAAGAGTATGAAAACCTGAATTCTAGAGTCTGGCTCTGCCCCTACTTAATGTGTTCTCAGGCACGTTTCTGTCCCTCTTAAAAATTCAACTTCCTCATTTCTAAAACGAGGATGATAATATTTACTTATTTTGGGTTGTTTTGAGGACTTATTCAACAAATCCATTTGTACTGGTTCCAAAATGCCAGCCAGTGTGTTTGGTACTGGGGATACAGAAGTGAATAAGACAGACCTGGACCCTCTTCCGTGGAGCTTAACAGATAACACATGTAAAGGGCTTGCTTAGTATCGTGCCTTATGGTAGGTATGCATATATTTAGGTGGTATATCTGAGAAATAGAAGAACTGAATTCTTTACATTATCTGTCCTTGAATCAAGAGGTTCCTAAAATTCCTGTCAACCATCTATTAGCAGTTCCGTGTGACTTATTTTTGTTTTTGTTGTTCGTTTAGGAATACAGCTCTTATTGGGTCTCACTCCAGCTTAAATATTGCCTTTGGAATAAAGTCCAAACTTCTTAGTGAGGAATTAAAGCCTTTTCAAGATCTGATCCCAATCAACTTTTTTTCTTTATACCACACACTCCTTCCAAAGTAGTGCCAGGGACAAATGGGGCAGTTCCCCACTCTATGATCCTGCCTAGTGTCTCGCTGCCTTCACACTCTCACTCTTATTCCTTCCTCCTGAATCATCAAAGTGAGGATCAGTTAATGTCAGAACTTTGGTCTCCTGTGTTGTTTATGCTCTCTGTAGTCTAGGGATTGGAATCGGGGGAGTGGGGGAGGGTAAGGGTCTGTAGCTGTCCAAGAAAAGTGGATAGAAGCCTGGCTACTGAAGTACTCGCCAGCTTTTGCATTTGGTGGTTCTGTCCTTCTCGTCTATCCCATGCTGCTTTGGTTTCTAGCCCTTTGTGCACATGGCTTGTGTCTCCCACTAGCATATGAGCTCACTGAAAGCAAGGGCAATACATGTCTTAATTCATTTTTGAATACCTTCCCCCTACAGCCTTACTCATGCCTAATAAGTGTTTGAATAGCTGATTAATACATAAAGGTTGCATATGTAGGAGGTGAAGCTCTCACCCTGGAGTACATGCTTCAGCTCTTTCACATTTTGAAACAGAAATAATCAAGTTGGTACTATTTAGGTGTGTTTGAACCTGCTGTGAAGTATGCTGGTGAAGTTTGAGTTGTCCCCAGAGGGTTTCAGGACTCTGGTGATGTAAACCTAGAATTGTGACCTTATTGCAGGCATGAGCAGGAAGTAGGGAAGGCCTGAGCAGGACACTAAGACTGGGGAAGAAGTTTCTGGGTCTGAACTTTCTGGGCCCAGTAGAAAATGTAGGTAGATTTAGGATTAGGTAGCGGCTCTCAGGAACTGGTCCCTGCCCATAAGATCCTGAAGGGCCCTCCATTTGACTATCAGTGGGCAGTTAGAACTTGTTTCCTCCTTGGTGTCAGGCAGCAAGGGGTGCTCAGGGGGCTATGCCCAGTAGGACCCCACTGCCCCGCAGAGCAGTAGGGGAGCTGAGTGGCCTAGATCTGCTGTGGACTTCCTGACTGTTTGCCTGCCTGTCTGCCTTCCTCTTCACCTCATTCTCATCACTGACAGGTACCATTGGCTTGGAATCAGAAAGCAATATCCATCTAGATGGTAAAACACGACTAGGGAATAAATATTTGTTTATAGCTATTAATACTTGGTGGAACTTAAAGTTTATAAAGTCTGAATCTAGGGGTAGCCTTGATTGCAGAGATGCAATTGGATTGAACAAGCTATGTTGTTCACAGAAGCTTTTACTTGCTCCTTGCAGATTGATTTTGATGATGTGGCTGCAATAAACCCAGAAATCTTACAGCTTCTTCCTTTACACCCAAAGGACAATCTGCCCCTGCAGGAGAATGTAACGGTTCAGGTAGGTGCCTGTCACCTGACTGCAGCCAGTGCCCCATTTGGCTTGTTGGCTCTTTGCTGGTTTGTTTTCTGGGGCTGCTTAGTTCTTTAGCACAGCACATGGGCCCAGGATAGGCCCTTGAGAATTGATAAGAGCCATATATTGTGGTGGTTTGTTTTGTTTTTCAGAAACAAAAGCGCAGATCAGTCAGCTCCAAAATTCCTGCTCCAAAGGAAGGTAAATGGATTTCTACTGGCTCACTGTCATGGGGTTTGTGCCAAGAATGATGTTCTTGGAGCTCAGGAAGCTGTGAAGTAGACTCATTGCTCCAGTTTAGCAGGTGGCTTTTGTGTGGACTGAGTCCTGCCCTGTCTTCCAAGCATCTTACTCAGTGAGGAAGAATCTAACCTACACGGAGGAAGAAAGGGAGAGGTGTTGGTCAAAGGGTACAGAGTTTCAGTTATGCAAGATAAAGAAGTTCTGGAGATTTAATGTACAACATAGGACCTATGATTAATAATACTGTATTGTATACTTAGAAATTTACTGTGAGGGTAGATCTTATGTTAAGTGTTCTTACCACAAAAGGAAAAAACAAAATACAAAACAAAGGGGGCAGGAGGAAACTTTTGGAGGTGATGAGTAGGTTTATGGCATTGATTGTGATAATTGTTTCATGGGTGTATACCTACCTCCAAACCCATCAAATTGTACACATTCAATATCTACAGCTTTTTATATGTCAGTCATACCTCTAAATCAGTTTAAAAAAAAGAAAAGGAGAGAAAGAATTCAGCAGTTCAACCTACAGCTCTTACTTAGGCCAACCTCTCAGGGACTTGGTGCATTTGGGAAATTTGCTGACTGGCCTGTGGAATCCAGAGCAGTAATCAGCCATTGTGGGCTTGTTTTCTCTCCTTGGGGGAACAACATGCCTTGGAGTGAGGTGGTGGGCAGGCTGTGAGAAAAGCTAGGTCAGGGCCATTTAGAAGTAGAGTTGGCAGTGCTGTGGTGATCTGGGGGTGGGGTGAGATTGGACAGATAATAACAATGCCTCGAACTCCCAACAGAAGGTTGGGCTTTCTCTGCAGAAGGAGTCAGCATAAACCTACTTTGACTACAGTCATCTGTGACAGTGGCTGTAGGCACAAACTGCCCAAATAATCCAGCTTATAACCCAGAACCAGCTATACCTCACAGCCTGTCCCAGTCCAGGGGGTATCACTGCCTTGACATAACACAGCCACCTTGGGCCCAGAAACGACATGCCTGGAGCTTCAGGTTCCCGGGGGCCCAAGGTAAAAGGTGGTGCAGTTTTGAGCTTCAGCTGGGCATGACTGGTGTGTTGCTGGCCCTCTCTTGCAGGCTATACCACCGTAAGGGCCTGCAAGAGAGATGGGGGTGGCAGCCATCCCACTCCACGTGCATGACACGAAAGGATACTGCCACTGCTCCTTTTAATGGAAAAAAAAACCTTAATGAATGTGCATGATATTGAACAGTAGAAATGAAACACAAGATTATAGATCTTTTGAGAAATAGGAAAATTATAATAATTCATGCTCTTTATGAAAAATAGGGATTATATAGAGCCATCAGATCAGCCCAAATTTAGGAAACTCAAATTCAGTACAAGTTGATATTTGCTTATATGACACCAGTGTTTTATTTCCAAATTCACTACTTCTTTTATTTATAGGTACATTCTTTCTTTCTTATGGAGAGAAACTATATAGATGGGTAGAAATTGGCAAGAATTAAAGTATAACTTAATTGTTTCTCTCAGTTAAGCATTCTTTTAAGATTCCAGAAAATTCAGGTAGCTGATCCCATGGTTTCTAAAGATGTGGCCCAGGCCTGGCTCTGTAAAATATCTTGGAGCAGTGGAAAAAACCCAGACTGGAATCTGGCAGTCTTGGGTTCACATCCTGGTTCTGACACTTACTAGTTGAGTGGCATTGGGCAAGTTGCTTAATTTTTCTGTGCCTTAATGTCATCTTCCATTAGTTGGGAATACTGATACTTACCTCATGATGTTTCGTGGTATGGGAAGATTGTAGAATGGTAGGTGCTGTTGCTAAGGTTAAGAATACTTTTTTTCAGGGATTAGGTCTATGTCTCCAGAAATGATTTCAGATTGTCTGTAGGTCCCTCCATTTACTCAAGACAGATGCTCTTGTGGGAGCCCTCAGGAGCTCTCAGATTGCAGAACGTAACAAATTAGTTTTCGGGTCACTAGTACTTGGCCTTTCTAATTTTTCCTTTCCTTGGGTGGAAGGAATGGGGAGTTGGTGGGCTCCTTTCCTGTATAGACTCTTGGAGGGTTACCCCCGACGGCCCCTCTATTATGCCTGTTGGCTCTCCTGATCATGCTGCACTGATCGGCTTCTGCCCTTGGTCCTTCAGGTCTCCGAGGCCGCTCCACTCGCATGTCCACTGTCCCAGAGGTTCGCATCACCACTCAGGAGAATGATATGGAGGTGGAACTGCCTGCATCTGCAAATTCCCGCAAGCAGTTTTCAGTTCCCAGTGAGTAATGAATCTGTTCTCCTTGTTTGAGGCCCTGGAGTGGTCCTCACACATCGCCCTGAACCTGTTCTAGAATATCCTAGGATTCCTACACTCCCTGGCTTTTGTATTGTTCTGCTCCTGCCCCACTGCTCCCTTATCTGGAAATCATCTCACTTTACTTTTTAAACTTTATTTAAACATAATATATGTACAGAAGAGTAAACCTATCGTTAACTACATAGTTCACAGTGAACACACTCATGTAACTGACACCCAGATCAAACAGAGCATTACCAGCACCCCCAAAAGTCCCCCTCAGACCCCCTCCCAGTTCCTAAGCCCCCAAGGGTACCTACGTCCTGACTTCAGATTGCATAAATTAACTTTTTCTCTTTTTTTTGACTTTATATAAATGGAGTTTTTAAAACTTTTTTTTAAAATTTATTTTTGGCTGCACTGGGTCTTTGTTGCTGCGCGCAGGCTTTCTCTAGTTGCAGCAAGTGGGGGTTACTCTTCGTTGCGGTGCGCAAGCTTCTCACTGTGGTGGCTTCTCTTGTTTTGGAGCACGGGCTCTAGGAGCGCTGGCTTCAGTAGTTGTGGCTCGCAGGCTCAGTAGTTGTGGCTCGCGGGCTTCAGTAGTTGTGGCTCACAGGCTCTAGAGCGCAGGCTCAGTAGTTGTGGTGCACGGGCTTTAGTTGCTCCGCAACACATGGGATCTTCCTGACCAGGGATTGAACCCGTGTCGCCTGCATTGGCAGGTGGATTCTTAACCACTGCACCGGCAGGGTAGAGGGTAGTCCCAAACATTTTTAATTGTCAACTTTTCTAGTTATTAGTCAATAAAGTAGGTGATTTTTGTAATCATTACATTTAATGTGTATCAAATTCAGCTCTAATAAAGTGAAGGCAAACAAAAGGGTCACGACCAGGTATGGGAAGTAGTGAGTCACCGTGGGTTGTACCTTTCTGGGTTGAATCAGTATGGTTGGTTGGGGCTTCCCTGGTGGCGCAGTGGTTAAGAATCCACCTGCCAATGCAGGGGACACGGGTTTGATCCCTCGCCCTGGAAGACCCCACATGCCACGGAGCAACTAAGCCCGTGAGCCACAACTACTGAAGCCTGCGCACCTAGAGCCTGTGCTCCACAACAAGAGAAGCCACCGCAATGAGAAGCTCGCACACCGCAAAGAAGAGTAATCCCTGCTTGCCGCAACCAGAGAAAAGCCTGCACGCAGCAACAAAGACCCAACGCAGCCAAAAATAAAATAAAAATAAATAAATTTATTTTTAAAAAATATATGGTTGGTTGTTGCTCAGTTTCCCATTATTCCTAGGTTTCAGTCCTTGCTCCTGTTAACCACCTGGGTTCTGAAGTCAGAAATTTCTCCTAAATGAGTAGAAAGGCCTGGCCTGGCCTGAGAACCCATGCTTGGTCAAGCCTGAAGAGTTCAGGCCTTTAAAGGCTTTGCCCTTCATGGTGAAGCCCACACTGAGCTACTCACACACTCTTTAAGATTTTTTTTTTTTTTTTTTTTTTTCCCCAATTTCTTGACCCCAGGAGCCAGCCCCTGTGGAGGGACTTGTTGGGTTCAAGGTGTGGGCCGAGATGCAGGAAAAAGCCTGAACTTTGCTCACACGGTAGGAGCCTGAGCCCTTGCTGAGCTGGCAGTCGGTAGCCTTCCTCCTGGCCTATGACCCGCTAGGGCTTAGATGAGCATGGCTGCCGTATGCCTGCCTGCTTCTCCAATGACTCTTGTTTCCCCACAGCCGGCCCCACTAGGCCCTCCTGCCCTGCAGTGGCTGAGATACCATTGACGATGGTCAACGAGGAGGTGGAAGAGCAAGTCCATTCCTCCGTCCAAGGCAGCTCTTCTGCAAACCCTGTGAACTCAGGTAGACACGCTGAGCTGTCTGCTGCCCTGCTCCTAGTGCAGGATAGGTAGTTACAGCCTGTCCCACACCTGGCTTGCCTTGGCACCTGAATTCAAACCATGTTTGTCACATGGGGTCGTGTTTCCCTGTGGCCACGGAATCAATCTTTCACAAGAGGTGACCCTGTCACTGCCAGGTGGCAGGAGCCCTCTGATGTAGTTGAGGTGCTATCACAGCTAAAGTCTTGGCCAACACCCGAAGAACAGCCCAGAGTGCCCACCAAGACCAAGCAGGGATGATCTCACCTCTTCTGGTTGTTGAGAAGATGCCACAGAGGCATAGAGAGAGCTTGGGTTAGACCTGGAGTGCCCACATTAGCAAGTCTCTTGTGGGCTTGGCCATCCCAAGAGTCATAGCTGTTGCTTCCTCTCCATGCATATGGTGACATAAGAGCAAGGGTCTAGAGAAGGCCTAGTCCTGGGAAAGGTCCAGGACTCAACACAACAGCCAGAGAAGAACAGGCTGGCCTAGACAGGTAAAAGAAAGGGCTTCCTTTTTTTTTCTCCCCCTAGTTCGGAGGAAATCTTGTATTGTGAAGGAAATGGAAAAAATGAAGAACAAGCGAGAAGAGAAAAGAGCCCAGAACTCTGAAATGAGAATAAAACGAGCTCAGGTACCTTTCTTGGGAAGCAAGGGCAAAGGTTTTTGGACAGGCATCCTTAACTGAAACCTTGTCTGCAACAGAGATAACAGTACGGCCCCAGCATTTCTGAGGCTCCAGTTCTGATATCCAAGAAGTTTAACTAGTTTCTCATCAGGATTCAGAGAACAAATAATTCAGATATTCTTCTGAAGGCCCTCAGATGAGGAATGTTTGCTGCTGATTGTCCAATGGGCACGCCCATCACACAGTTCAGTGTCCAGTGGGCTGCTGGGCACAGTTGCCTGCCTCCCCCAACTTCCTAGTTGCGTGTATGCAGGGGTGCCACAGTGGAGTTCCAGTTTGGATTATTTCCCTTTAGTTGGGTTAATGGCACAGGGGAATCCCAGCCTGCTGGTCTCCTAAGATGTGGGACAGTGGCTCTTGCCCCAGATTCTAGAGTGGTTTGTGCATGCCTAGGCCCCCTGCCAATCTTTGTTCCCAAGACTTTGTTCCTGGGTTCTCTGCCCAGAGCCAGAGTTGGGGGCAGTGAGATCGTATGGGGGCTTGTCAGCCCTGCAGGGCTGTGTGCACATGAAGAGCTGTTGTTGCTGTTCCTAGCACTGAGGCCTGAGAGCACATAACATCTTGGCAGTCAGTCTTTCTTCACTCCTATCCCAAACAGGAGTATGACAACAACTTTCCAAACTGGGAATTTTCCCGGATGATTAAAGAATTTCGGGCTACTTTGGAATGTCATCCACTTACTGTGACTGATCCTGTAAGTAATCCCAAAGGGTTTCTACCTCTCCTTCCTGAGTAGGTGTACAATTTTTTTTTAAAACATAGTTGATTTCAACATTGTGTTGGTTGTACAGCACAGTGATTGAGTCTCTCTCTCTCTCTACATATATATGTAAATACACACACACACACACACACACACACACACACACACACATATGATTCCTTTTCAGATTCTTTTCCCGAGTAGGTGTACAAGTGAGAGACAGAATCATCTCTTAAGGCAATGAGAGCGTGCAGGAATCTTCACTCACCCTCAAGGGATTTTTTAATACCCTTTGGTGGGCTGGAGCTAGTGAGGCCTAGATGGGAGAGTCTGATCTTTATCAACTCCCACACCCCCATACTCCCTGCTTCAGTAGGTTGGCTAGATTCTTACTACTAATCACGAAAGTGTGCTGAACCCTCCTATAGGCAGCAGAGTGAGGAAACTGGGAAGAAAATTCAGAGCTACCTTCTTACGCTCCAGAGTAACTATGGGCATAGTGGGTTCCAGTGTTAGATCTTGGCCCTTGCCTGAGCCAAACTTGGGATTAGAACTGGACAGGTTGTGGACAAGCTTTCTTTCAATATTGCTCTGACCTTTTGCTCTTGGTTGTCTTTTCTCATCCTCGAAGATTGAAGAGCACAGGATATGTGTTTGTGTTAGGAAACGACCGCTGAATAAACAAGGTAAGCCCTATTCAGTCAGAATGAGGCTTTGGACTGACTGTGGGTTCCCCCGTGTCCAGGGAGTATCCCCTGAAATACTGTCCTTCTGCAGAATTGGCCAAGAAAGAAATTGATGTGATTTCCGTTCCTAGCAAGTGTGTCCTCTTGGTACATGAGCCCAAGTTAAAAGTGGATTTAACAAAGTACCTGGAGAACCAAGCATTCTGCTTTGACTTCGCATTTGACGAAACAGCTTCAAATGAAGTCGTCTACAGGTTAGTCCCTTGCCTCTTTGTTTCTCCTCCTTCCCCCTGACACTTTACTCTTTCCAATGAGGGACATTGTGGTAACACTCACGCTCACAGACATGCTGACCCTGAAGCCCTTCCTGGCTTCCTCTTGTGTTTTCTTTGGATGGGCCATGACACAGAGCTGGCTCTGGCTCCCAGCACCTGGAAGGCCCTGTTGGGGCTGTCCCATCCCGTTTTTCAGCTTTAGTGGCCCACGCTTGAGTGGACAGAAGTGAGGTATTACCCATTGTACTCTTTGAAGCTGGGCTGGGCAAGCCCTAGGGGTTCTTCCTATGTCCTGTGCAGCCACCCATTTCCCACTGGGCTTAGCAGACTCAGCAAACTCTGGAACTACTCTGTCCAATACAACACCCACTAGCCTCATGCGACTGTTTAAATAAAGTTAAAAATTCAGTTCTTCAGGGACTTCCCTGGCACTCCAGTGGTTAAGAATCTGTGCTTCCACTGCAGGGGGCTTGGGTTCGATCCCTGGTTGGGGAACTAAGATCCCGCAAGCCATGCGGTGTGGCCAAAAAAAAAAATTCAGTTCTTCAGTTACACTAGCCACATTTCCAGTGCTCAATAGCCATGTGTGGCAGTGGCTACTATCGGACAGCACTGCTCTAGACCAGAGGTTGATAAACTATAGTCCATGGACCAAATTTGGCTTGCAATCCCTTCTTATATGGCTCTCAAATTAAGAATGGATTTTGTGTTTTTAAAGAATCATTAAGGGCTTCCCTGGTCGCGCAGTGGTTGGGAGTCCGCCTGCCGATGCAGGGGACACGGGTTTGTGCCCCGGTCCGGGAAGATCCCACATGCCGCGGAGCGGCCGGGCCCGTGAGCCATGGCCGCTGAGCCTGCGCGTCTGGAGCCTGTGCTCCGCAACGGGAGGAGCCACAGCGGTGAGAGGCCCGCGTACCGCAAAAAAAAAAAAAAAGAATCATTAAATATATATGTATATTTATGTATGTATGTATGTATATATATGGAAGAGACCTATTTTAGGCCCACAAAGCCTAAAATAATTTAGGTTCCTACTTTAGATGGTTTCTTTGATCTTTGTAGCATATCTTATGCTGGAAGTCGGCTGCTAAGCTCAAGCTTTCACCTTGTGTCTCCAGGGTAGAGGAGGTGCTCAGTTAGAGCGTGGACCATCAGCCTGCAGGTCGGTCCAGCTCTCCCCAGGTGGCTAGGAGAATTTCAAATTTATAAGTGGGGATGGGGTCAGGTGGGACCACTTTGTGTGAGAGGTGTGCTCATACTTGGAAGGAGGCCTCCAGGAGTCCTGCTTTGTGCTCCATGTTCCAGGGAGCACATTTGAGGAGAGATGTACACTCTTCCCCATCCTTTCTCCTAGGTTCACAGCAAGGCCACTCGTACAGACAATCTTTGAAGGGGGAAAAGCAACCTGTTTTGCATATGGCCAGACAGGAAGTGGTAAGACTCATGTGAGTATTCAGGCCTGGCAGAGAGCAAGCCTACCCATAGCGGAATCCTGGGTCTCTGAAAAGGAGGACAATGAGTTTGTTGCAGAAAATCCCCTCAGTGCAGATGCCCCATCTCCAGATGCCTTTGCTGTGCCAGGTTCAAGGAGGGGCCTTAGTAGGTCCAGCCTCCCCTCCCAGCTTTGGTGTGGCCCACTATGGTGGTGGAGCCAGTAGTGCCCTGGCCTAGGCCAAGGGCCCTTTACCACGGTCTTCTGCCCCCTCCCTTTGCAGACGATGGGTGGAGACCTCTGTGGGAAAGCCCAGAACGCATCGAAAGGGATCTATGCGATGGCCTGTAAGTAGTGTGTTCTGCCACAGTGGGGTTGGGCACAGAAGGGCAGGTCGCTTACTTAATCCAGCCTCTCTCCCCACAGCCCGGGACGTCTTCCTCCTGAAGAATCAGCCCCGATACCGGAACCTGGGCCTGGAAGTCTATGTGACATTCTTCGAGATCTATAATGGGAAGGTAGCTGGCAGGGAGCCCTTTGTTTATGCTGTTGGGGCCCCTGAAGTTTCAGAAACCTTGAGGTTGGCTAGAAATTGTAGAAGCCAAACAACCTGTGGGTTGTCAAGCCTCTGGGCCACTTCGCCCAAACGTGTGGGAGCTTTCATCCAATGGTGGGATGGTACCCACGCTCAACAAGCATGGCAGGAATATGCCTCAGGGCCACCTCTCAGATGGGAGGTTTGCCTGTGTGTGCCCTGTCCTCCCTCCACACACCTCCCTCACAACTCTCTTCTTCCCCATTCTCACACTCGTGTTCTCTCTATAGATGTCTATGTATCTTTCTACCTCTATACTTTTGCAGAGTCATCTTCCCCAAGTGGGGTCTAGATAATAATAATAGCTAGGGTTGCTTATTAAGATGTCACTAGGTGCTAAGCACTATTCTAAGCGCTTTACTTGTCTCAGCTCATCACCACAATCCTACTAGGAAGTATTACTGTCACTGTCACTATTGTACAGATGAGAAACGAGGCTAGGTGGCTAAGTACTTGTCCAGGTTCACATAGCTAGTAAAGTAGCAGGGTCGCATCAAACTGAGGCAGTCTGGTTCAGCTCCCAAGTGGACTGTCCGCTGCTAGTCTGGCATAACCCAGCTCAGCCTCTCCTGCCTTTCCTGCTGCCAGCCCTTGTCTAAGCTGGGACCGGCCCTGAAGGAGGGAGGAGTCAGTGGGGTGCCCGGCGCCTGATGGCCTTGGCCTTGTTCCCCTGCCTGACACAGCTGTTCGACCTGCTCAACAAGAAGGCCAAGCTGCGCGTGCTAGAGGATGGCAAGCAGCAGGTGCAGGTGGTGGGGCTGCAGGAGCACGTGGTGAGCTGTGCTGATGACGTCATCAAGATGATCGACATAGGCAGTGCCTGCAGGTCAGAGTTCCGGCCAGGGGAAGGGGCCACCTTCTAATGCCAGGTCAGGTAACAGACTAGCGCTGAGTCCTTTGCTGTTTCCACAGAGCGCCGCTCTCCCTGGCTTGGTGCGGGCTCTGAAGGCCTCTGCCTTAAGTGGTCTCAATGGGGCCGATGACCCAGGACGAGACTTATCAGGGTCGAGTCAAAGTATCTTGAATCTGACCAAGGCAGGCTTTATTCCCCGGCTTTTACCCAAAGGCATGCTTCCTGGCTTCTCTGGGTTTCTCCTTGCTGTTCCCTCCCTCTGTGGTGGGAGACAGGAGCTCTGGTTGTGCTCTAGGCTGGAAGTGATGGAGCCACAGCTCCCTTCCTGTATAGAGGTAGGGAAGTGCACTACCAGGGCCCTAGGTGTGGTGCAGTGGATGCTGGGCAGCTTATGGAGGCCCAGGGAGAGGGCTGCCCACCCCAGGGCCCTTGAGTTGCAGCAAGTGGTTCATGACAGCCCCTCCTTCCCTGTGTGCCCTGCAGCAGAGGCAACTCATGCTTCCCCATGTCCTGTGGGTCCTGGGGTCTGGCCAAGGCCCTCACACAGAATCCAGTACTTTGACTGCAAGGGTAAGCCACTAGGTCCAGAGCTGGAGGGAGGGCAGGACAGAAGTGGGACAGGATGACACAAGACATCTTAGAGTCCTGACCTATGTCCCTCTGCTACCGGAGAACTGACTGCTTTGGAACCTGGGGTGCCATGGTGGCTGGTGACCCTGGGAGCTCATAGTCCTTCTTTGTCCTCCTTTGCCACAGGACCTCTGGGCAGACATTTGCCAACTCCAGCTCTTCCCGCTCCCACGCCTGTTTCCAGATTCTTCTTCGAGCCAAAGGGAGAGTGCATGGCAAGTTCTCTTTGGTGGATCTGGCAGGGAACGAGCGAGGCGCAGACACTTCCAGTGCTGACCGGCAGACCCGCATGGAGGGCGCAGAAATCAACAAGAGTCTCCTGGCTCTGAAGGTAGTGGAGCCCAGCTGGAGGGGAGGGGGTTGGCCTGGAGGGCTGCTGGGGGAGGGAGGGAGAGAGTGGGCATCTCAAGAGGAGGGAGGGGACCTCAGCTTCCCCTGCTGTGCCCCAGGAGTGCATCAGGGCCCTGGGACAGAACAAAGCTCACACCCCGTTCCGCGAGAGCAAGCTGACACAGGTGCTAAGGGACTCCTTTATCGGGGAGAACTCAAGGACCTGCATGGTGAGTAGGGTCCCTTTGGAGGTGGTGCACTCCTGTCCCTGGGCAAGAGGCTTGGTGCTCTTGGCCACCTGGGTTTCTAGGCTCTAACTTGACTGGGCTTCACCCCCTGCTTTTGGACACCAGGCTCCTCTTTGCCTACCCAAGAGGGGAGGAAAGGGTCTTCTCCCTTTATTGTATGTCCGTGCAGCTCTTGTTTTGGGGAAGGTCATTCCTCCCTTACCTGATGAAAAGGGGGCTGGAGAATTCAGAAGGAGGACCTTTGGGGAAGCAGGAGAGGCAGTCCTCGTCTCTTCTGTGGCTTCCCTCAGGGGTCATTGGCTCCCAGCCTAGGAAATAGAGGGCCACAACTGTGAGTGATTTTTGTGTGTGTGTGTGTGGCCGCGTTGGGTCTTTGTTGCTGTGCGTGGGCTTTCTCTAGTTGCGGCGAGCGGGGGCTACTCTTTGTTGTGGTGCGCAGGCTTCTCATTGCAGTGGCTTCTCTTGTTGCAGAGCACGGGCTCTAGGCATGCGGGCTTCAGTAGTTGTGGCTCGCAGGCTCTAGAGCTCAGGCTCAGTAGTTGTGGTGCACGGGCTTAGTTGCTCCGCGGTATGTGAGATCTTCCCGGACCAGGGCTCAAACCCATGTCCCCTGCATTGGCAGGCGGATTCTTAACCACTGCACCACCAGGGAAGTCCCCAGGGACCAATTTTTAAGGCACCTTAGTTTGCAGGGCTCATGGGGCAAGTTGCCTGGCACAGAGTGGTTGCTTAATGGGTTCTGCCCCCAATTCCACGTGGGTATTAGCAGCCTAAAGAACTCCTACTGGCAGCCTCCCCAAGAGCACTCTTACCCTGTGACCCTTGACCTTTAAGTGCCCATTCCCTCTTTTGCAGATCGCCATGATCTCACCAGGCATAAGCTCCTGTGAATATACTTTAAATACACTAAGATATGCAGACAGGTACTAGTACCTACACCAGGTGGGATGGGGAGGGGGTGCAGGATGGGGGAGGGAATGACAGCAATGAGAGTGGGGAGGAAGCTCTGGCGACTCAGTGCCCATTGTCTCCTCTTCTGTGACTCACTGAATCTGAGGCCTGGGAGTTCATATATGATGCTACAAGGTTTTTTCCGATCCCCTCAGGCTTTGGTGGGGAGCAGTGTGAGTGAGGGACTTCTCCTAGGCCAAAGCAAAGCTGCTAGTCCATCTCCTCAAAGTCTCGCAATCTGAGTGGTGCTGCACACTCTTGAGTGCCAAGGAGGCTGCTGTGGGATCTGAGACCTTCTTGTTTTCTCAGGGTCAAGGAGCTGAGCCCCCACAGTGGGCCCAGTGGGGAGCAGCCAACTCAGATGGAAACAGAAGAGATGGAAGCCAGCTCTGACAGGGCCCTGAGCACAGGCAATGTAAGGGGCAGGGTGGGCCAGGCAAGACAGAAACGTGGCCTCCTGAGATGGGGACTGGCCCACACTGTTGTGTCTCTGCTTTTGCCCCCTTAGTTCTCCAAGGAAGAGGAGGAACTGTCTTCCCAGATGTCCAGCTTCAATGAAGCCATGACTCAGATCAGGGAGCTGGAGGAGAGGGCCATGGAAGAGCTCAAAGAGATTATACAGGTGGAGGGCTAGCCCTGGGCTGGGAGAGACTGGATATCCATCCTAGCACGGGCTCAGCGCCATTCCTTGACCGTGACCTGGGCTTTGCCCCTCCCTGGGTCTTCTGGCTGGGGTGGCAAGAGGCAGCCGTCTACACCAGCATTTCTTAATTCTCCATTTATTTTTTCAGCTGCTCTTCTAGAGCAGCTAATTACCGCACCTCCTTCCCCAGCCTGGCACACATAGGCTTTCCTCCATCGTTCTGGCTGGAGCTGGTCTCTCTACCCCATGCTCCTGACTGAGGGTTTGGAGGGTAACCTTGTCTTGTTTGTTCAGTGAATGTTTGGTGAGTACTTTCTATATGCCAGCTCCTGTGCTGAGACCAAGGGCCAAAAACCTGAAGTATGGATAACAGGCCCGAAAGTAAGACTTGATCAATCGTGGCTCTTCTATTTATAAGCTGATTTCCTTGTGAAAGTCATTGAGTTTCACTGGGCCCCCAGATTCTTCATCCCCAAAATGGGCAAGACAAGATGGTTACATCTGAGGATTAAGTGATATGTTTTTTTTTTTTTTTTTTTTGCCGTACGCAGGCCTCTCACTGTTGTGGCCTCTCCCGTTGCGGAGCGGAGGCTCCGGACGCGCAGACTCAGTGGCCATGGCTCACGAGCCTAGCCGCTCTGCGGCATGTGGGATCTTCCCGGACCGGGGCACGAACCCGTGTCCCTTGCATTGGCAGGTGGACTCTCAACCACTGCGCCACCAGGGAAGCCCAAGTGATATGTTTTTAAAGCACTCAGCCATCCCCAGCCTGTAGTCAGCATTTAGTAAGTGGTAGATGCTACCACTGCTGTGATCCCTGCTGTGGAAGAGCAAGTGGGGGAGAGTCCCTAAGAATGGGGCTTTCAGAGTGCAGAGCAGAGGGGAGAGCTCGGGGCACTTAGAACTGAGGATAAATACCTACATGCGTCCTCCCTCCGTGGCATGCTCAGGGTACAAATGTTTGAAAGGACGTGGTACTTTCAGGAAGAATGAGAGGTTCACTCTGGCCAGAGCAAAAGGTGTGAGTAGATGAGGGAAGGAGATCAAGGCTGTGGACAGGTCAGCTGGGACCTGATGCTAAAGGGCCTTAATGGTTCACACCAAAGGCCTGGACTTCGTTATGAGGGCAGTAGATGCCTTTGAAGAGAGTAAAGCAGAGTGGTGACATGGTCACATCGGAGCTTTAGGTACCTTACTATGGCCACAGTATAGAGGCTGGTTTCGGGATGTGGGGCGAGCATGAGTAGAGGCACTTAGGAGTTAAGAGCAGTTAGAAGATTGTTAGAGTTCAAGAGAGATGTTGGTGTCTAGACCAACTATGACCATGGCCATGGTATTGGAATTAGGGCATGAGATTTAAGAACCATTTCAGGGGTGGAATTAGTAGGATTGGGGGACAAGCAGGGTGAAAGAAGTTCTTGCTGAGATTTCTGGCTTGAGCATCAAGACAGATGATAACATTCATTTGATATAAGGCACACGCACAAATTTGGGGTGGGGAAGAGGATGAATTCAAGCTGAGAATTTCTGGGAGAGGATCAGGAGGCAGGGTATGGGGCATGGCTGGAGGAGTGGGCATCTGCATTGCAGATGGTAGAGCCCTAGGAATGATTTGCTAGATGGTTTGGTCATTATTGACCTGACAAGGTTCGCGCTGTGTTGTTGCAGGAAGGGCCGGGCTGGCTGGAGCTCTCCGAGATGGCTGAGCAGCCAGACTACGACCTGGAGACCTTTGTGAATAAAGCAGAATGTGCCCTGGCCCAGCAAGCCAAGCACTTCTCAGCCCTGCAAGGTGGGTGCGGCCAGAGGATGGGCCTTCTGCGGGTGATGGCAGCTCTGCCAGAGGGAATGAGGCCTCTGAGAGACTCACTAACCCCGGGTGCACCACCCTTTCCTTCCAGATGTCCTCAAGGCCTTGCGCCTGGCCATGCAGCTAGAAGAGCAGGCCAGCAAACAAATAAGCAGCAAGAAACGGCCCCATTGACGAATGCAAATAAAGATCTGTTTGGTGTCACACCCAGCCTTTTCCCCTCCCCTTCCCTCCTCAGCGAACTCTGGGCACCTGGTGGGTCTGGGCACCTGGTGGGTCTAGTCAAGGTCTGAGCTGGGACAAGCTTTGGTAAATGCCAAGTATGGGGGCATCTGGGCCCAGGGCAGCTGGGGAGGGGTCAGAGTGCATGGGACACGACTTTTCTTTTCCTCAGTTGTAGCCATGAAGGGAACAAGGATGGAAAGAGGGAGCTTTTAGTTATCTTATGTGCTGCCCTTCTCTCCAAGAGGGGAAAGCTCTCTGGTGTAGAGTTTTCCCTTGGGCAGCACTCTGCCTGTGTGGACTGGCTGCTGGTGGAGAGCTCCCTGGGGTTGTCCTGGCTCTTGGGAGAGGGAAGGAGCCTTTAGTTCAGCTCTGCTGGCCCTGGCCTGCCTTCCATACCCTTGGTCGGGGCACTTATATGTTTTGTACTTGAAAAAAAGTTGCCGGGACCTCTTCCTTCCCTGCTGTTTTTTGAGGCCCAAGAGGATCCCTGCTGTTTTCTGTTTTATGTATTTATACATTGTGTCTAACAATAAAGAGAAAAAAATCAGCCTGTTGAGTGGTATGTGGGAAGTGCCAGGGATGTGTATGAGCCTTCTGGGACTTAGGACCCTACTGCAACTCTGGGTAGTGCTGATTCTGTACTCTACCCAGGAGACCAAATCTACACCTGCAGTTTCAGTGACATGGTGAAGACTCCAACCTCTGCCTTGTTCAATGCTGACTAGGTCCTAGGCCCTCTCCTGGGCACAGGAGCCGTAAGCAGAAAGGAGATGGTGCTCTGTCATTTACAGTCTGCTCAAGGCATGTGAAAAGATTCTGTGGCAACACTGACACGAAAGCACTTGCCTTGCTAGACAGGAAAGAATCTGATGGGTAACACGTTTGATCTTGAAAAATGAGAAGTTTGCCAGGTAGACTGAGAAACCAAACAATAGGGCATGTATGGTTTGGGAACTAGAAGACTCCAGATCCCGTGTCACAGAACGTGAATTATCTAAATGGTAATGTGCCACTGAAAGGTTTTTAGCCTGGGAGCCATACAACCAAATGTGTGTTTCAGAAAGGCCTCAGTCCGGGAGACATGGTGGGGCATGGGTCATGTGGGCTACTGCCGAAACCCCAGAGAAGAGTGGGGTCAGATGGACCAGGTTCTAGCCCTCTCAGACTCAGTTACTTCATTGTAAAGTAGGGGCATTCTCTACCTCATGGTGAGAAAATTACAGGAGTTTGAGGTGCCATTAAATAACCAAATAGAGGGCCTGGATTCAGAAATTCAGCTAAATCAGAAGTTTGACAGAAATGGCACTAACTCTTGAGGCCTTAAAAGCTTCCAGATACCTAACTTCTCTCACATCTGTAAAACAAGGCCACCAATACCCACAATTTTGTGTACAATTTAGTGATTTTAGTATACTAAATTGCAAAGGTCCAATGCCACCATCCCAGACCTGACCATCTTCCCTAACTGCCCCCCTTTGTGAATTCTTAACTCCCAGTGACCCATTCTCCTCAAGCAGCCAGAAGAATCTTTATAGTTTCTCCCCTGCTTGGAACCCTTTAATAACACAAAGAATAAATTCTAAATGCCCTATCATGGCCTATTAGGCCCCACCTGGTCAGCTCCTCTCTATTGGTCCAGTGAGAATGTAATGTGAGCAGAATGGTTTGGAAGCTAAGAGCCCAGCTTCTTAAGCCATAGTGCAGGGTGGGATCCGACCTCTGACTGCAGAACCTTAAGTGGGTTGTTTAACCTCTGTGCTCTCTGAAATGGGAATAATGCTTGTACAGTATAGAATTACTATGAAAATTGAGTTTTGAAATTCCCTGGTGGTCCAGTGGTTAGGACTCTGTGCTCTCACTGCCAGGGGCCTGGGTTGGATCCCTGGTTGGGGAATTAAGATCCTACAAGCTGTGCGGTGTGGCCCAAAAAAAAGGAAAAGAAAACTGAGTTCACACACCAAGCAATAGGTACAATGTCTCACACTTAATAAGTGCTATATAATTACTAGCTATTTAAGCACATAAGAACAAAGATTTTTGTTTTAATACTGTATCCACAATATCCTGAACATATGACAAGCACACAAAATATTTTGAATGAATGAATGAACGGTTCTCTAGGCACTCACTGTTCTCCAACCACACTGGCCTTTATTTCTTGAATATGCCAGGGCTTTTTAAAAAATAATGAAAATGTGGGCTTCTCTGGTGGCGCAGTGGTTGAGAGTCCGCCTGCCGATGCAGGGGACACAGGTTCATGCCCCAGTCGGAGAAGATCCCACATGCGGTGGAATGGCTGGGCCCGTGGGCCATGGCCGCTGGGCCTGCGCGTCCAGAGCCTGTGCTCCGCAGTGGGAGAGGCCACAACAGTGAGAGGCCCGCGTACCACAAAAATAAATAAATAAATTGATTAATTAAAATAATGAAAATAGACTTCATGCCAAATCCATTTTTACATTTATTGAAGTGTAATTCACAGTATGAAATTCACTCTTTTAAAGTGTACAATTTAGTGGGTTTTAGTATACTCATTTAATTGGGCAACCATCACCCCTAATTCCAGAACATTTTTATGACCCAAAAAGAAATCCTGTTGCACGTCAACTATACCTCAATTAAAAAAAAAAAAAAAATTACCCTCAAGCAGCCACATACACACCCCCATTCATCTCTCCCTGCAGCCCCAGGAAACAACCAATCTATTTTTCCTTCACTATGGATTTGCCTATTCTGGACATTTCATATAAATGGAATCATATGTGGTCTTTTGTGTCTGGCTTCTTCACTTAGCATATGTTTTAAAGAATCATGTTGTAGCATATATCAATTCACTCCTTTTTATGGCCCAATAATATTCCAATTGCATGGCTATACTTTTTGTTTATCCTTCACTTGATGAATTTGGGGGTTGTTTCCACTTTTTGGCATTATGAACAGACCATTTGTGCTATGAATACTCATGTACAAGTTTTTGTCTGAGCATATGTTTTCAATTCTCTTGTGTATATGCAAGTCCTTTGCCCATTTTTTAAGTTGGATTGTCTTTATTGTTGACTTGTAAGAGCTCTTTATATATTCTAGATACTGGACCCTTATCAAATGTATAATTTGCAAATATTTTCCCTCATACTGTGAGTTGTCTTTTCACTTTCTTGATGGTATCCTATGCAGCACAACAGTTTTTAAGTTCGATGAAGTCTAACTTACATTTTTGTTGTTGCTTGTGCTTTTGGTGTCATATCTAAGAGTCTCATGCCAAATCCAATGCTGTGAAGATTTACTCTAATGTTTTCTTCTAAGAGTTTTATGTTCTTATATTTAGGTCATTGATCCATTTTGAGTTAATTTTTGTAGCTGCTATGAGGTAGGGGTCCAAATTTACTCTTTTGCATGTCAAGATCCAGTTTTTCCAGCATCACTTATTGTAAAGACTGTTCTTTCCCCCATTGAATTGTCTTGGCAACCTTGTTGAAAGTCAGTTGATGGCAGAGGCAGGAGGGGATTGAATGAAGGCAGTCGAAAGGTAAAAACTTCCATTTATAAGATAAGTAAGTGCTAGGGATGTGACGTACAACATGATAAATATAGTTAATACTGCCGTATGTTATACATGAAAGTTGTTAAGGGAGTCAATCCTAAGATTTCTCACAGGAAAAAAAATTTTTTCTATTTATTTTATATCTATATGAGATGATGTTCATTAAACTTATTGCGATAATCACTTCATAAGTATATAAATCAAATCATCATGCTGTACAACTGAAGCTTATACAGTGCTATATATCAATTATATCTCAATAAACTGGAAGAAATAATGAAAATAAAATTTTAAAAAAGAAAATGAACATATATGAATGGGCTGATTTCTGAGACTTTAAATGCTATTCCCTCGGTCTATATGTCTATCCTTATGCCAATACTTCACTGTTGGTTACTGTAGTTTGTAATAAGGTTTTCTTTTTTTTTTTCAGCTGTGCCGCGAGGCTTGTGGGATCTCAGTTCCCTGACCAGGGATTGAACTTGGGCCGTGGTTGTGAAAGCCCGAAATCCCAACCACTAGGCCACCAGGGAACTCCCATAAGTTTTGAAATCAGAAAGTGTGAGTCCTCCAAGTTGGTTCTTTTTCAATATTGTTTTGGCTATTCAGGAACACTGGCAATTCCACATGAATTTAAGGATCAGCTTTTCCATTTCTGCAAAAAAGGCTGATGGAATTTTGATAGGGATTACATTCACTCTGTGTGGTATTGCCATCCTAATATTGTCTTCCAATCCATGAATGCAAGATGTCTTTCCATTTATTTAGGTCTTTAATTTCTTTCAACAATATTTTATAGTGTACAACTCTTTCACCTCCTTGGTTAAATTTATTTCCTAGGTATTTTATTCTTTTGGATGCTATTGCAGAAGGAATTATTTTTAAGTTCCTTTTCAGATTGTTCATTGCTGGTGTATAGAAACACAACTGATTTTTGTGTGTTGATCTTTTTTTTAACCTCTTTTTAAAAATTGAAGTACAGTTAATTTACAATGTATTAGTTTCAGGTGTACAGCAGTGATTCAGTTATATATATATGTATATATTCTTTTTCAGATTCTTTTCCATTATAGATTATTATGAGATATTGAATATAGTTCCCTGTGCTATACAGTAGGTCCTTGATGTTTATCTATCTTATGTACAGTAGTGTGTATATGTTAATCCCAAACTCCTAATTGATCTCCTCTCCCCCCGCCCCCATTGTGTGTTGATATTGTACCTTGCAACTTTGCTAAATTCATTTATTAACTGTAATAGTTCTTTTGTAGATTCTTTTGAGATTCTTTCTATATAGGATCATGTCATCTGTAAATAGAGAAAGTTTGACTTCTTCCTTTTTAATTAAGATGCGTTTTATCTCTTTTTCTTGCCTAATTTCCCTGGATAAAACACCCAATGTAATTTTGAATAGAAGCGGTGAGAGGGACTTCCCTGGTGGTCCAATGGTAAAGAATCCACCTTCCAGTGCAGGGGATGCCGGTTCGATCCCTGGTTGGGCGACTAAGCCCGCACACCACAACTACTGAACTCACGCACCTCAACGAGAGAGCCCACGTGCCGCAAACTACAGAGCCCATGCACCCTGGAGCCCGCGCACCACAACTAGAGAGAGAAAACCTGCATGCCACAACTAGAGAGAAGCCCACCTACTGCAACTAGAGAGAAGCCCGCGCACCACAAGGAAGACCCGACACAGCCAAAAAAATAAAGACGAAGAAAAAAAAAGTGGTGAGAGTGGATATCCTTGTCTTGTTCCTGATCATTAATTATGATGTTAGCTGTGGCTCCTTTATCAGGTGAAGAAGTTCTAATTTGTTCTAAACACTCTAATTTGTTGAGTGTTTTTAACATGACGGGATATTGGATTTTGTCAAATGCTTTTTCTGTGTTTTGAGGTGATCATGTGTTTTTTCCCCTTTATTATTAATAAGGTATATTACATTGATTGATTTTCAGATGTTAAACCAACCTTGAAAACCTAAGATAAATTCCACTTGCTCGTGCTGTACAGCCTTCACTCCCTGCTCGTGCAGAGCTTCAAGGTCAGCCATATATCACCGATATTAGGGCCTTTGCAGGTCTTTACTGGGCATGTACTCAGTCCTGCATACACACATGACCGTCTAGATTTTCTAGATTCCCAGGAAAATGTGGGAATTTTTAAAACTCCCATATTCTCCTATTTCTCCTTTTTTAAAAATATTTTTTTATTATTATTTTTTATCAGCCTCTTGTCAGCCCCAACTCATAACCCTGCCTCAGGCAGTTGTGTTGCCCCTGACTTTTTTTTTCTTATAAACACCAGGGGTAGGGCTGTTCACAGAGTGACCTTTGAGTGAGATCAAATAAAGACAAGCCCTAAGAATGGAGCTTTTCAGCCAGCTGCCAGACAGGTCAAATGGTGATAGTTCTTTGGGGATGCGGCTTTTGGGGAGCTCCAGACCCATCTGCCTCCTCCACCTGCTGTTACGCTGCCGCTTTTCACAAGTACCTTAGCCAGAAGGCTACTGGTTTTCAAAGCTAATGTGGAGCCAGGAGAAGGGGAGGGGATTAGGGCAAATTAAAAAGCAATAAATGAGATATCATCTCACACCAGTCAGAATGGCCATCATCAAAAAATCTAGAAACAATAAATGCTGGAGAGGGTGTGGAGAAAAGGGGACACTCTTGCACTGCTGGTGGGAATGTGAATTGGTTCAGCCACTGTGGAGAACAGTATGGAGGTTCCTTAAAAAACTACAAATAGAATTACCATATGACCCAGCAATCCCACTACTTGGCATATACCCTGAGAAAACCAAAATTCAAAAAGAGTCATGTACCAAAATGTTCATTGCAGCTCTATTTACAATAGCCAGGACATGGAAACAACCTAAGCGCCCATCATCGGATGAATGGATAAAGAAGATGTGGCACATATACACAATGGAATATTACTCAGCCTTAAAAAGAAATGAAATTGAGCTATTTGTAATGAGATGGATAGAACTAGAGTCTGTCATACAGAGTGAAGTAAGTCAGAAAGAAAAAGACAAATACCGTATGCTAACACATATATATGGAATTTAAGGGAAAAAAATGTCATGAAGAACCTAGGGGTAAGATAGGAATAAAGACGCAGACCTACTGGAGAACGGACTTGAGGATATGGGGAGGGGGAAGGGTGAGTTTTGACAGGGCGAGAGAGAGTCATGGACATATACACACTAACAAACGTAGTAAGGTAGATAGCTGGGGGGAAGCAGCCGCAAGGCACAGGGATATTAGCTCGGTGCTTTGTGACAGCCTGGAAGGGTGGGATGGGGAGAGTGGGAGGGAGGGAGACGCAAGAGGGAAGACATATGGGATCATATGTATATGTATAGCTGATTCACTTTGTTATAAAGCAGAAACTAACACACCATTGTAAAGCAATTATACCCCAATAAAGATTTTTAAAAAAAAAAAAAAAAAAAAGCAATAAAGATCACTGAACAAAGTTTTAGCTGTTGTTCTTGAATAAATGCTCCTTGGATTGTTGTAAGTCTTTAGTTAATTTCAGAGTTCTGAAAAAGTTGATTTTGACGATTTTTGCCAGTGTTCTCGTTGCTTTATTGGAGGAGTGGTTTTTCAAAGATCCTTACTCCACCATTCCAGAAGTACACACCCTTCTCAGGGCTTTTCACACTTGATGTTCCTTCAGACTGGAATCATCAGCTCTTCAAAATGTTCCTTTTTTCTTTCAGGTCTCAGTTTACCCCAGGTATCTTGTCACCCCAGAGAAGCAATCTAAGAGCATCTTAACTCAAGTTTGCCCTAAGACAGCACATTATTTCCTTCATAGCATTTATTACAGTCTAAATATCTTGTCTTCTCCAGTAGAGTTTATGCTTCAAGTAAGTTTTTTTTTGGCCACGCTGCGCAGGCAGTTCCCCAATTGGAGTTTGAACCCAGACCACGCAGTAAAAGCCCAGAATCCTAAACACTAGGCCACCAGGGAACTCCCCAAGTAAGTCTTTCACTGTAAAGATCCTCCAGGGCCTAATGCCAATTATTGTTCCTAATTTCTAGTGGCAGTAGTCTGCAGATATACGTGCCTTTAACCAGCAGCACTCTGTAACCCAGGTGTCAGGCACAAGAGGTTGGACCAATCCCAGGTTTAAGGACTTACAGGGTGAGGAGCTGGTGAAAGCTTACGGTTGAGGGAGGTAAAGATGCTCATGTGTAGGCACCAAAAAACTGCCAAGGGTATTATTAGAGGAAGAGACAGTGAGTCAGGACATAAAATCTTCCAGGCACAAATTGGTGAGAACTAGAATTTATAGGTAAGTTCAATAAAGAGGAGCAGTGACTGTTGTAGTCTTAGATTCAAAGTTTGGTTTTTAGGGAGGATAGAGTAAGAATGGTCTGAAATTGGCAATGAAGACCATGGAGCACACCTGTCTCCCATCTAGAGAACAGCACAGTCATCCTCCACTTGAGAAGGCTGACAAGAAAAGAGAAAATCCCGAAAGAAGCAGATTTATGTTAAAAGGAAACATTCAGAGAAGAGGGTGAAGATATACAGGATCTTTCTGATGAACACAGGACACAGAAGATTTTTAGAAAATGAAGAATGGTGGGAGATGGGTTTAAAAAAGATAATGTAATACCTAGGTCAGGATTAGAGCATGGGTGATAGGTATAATCTGGGAGATGATTTTTTTAAGGTGACTAATGAAAATAGGGACAAAGGCATAAGACAATTAATGTTAATGGTCTCAAAGCACATGGAGTGATGGTCTGGCTAGGAGGACAGCAGAAGAGAGGATCTTTCCAGGATCACACAGCATCATAGAGCCCCTGTTTGACTTCTGCTAAAGCAAGAGTAGAGACTTGGAGGGCATGGTGTGGGACACAGAGAACTGTCTTGCTCTGATTTCAAGAACTCCAGAGTCTGTCTTGAATATTGCCCCAACAGAGATTCAGATGCATTTATTAGTTTACCTTTCAAGTACATTAAAAAAAAAAGGCTCGAGTTCAGGGTTTTTGGGCATCAGCCTTCCATCTTGCGTGGCCCTGCAAGAAACCTCTTTCTGCTCCAAACTCCAACGTTTTGGAATTGTTTGGCTTCTCTGTGCGTTGGGCGCAGCAATTTGTGTTTGGTTACATCTCTGCTAAAAGAAGACGAAGTACAGACCACAGTGTCTCATGATCTCCAGATGCAGACGACGGTGGCGGCTACAACCCAGAAAAATACTCAGCTCATTTACAGCGCCTCCATGTGAGCAATATGCCACCTACTTCTGCAAGACGTCGAGGTTGTTGAACACCCCAGGTAGCTATAGATTCCACTGCCTCGAATGGGGGACGCCAGGACCGGCTGTTTCCTGCACCACATCCACCCTTACCAGCCCAATGAGTACCTGAAGGCCTTGGTAGCTGTGGGGGAAATTTGCCAAGACTATGACAGTTTTTTGGTGGAATGCTGTGGAAAATTGGAATTCAAAAATCCCACTGTTTCTATCACATTGAGGTCATCCACAACGCGGAAGAAAGTGGCTCCTAATATAACTTCCCACAGTGCCTCTAAATTACATATAGACTTTGGGTGAATTGGATCTGGGTAAGGCTTTGCCTTTATGTGGAAGTTTGATGTTTTCTCTGCTTTTCTGGCATGGTATTGACATGGTGTTTTGAAAAGTAATTTACTTTCTAGTAATTTCAAACGTACAGACAACTTTACATACATAAAATAAGTCTAATAACTTGATTAAATATATTCCTAAATATTAATGTTGACATTATTTTAAATGGAATTTTTTGTTTTTTGTTTTTTTTTAATTAATTAATTTTTCGCTGTGTTGGGTCTTCGTTGCTGTGCGCGGGCTTTCTCTAGTTGCAGAGAGCAGGCACTACTCTTCCCTGCAGTACGCGGGCTTCTCACTGTGGTCGATTCTCTTGTTGCGGAGCACAGGCTCTAGGCGCGTGGGCTTCAGTCGTTGTGGCTCGCGGGCTCTAGAGCGCAGGGTCGATAGTTGCGGTGCACAGGCTTAGTTGCTCCGTGGCATGTGGGATCTTCCCTGACCAGGGCTCAAACCTGTGTCCCCTTTATTGGCAGGCAGATTCTTAACCACTGTGCCACCAGTCCTAAAGTGGAATTGTTTTCTTTCATTGTAAGTCCTAAAGTGGAATTGTTTTCATAAATTCTTTTTCAGATTATTTATTGCTAGTGTATATATATGACAGATTTTTGTGAATTGATATTTTGTCCTATAACTGCTAAATTAGTTGACTAGCTCAAATAATTTTTTGTTGTTATAGGAAGTTTTATAAGATGAAGTTTTATAAGATGATGTGATCTGTGTTCTGTGAATAAACACAGTTTTAATTTTTCCATTCACACATGGATGTCTTTTATTTCTTTCCTCAAGACTCTGGGTAGAACTTCCAGTACACTGTTGAATAACTGTGGTGAAGGCCCGCTTCCTGGCCTTCTTCCTGATTTTAGGAGTAAATCTTTCAGTCTTTAACACTGAGCCAGATGTTTGCTGTGGCTTTGTAAACTACTCTTTTCCATATTGAATACATTTCCTTTTATTCCTACTTTGAGTGTTCGTATTATGAAATAGCACTGGGTTTTGATAGCTTTTTCTGCAGTAA
The DNA here is from genome assembly GCF_003031525.2 of Neophocaena asiaeorientalis asiaeorientalis. Lineage (NCBI taxonomy): Eukaryota > Metazoa > Chordata > Mammalia > Artiodactyla > Phocoenidae > Neophocaena > Neophocaena asiaeorientalis. Next base: position 36,142 of record NW_020175023.1, read on the forward strand.
CAACAACAAAATGCTCATGTGAAACAGACTAGCTGAGGGGGTGGACCACTGGGTTAGGTGGATAGAGGAGTGAGACCATGGTGGGTGGGGGTGGGAATTATCAGTCCCATTCTCTTCTAAGCTTCAGACTCATCTTTCCAAATACTTTAAATACAAAGATTAGCACCTATGTGTCCCACAGGCAATTCAAACTTATCCTAATATTGAACTTTCCAGAAACCTGCCTCTCCTGTGTTCTCTATTAATGGTGGTGTCACCCCACCATTAATGTGTTTTCCCAGGGAAGAAACCTCGTGTCACTCTTCTCTCATCCCCTTAATCCAGTCTATCACAAAATCCCATCACCAAACAAATGTCCCTTGAATCCACCTTCTTCTTTTTGTTTTTTTGGGGTTTTTTGGTTTGGTTTGTTTTTTTGGCCACACCAAGTGGCATACAGGATCTTAGTTCCCCGACTAGGGATCAAACCCTGCCCCCTTCAATGGAAGCACAGAGTCTTAACCACTGGACCGCCAGGGAAGTCCCCCCTTTCTCCTTTTTATGTCCAATGCAATTGCCTTTTCTTTTTCTTGTGCCAAGGGGCTGGGGATGGAGAGATGAATGACATATGTGCACTATGTTCTTAAGACCTTAGTCTACTGGGAAAACCCACTGAATACAATGTTAGTAGAACAATAATTTACTCAAATTACCATTCAAATATTTACTGAGTACTTATTAAATGCCAGGCATTATTCTAGGTGTTGGAAATACAGTAGTGAACAACACAGTTCCTACTCTAATGCTTATTATATTTTAGTGGGAATACAGATAATGAGCATGTAAAAACAATGTTAGTATTGAGTAGAGAAAAAGGAGTGTTGCTATTTAGAGAGCGGGCGCAGGGACTTTTCCCTGGTGGCACAGTGGTTAAGAATCCGCTTGCCAATTCAGGGGACAAGGGTTTGAACCCTGATCCAGGAAGATCCCACATGCCGCGGAGCAACTAGGCCCGTGCGCCACAACTACTGAGCCTGCGCTCTAGAGCCAGCCCGTGCTCCGCAACAAGAGAAGCTACCGCAATGAGAAGCCAGCACACCACAACAAAGAGTAGCCCCCGCTCACCGCAACTAAAGCCCGCGTGCAGCAAGGGAGACCCAACACAGCCAAAAATAAATTTTAAAAAAACCTGAGTGGTGACACAGACCCTACAGCCCACAAAGGCTACGGTATTAACTTACCCTTTACAAGAAAAGTTTGCTTTATGCGCTCTCCCTAGGTTCCGTTCATTCTGGTAGCTTTGGCTACCATTTATACGCCAACGATTCCCAAAGTAACACCTTCTGTCCAGATCCCTTCTCTATGGATGGACCAGACATGACCATCCATCTGCCTGTCATTCCCACGTGCGGGAGTCACCAAGAACTCAAAATGCACACGCCCAGACCAGCTCCTACCTCAGCCTACCCATTCCCACTAAGTGGCACCAATAGTCATCCAACTGGTCACGTGAGGAATTCGGAATCCTTAACACACCTCCCGCCCCCTAAACCAAACCCTTCAAAGCAAAACCCAAGTCCCCCTCTCGTTTCCACCTCTACTGCCTTCCGCACTTCTCCAACGCACTCACAGCTCTCATCCAGGACTACAGCAGTAGCTTCTAAAACGGGTCTTTATAAGACGTAAATAAAACCAGGCAAGCCCCGCCCGAATTGTGCCCTGGGTCTCTCAACCTCCCCCCGAGGGGCGCACAGGGCCGGGCTCTCCTGCACCCCAGCCTGACCCTCGACCGGGATACAGCGCCCTCACGACCCTCTCAGGTCCAAGACCTCGGCGCCCCGCCCTCCGACCCAAGGCCGCTCTCTGCGGCGCCCGGAAAATACGTCAAGAGGCGGGGCTACGTTTTACAAACGGAACCGTGACGCTTTGCCTTTTCTCTTTTCAGCCAGCGCCGAGCGATGGGTGAGTGGTTCTCTGCTTTGGGGCCTTGGTTGGGGAACGAGTTCAATCCGGCGCCATCCTGCCTCGCAGCCCAGCCGGGAGCGCGGGCGCCCGGGCGCCGGGCAGCGAGCCTCCGCGAGGAGGGTGATGCTTGGGCTTGGGCCGCCCGGGCCGCTCCGGGGGCCGCACGGACCGGGGCCGCGAGCGGCACCATCTTGGCTGCCAGGGTCGGGACGGGAAGGGGCCGGGCCGCACGCGCGTGATGACAACTTGGAAATGCTGTGACCTCCCGACTGCGCTATGGGGGAGCCAACCTTGGAGAGCTGAGCGTGCGGCCGCCGGCGCGGGGCGTTGGGCTGGCGGGCCCCGGCCCCGGGCTCCCTGGCTCAGGCTCCCTCGCCCCGCTTCCACACGTAGGCATCTCTCGGGACAACTGGCACAAGCGCCGCAAGACCGGGGGCAAGAGAAAGCCCTACCACAAGAAGCGGAAGTATGAGCTGGGACGCCCCGCTGCCAACACTAAGGTGCGTGCGGGGCCTCACCGCCCGGGAGGTCTCCCACCTGCTCTCCGCGGTCCGCCTGAATCTTTGTGGGGTTCTGCGATTTGCTGTAGGGACTAGGCGGCCTCCTCGCCTTTGCGTGTTGGGTAAATACTGAGAGATTGCATGATGACAGCTACTGTGTCCTAGTGGTACCTGCAGGGCGCCTGGAGCGAGTGGGCTCTTCAGTGATAGTCAGAAACCTGGAATTTTTGTTGCACGGAGACTTAATTTTCAGTGTTTGGAATCAGGTTTTAACTCTTGGAGGTAACTAGGGTGATGAAGAAGTATCCTTAGGCGTGGTTGTGGCCGTCTTGGTCACCTGTGTGCCACTTGCCAATGCTAGGACTTGTCATAGTTACACTGACTGTTACCTCCGTCTAGCCCGGGTTCCCTTCCCTCTCTCTAGCTTCTCCTTGATAACCTACTTCCTGTCTCCTTGTGTTTTCTAGATTGGCCCCCGCCGCATACACACAGTCCGTGTGCGGGGAGGCAACAAGAAGTACCGGGCCTTGAGGCTGGACGTGGGGAACTTCTCCTGGGGCTCCGAGTGTGAGTGAGGCCCTGCAGGCGTGGGTGGGAACTCAGCACCTAAACGTTTTCTAAGCTTCAATAAGTGCTTTTAGCAGGAAGTCCATGGCCTGAACCAAGATACTGAAATTTCTCCTGTTGAAAGACCTTGAGGTTCTGGAGCTTTCTCTCCATCCTGTCCTGCCTTTTAACTTCTGTAGCTTCAGGGATTGGGGCTGAATCTAGAGACCATGTATGTGTGGGTGTCAGCCACGTCTGGAAAGATGGGTGTGTGGAAGATGAGCTTATGCCCTATGGCTCTGTAAAGGCTTAGAGTTCCCATCTCCTTAGGCCCTGCTAGGGCACGGGTGGGGGACAGTTAACCTTAGGTTCACATGGCTTGATTCTGAATTTCTCCTGTGAGCAGGCTGTACACGCAAGACAAGGATCATTGATGTTGTCTACAATGCATCTAACAATGAACTGGTCCGTACCAAGACCCTGGTGAAGAACTGCATCGTGCTCATTGACAGCACACCGTACCGACAGTGGTACGAGTCCCACTATGCACTGCCCCTGGGCCGCAAGAAGGGGGCCAAGCTGGTGCGTGTTTGGGGAACCAACTTCCTGTGGGGGGAGGGGAGGCCGCCCTGATTCCAGCCTTCTTGTGATGAAAACTCTGTCCAGTTCTGCTACTGAAGGGAGAGATGAAAGCCTTTAGTGCTGAGGAAGGTGGCAGGGGCATGGGATATGCAGTGTTGAAGGCTATGACATTCCTTCCCTGAGATAGAGTTTGGGGAGGCCCCACTAACCCATGTGTGTTCCCTTTATTCAGACTCCTGAGGAGGAAGAGATTTTAAACAAAAAACGATCAAAGAAAATTCAGAAGAAATATGATGAAAGGAAAAAGAATGCCAAAATTAGCAGTCTTCTAGAGGAGCAGTTCCAGCAGGGCAAGCTTCTTGGTGAGATGGCTTTTGCATTTGGCGGAGGGGAGGGTCCCAAGATACGGTGTGCCCTCTGTAGGCTAGAGAGTTTGGTAACAGCACACAAGCACAAATCAGAATATTTGGTCATCCAATTAGTTTGAAGCTGAAATGGAAAATAGTGGGCAGGAGCCCATAGGCCTGAGCTTGGTTTTTGCCTCTTGAGTTTCAGGAGTATTCTGAGAAGTCTGTGTCCAAGCTTAGGGGGTTGTCTCAGTGATGAAAACTTTGTCCAGTTCTGCTACTGACTTTAAGTGATGATAAAGTATATCTGAGGAGACAGTGGGCTTCATGCCTGCCCCCAGGATACCTGGACCAACATGGACTCTTAAGGGGATACGTAGGTGTGGGTAGGCCCACAGTGTCATTTTGCTAAGGACCACATACTCTCTTGCAGCTTGCATCGCCTCAAGACCAGGCCAGTGTGGCCGAGCAGATGGCTATGTGCTAGAGGGAAAGGAGCTGGAGTTCTATCTGAGGAAAATCAAGGCCCGGAAAGGCAAATAAATCCTCTTCCTTCCTATCTTAGCTCATGTTATAAAGGTGTTTATTGTTCTATGCCCTGTGTTTGTGTATTTGATTTTTTGGCACACAGTAGCGTGCCCCAACTCCTTTTGCCTGCCTCTATTTGCCCAGGCCTATTATGTGCCTTTCTATAGCAGGAGGAACATTTCTCATCCCTGAGGCTGAGTTTCAGTGGCATCAGGGATGTGGCATGCAGGCTGAGGAGAGACTGTATGAGGGAGGCATCCCAGCACGGGGCCCCCAACAGTATTGGGCTGTTGACTGGACCATGGTTGGAACCTGAAACCATGCTGCTTCTATAAGCTTCTCTTAGAGACCCCTCGTGCAGACCTTGGTTTTAGGGGTTTATTTCAGGTTCATGGATGGTCTAGAAACCTTGAAATTGTGTTCCAGATTTCTGCATTGTTGAACAGGTTATACACATTTACATAATCTGTATGCTGTCAGCTTTTGGATGTCTTTCTGAAGTTAATTTTCCTTTGAACCCTAATCCTTTCCCCTCTCATTACTCAAAAGTATGTAATATTACCAGTGATGGCTGCTGAATCTCTAAGGGTCAGCTCTTGTCTTCAGTTTAGCTATATTGTTGTCTGTCATCAACTTTTAAAGATGGTTTAAGCTCCATCTTTCTAACTAGCCCAGACCTACTTGACACCTGCATTTGGATATCATAATCGGACTCTAAAAGGTCACCATGTTCAAAACTGATCACGTTCTTCAGCTTTCCCTTTTCAAACAGTTTCTTAATTATTTGACTGCAGCAAATAGTGGTCTTCATATGACAACATAAATCTTACGGTCATCCTTGGGTCATAACTCCCACATCTAATGTCACCACATCTTGTTGCTTCAACCTTTAACACCACCTCTACTGTTCTGGTCACATCTCTGCATCCTACTTGCTCTTCTGTTGTCCCCAGTGCAATCCCAGCTATCAGTGATCATTTTTAAAGATACGGGGTTTTTTTTTTTTTTTTGCGGTACGCGGGCCTCTCACTGTTGTGGCCTCTCCCCTTGTGGAGCACAGACTCTGGACGCGCAGGCTCAGCGGCCATGGCTCACGGGCCCAGCCGCTCCATGGCATGTGGGATCTTCCTGGACCGAGGCACGATCCCGTGTCCGCTGCATCGGCAGGCAGACTCTCAGTCACTGCACCACCAGGGAAGCCCAAGATAAGATTTTTTTTTACAGGACATCCCATCTCAAAATTCCTACCAGATGGTATGGAACTCAGTGGGACGTGGTCCCTTCTATAGTGACTGCCATCCTGGCCTTACTGAACATATGTTCACTTACTATTCCCTGTGTTGGGAATACTTTCCATCGTATACCCACATTGCTTATTCCTTCCAGGTCTTTGTTTTGTTAGTCTAGTGAGTTCTCCCCTGATCACAGGATTTTAAATTGTACTCCCCTCCATGCCATATCCTTTGCCCCTGTTTTTTCTCCTTATCTCTTAATTTGGCATAAATTTTGCTCATTTTATTTGCTTGTCTTTTTTTGCCCTCTATTAGAATATATCTCCAGAGGAACAGGGATATGTTTCCTTTGGCATCTCCAGTACCTGGAAAGGTACATGGCAATATACCAGGCACTCAAATATGTGCTTAAGTTAATGAGTTCTAAAGAAAAAAGGTTTTATCCAGTTTAAAGTTGTTGGAAAGCACATGTCTTAAGAGCTAAAGAAGTACAAAATCTAATCATCACCATGGCTATATTGCAGACTTCTGTGAATAGACGTTGGGAAAGGTGAACCCCCTTTTCTAGTACAAAAACTTAAGGACAAAAAGTCAGTCCAGTCCTCTAAAACCTTACCATTGGCTCTGGGGAGACCTGGCCTTGGCCTTCCCACCCAGTGATCTTCCCTTACCACCTCAACATTAGCTGATGTTTGCTGAGCTGTGTGTTGGGCATGGCACAGCAACACTTTGCCTTCATCTTCTAATTTGAGCTCTACAAGGCATTGATGTTTATTCCTCCCCTCCTTCACCCTCTAGTCAGTCCATAGGATAAGGGGTTCTTTTTCTAAAGAGCCTTGAATTCATCAACTATCCATCTGCACTGCCTTCATAGATGACCATTCTTACCCTGGAGCAAGGCTACCTCTTCTGTAGACCCAGCAAAACACCTCAGGTTCCTTCTGAGTGAATGGTGACCACAAGGTGCTTTGTCTTCACAGTATAGATTTGTCGACCAAGGCTGAGAAAAATTCAGTATCCCCTGTCACCCAGCAGGAAAGTAGAAGCCAGCACTGTAATCCTGTCAGTCAACAGGAGGCTGTGCGTCCTCACGACCTCTGCCTACACTCTTCATGCCTCCCTTCCTTTGAATTCTGGCATTTGTCTTCCTTTGGCCTTAATGTTCAGTTTTGGCATTCGCCAATTTCTTCAGTGGTGGCTGAGCTTAGAAGGCAGGAATCTTAGAGAAACTCAGTTTAGCAGCAACTCTAATATAGTGCTCTGTGGGGCTGTTTTCCACAATGCCCCCTCTTATTACCATCAGCTGAGTGCTGCGGTCCTACCGCAGAGATGGATGGACCTGCAGCTTTCACCCCTTAAACTGTCCTTTTTCCCTGTTTGGTTGGTGGGAGCAGAGAAGGGCTTGGTTCAGATGCTGGAAGTCTAGGCTGGGTGGTGTATGACTACCCTCACGTATCAGTTGAATCAGCTTCAGGGCAGACTCTCAAACCCTCATCTTTAGTCCATTGGCAGAGCATTCCAGTTCAGTTTTAAGCAATTTTAATTGCACAATAATATATTTTCATTGTAAACAAAAAATTGAATATGACAGATGAAGCAAAAGTACCCCAGCACACACTTTGACCCCTCATCAGAGTGAGGTTATCACAGTAAGGAATATCCTAAACATCTCTTTATGTATGACTCAAATTGTGATCCCTGGGGCAGCAGCAGCAGCATTCCCTGGGAACTTATTAGAAATAATAAGTTTTAATGAACCAGATTTAATGAATCAAACGCTGGGAGTCATACCCAAAACTTTAACCAGCCCTTCAGTGATACTGATGCTCCCTCAAGAACCGGCCTAGCCCTGCATTGCGGAGGAAATTAATCGTGCCCCTTGGCTCTAGTCCTCTGTACCTCACCTCTTGTATCCTAGCTTCACCTCCCCCAAGCCAAAGTGGATGCATTCCTAACTCTGGTTCAGGCTCTTCTGCCTTCTCAAGGGTCGTCCCTAAGTGCTCCGGCTTAGGGTGCATGGAAGTGCTGCTCTAATAGCTCCGGAGGGCCTAGGGGAGGCAGCCAGATGGCCCGGCCCCGCTGCTTCTGCTTAGGGCTCCTGAGCCTCGTCCCCTGACCCCTCCTCCTCGATGCGGTCCGCGGCCTCGAGGTCGCCGCCCTCCTCGGCCCGGAAGCGCAGCAGGTGAGGGGTCCGAGGGGCTCCTCGGATGCGGCCAAAGTTCCGGAGGCTGATGGCTGGCGAGGGCGCGCCTACGCCCAGGAAGCGGCCGAGCAGCGGGGTCTGCGCGGCAGTCACCGGCCGGGCTGGCCCAGGGGACGCTTCCACCTGCAGGCTCTGCTCAGGGTCGTCGCTAATGCTGCAGGTGGGCGGGAGGGCGGTGTGAGTGAGCCTCTGGCAGCTGGGGGACCGGCTCCCCAGAGTGGGGCCTGGGGCAGGAGGGACCGAGTCCTGGGCACCCCAGAGGGTGGGTGGGGAACTGGGGCCCATGTGCTGACTCAGGTCCTGCCTCGGCCTGCGTGGGCCACTCACCGCAGGTTGAAGGTGGAACCCAGGAAGGAAGGCCGCAGTGACTCGGCCACAGTGGCCACAGTGTAGGGCGGCTGCGCTGAGTCCTCATCCCAATATGAGTCCTTCTCCACAGCAGGCAGGTTCTGGTACATGTCATCCACGGAGAGCAGGGACACCTGGGGCGGGCAGCGGGTCACAAGGATCCCCCTCTCCTGCATACCTGGGCTGAGAGCTGGCAGGGAGGGAGATCCTGACTGCCAGTGAGCTGCCACCAGACCCCTAATCACCTGCAAGTTGCGGTCTATAAGCTTGTTGGTTTCAAAGTCGTCATCATCCTCACCAAAGGGATTGATGATCTGTTCTGCCACCTGCAGGTGATGGAGTGTTTCCTGGGCTTAGAGCCCTATTTTCTAACCCCAGAGTTGGGGTGGGCCCTGGGCCCATGTCTTGACCACCCGAAGTGCCCACCTTGAGCCAGCCAGCATAGAAGAAGAACTGCAGCAGAGTGGTGAGAGGCACGTACATGTCCAGGTCCCCCAGGGCTGGCCCTGGCTCCAGAGGCTTCTGAGGTTTCGCAGCCCCTGCCTCTGACTCCACGAACTGGCGGCCAACCAGGGAGAGGGCAAAGAAGGAGTATACTGCTATGGTCACCACCTGGAGAAAGGGAAGCCAGGCTAAGTGGGGCAGGGAGAAATGCCACCCCTGCCCCGAGGGCCAGTGGCAGATCTAATAAGTATAATAAAACATGTAGCAAGGTGTGGCAGCACCAGATAGGAGGGGATCATCTTAGTGGGGTGTCCAGGGAGGCTTTGAAGATGAGCCTGTGGCTGTTGAGTGTCTCACTGGACCAAACTGCCCCAGGGCAGGTGCCATCTCTCATTCTCAGTGTCACACACAGCACAGGACGTACAGTAGGCACTGGGACTGGGGAGGTGAGAGGCAGTTACTTGGGTGTAGACGAGGGGGATGCTGATCCAGTCATAGTGGAACAGCATGCTGCACTTGGCCCGGTACTTGTTCAGCTCCTGGTGGAACAGCAGGAAGAGGAAGTCAGTGGAGGCGAGGAAGGAAGAATGGGGAGGGGACAGGGGAGCCCAGCACATGTTAGGCCTGGGCCAGGTCTAGAGGCTCATTCTGCTTTCAGAGGTGTTGTCAGGCTGGGGTGACTGTGATGGAAAGCAGTTTAGCAAAGTAACTGCAAGGACAGAGCCTGGAGCCAGGTCTGAGCATGGTTCCCAGCTCCACTAACTAGCTGTGTGACTTGAGCAAGTTTCTTTTCACTCTGTGCCTCAGTTTCCTCACTTCCTCACACTTGCAAAAGTGTGCTGTACATAATTGGCACCATGTAAGTGTTAAGCACTAAAATTATTATTCCAGTTTGCAAAACTAGGGGGAGGAGGGCAGATGGGCCTGGTCCTAGGCTGACTCACTTCCAGGAGCAGGCAGAGAGCAATATCATCACGGATTCGCCCATCCCTCCGGGCCTGGGCCGCCAGGTTGGTGAACCAGACGCAGGGGACCCAGTACTTATTGAAGTCAGATTTCAGGCTCTCAAACTTTTTCCTCTCTTCCTGGGACATGAAACCTGCAGGGATGAAGTGAGAGGGATGAAGACTCACTCATCCTTGTCCCCGGGGACTCACCGCCTTGGGGCCCTGGAGCTCCCCCTAGTGGTCAAACCTCCCCTCCCGGGAGGCAGGTCCGGTCCCGCCCGCTCCAGGGCTCCCCCAGCGCGGCACCTGCGTCCACCACGTGCTCCATGGTGGGGAAGCGCTTGAGCACGCGGGTGCTGACCGAGCGCAGCACCAGTACCGACGCCAGGTTGGCGTAGCGGATAAGGGTGCGGCGCAGCAGGCGGCCGCGCTGGTCCACGCCGTGCACGCTGGCCGAGATAACGCACATCAGCTGGTCCGGCAGTGGGATGCTTGTGTACTGGGCCCACCAGCGGTTCACCACCAAGGTCACGTAGAAACCTGGTCACCATCATGGGTAGGGGGGACGGGAAGGCAAGATGGAGGTCTCAGGAGTCAGCGTGTCCTGCCCCCACCCAGAGCGCGTGGTCCAGGCCAGGTGGAACCAAGGCAGGGGGAAGGACACATTGGCTCCAGCACCCTGCCTCTCTGTCAGGGGGACAGCCTCTTCCTCTTGGTCCCTCCCTGATGTACCAACCCAGGCAGGGAGGAAGAAGAGTGCAAACCTCCTCAAGCAGAAGAGAAGTGATGGTTCAAGTCCAGGCAATGGTTAACTCTGAGCCCTGCTTCACATGGGGGTCGGGAGGGAGGTGTCACCTCTCTCCAGTTCTCCTCCAGTACCCAGAGGGTTGTGAAGCCAGCAGGTGGCTTGGGCCTTGTTTGGAGTGAGGGTCCAGCACGTGATAGGCAGGGCCTAGTCCTCTGGAAATCCTGGACCCCGCACGCAGCTCCCATGCCTGCTGAGCCTGCTCTGGTTGCCCTCCAAGCGGTTCCGCTGGGGTAATTCTGACCCTCAGAGCTAGCAACCCAACCCAAAGGTAAGGAAAGATGGTTAGGAGGCTACAAGGGAGAACCCCTGGTTCTTTGAACTTACCTAGTACAAAGGACAAGGGGATGAGGTCTGCAGAGCGGTTGCAGTATCGAGCCACCTGAGCATACACATACCTCTGTTCCTGGGTCAGCAACAGCCTGGGGAATGTCAGGTGAGGCCTGGGTTAGAGGGAGGTAGGCAGCCTAGTCACCTGCAGGCCAGCCCTGAGACCCTGCCCTCACCCTCGCACCGGTAGGTGATGCTGAGCAGAGCATACAGGACGATGAATAGGAGGAACTCCTTGTAGAGGAGCTTGTAGATGCTTCCCCTCCAACGGAGAAGCAGGCCAGAGAAGCCTCCGAAGCGGGCCTCCGCTACTTTGAGGGTGTATGAAACCGTCATGGTGCTGCGGGCCTGGGGCAGAAAGTTACAAGAGCTGCTCCCAGAGCTGTCCTTCTGCCCCAGCAAACCTCCTTAGCTTGCCTTCTCATCACCCACCTTAGATCCCCAGGCAACCTTCCTTCAACTCTGGTCACCCGCCACCCAGCCTTCACCCTGTGTCAGTAGACAAGGGGGAGGAAGCTGCAGAGCAGACAGAGCACACACCCACCCCCTAGAACTCAGTGGTGTGTGGGTCAAACCAGGATGAGGTAGGGCAAAGGGGAGCTGAGGTCTACACCCTCTCATGCATGAAGCTTCCCCAAGCTCCTCTTCCACTTGCAGGGCTAGGAGTAACCGGGTCCTGAACTGTTGAGGACAGGAGATCCAGCTCTAGCCCAGACCCATGCACATTGGAGTCTTGCTCTCGAAGCTGATAGCTGGTCTCTCAAGGCCCAGGGCACTCTCACCCGCACCCCACATCTACTTACCTGCTCTGGACAGCAGCCTGTGCTGAGGAAGGGGAACTGGGCTAGCCTTCACCCCACAGCACTTAAGTACCTCCTGGGCCCATAAAGTTTGGCTGGACTGAGGTTATCATTGATGGATTGAGGCTGTCACCCAGCTTTCCCTGGTGCTGGGAACTGGATGTGTCTCCCTATGCCTGCAGGGCTGGGCTGGCCTTTGAGTGTCATAAATGCCATCATCATTGACCCCACAGTTCACACCATGTCCTTGAAGCTAGGGTGACAGGAATTACTGTCCCAGCTCCAGGTGAGAAGACAGATGCATGATTAAGTGTTATAACAGCTGCTGATCGCAGAGCACTGACTAAGTGACAGGCACTGTGCCAAACACCACTACATCACACCTCTGACCTGTCCTGGGAAGCTCCTTCCCCCACACTGTGAGCTGGTTCTCAATGCAAGTGTTTTCTGAAGAGAGGAAGCATGGAGAGGTGGTTAGGAGCACAAGCTTGAGAGACAAACCTGAGTTTGAATTCTAGCTCTCTGTAACCTTGTCCAAGAGACCTAATTTCTCTGAACCTCAGTTTCCTCCTTTGCAAAACAGTATCAATAACTCCTTCCTCACAGGGAAGTTGGTAATATTCAGAGAAACAATGCCTGGAGCCTGGAGCATGCAGGCATTTATCCTGGGCGGCTGTTACCATGAAAAGCCAAGTCTTTTCCCTTTGGTTTCCACCTACTGGTCCATCCACTGTTTGCATCCCAGAACCAGGCAATCCTGCAGACACTGAGAATCAGAGACCTTTCCTCTGATGCCTGTCCTGCCTGTCCCTGAGCCAAACAGTGCCAGGTCCTGGCTTTTAATCTGGGTATAAGGCCTCTGAGATGCCCCCCACTTCCACCTGCCATCACCAGCCTCTGGCCTCACTCCTTTTCACTGCTTCTTTGAGGTCCATCCTTGCATCAGTTAATCATACTGGCCTATAATCCATCTACAGAGAGATCTCCCCTCCAGCCCATGAAACCCTTGAGGACAGGATTGCATCTGATTCATCTCAGTAAAGCTGGGGAGGACTTGAACCCAGGCAGGCTTTTCTTTTCTTTTCTCTTTCTTTCTTTTTATTCTATTTTTAAAATTTTTATTGGAGTATAGTTGATTTACAATATTGTGTTATTTTTTGCTGTACAGCAAAGTGAATCAGTTATACATATATCCACTCATTTTTAGATTCTTTTCCCATATAGACCATTACAGAGAATTGAGGAGTTCCCTGTGTTATACAGTAGGCTCTTATTAATTATCTATTTTATATATAGTAGTGTGTCTATGTCAATCCCAATCTCCCAATTTTACCGCCCCCATCCCCTTGGTTTTCTACATCTGTGACTCTACTTCTGTTTTGTAACTAAGTTCATTTGTACCCTTGTTTTAGATTCCACGTATAAGTGATATCATATGATATTTGTCTTTCTGTGTCTGACCTCACTCAGTATGACAGTCTCTAGGTCTATCCACGTTGCTGCAAATGGCATTATTTCGTTCTTTTTTATGGCTGAGTAATATTCCATTTATGTATGTAATACATCTTCTTTATCCATTCTTCTGTCGATGGACAGTGCTTCCATGTCTTGGCTATTGTAAATAGGGCTGCAATGAACATTGGGGTGCATGTATATTTTAACCTGAGGGGTCCCCCTCCCCAATTTTTATAAGAAACTCCCTGGATGAGCAAGGTCTGGAAGCCAACTCATGGTTTGACAAGTTATGTTCTCCTTCCAGGGCCCAGGTGAGATGTCCATATGTGGAAAGAACAGGACTCCATGTGTGTGTCCTGGAGGTCTGGAAGACCCAGGACCTGACCTGGGAAGGGCAAGATACCAGCTCTGGGGCCTCAGCTATCTTGGCCATGCAGCCCCTTCCCAAGCTCTGATCTGTGACTTTTCTAGAGCATTCTGGGCTGCTTACCACTTAAAGAGTCTCTGGTACCTGGGAAGCCAGGCCCTGGGACTGTGGGAGCTCAGGCCCTGAAGTCCTGGTAGCTTCTCTCTGACAGTGCTCCCTGAGGGCAGACCAGCTGGCTGCATTTCAGACCTCAGCCCCCATCCCCATGTGAGGCCCCCTCACATCTGCCTGTTACCAACTCTCTGGATCACTGGGCTGTGAATCTGCCTGTTACCTCACATCTGCCTGTTACCAACTCTCTGGATCACTGGGCTGTGAATTCCCACAGAGCTGTGGGTAAAGGTACAGAACCTGAAGGCTCGCCCCAGGAGGGAGCAGTCCCCAGGCCCCACCCAGCCCCTCCTTCCTCGGTCACTTTATCTCCCTTCCCAGCTGCTGTCAGGTCCCTTTGGTTTATGGTCCAGGAGAGGGAACCACTCCACCTATAAATCATTTTCCCCACCCTTCTTTATCCTCCTCTGGCTCTTGCCTCTCCTTCTCTTCCAGTCCTAACCACCAATGCCCACTCCCCTCCTCACAACCAAGAGCTGTATATATGACTTGGCAGTTTACAGCATGGAGTCTGGAGCCAGACCGCCCAGATTTTTAAATCCGGACTTCACTGTGAACTACCTTTGTGACCTTGACCTTGAGCAAACTGTTTAACCTCTCTGTCCTTAATTTCCCCTTGGGGAAACCGAATGATAGTATCTATCTCACAGAGTCGTTGTGACTATTAAATGAATTAATATTTATAAAGCGCTTGGTAAGCATGAAATGCTACTGTAGCTATTAGCATCTCTCTTCTTTTTGGTCCAGCTCTTTTACTTCCACCTCTGCCACCACCAAGGACACCTGAGATCTCCTTATTGCTGAATCCAGTAGGCCCCTCCTGAGTCCTAACCTTACTTGGTATCTTTCATTCTTGAAAGACTCCCTTGACCTCTGTGACCTGATACTGTCAAGAGATTCTGACTCTGAGCTGCCAAGGGGCAAGGAGTGTGGGATACGTGCTCGACTAGCAGTGGGCCTGAGAGCATCCTCTGGGGGATGGAGACCCAGAGAGGTCAGAAAAAACTCAGCTTGGGCAGGGGTTGTGAGAGTCTTGGGGGGAGGAGAAAGGGCACTAGTAAGAGGGACAGGGAGACATGGAGTAGTATAGGAGGACAGATGCAAGGTCAGAGAACTATGGCTCTGAGAAAACTCAAGCAGGGGAATTTCCTGGCAGTCCAGGACTCCGTGCTTCCACTGCAGGGGGCACGGGTTCGATCCCTGGTTGGGGAACTAAGATCCCACATACCACGCAGCCAAACAAAAAGAAAAAGTCAGGCAATGATGAATAGTGGCGTCAGACATCTTGGGTTCAGATCTTGGCTCTGCCCCTTGGTAGCTGCATATGACCTTGGGCAAGAGGCTTAGCCCCATGAGGCTCGGTTTCCTCATCTGTGAAATGGGGATAATAATCACATCCACATCATAAGGTTACTGTGAGCAGTCCAGAAGATAAATGCTTAGCCCCATGCCTGGTATGTGACAGGTGCATAAGATCCCTTAATGGCAGCATATGTTACACTGAGGGAGGAGGCAGAACAGGCTGCCAGCCCCTCCAGTTACAGCATCAGGAGGATGTCCTCCTGATGCTGTGGCTCCCGGAGGAGGACTCAGGAGCCTTGTTAACCTCCCAAGGGGAGGAGCCAGTGATGGTTACAGAATATGCCACCCCAAAATATGCCACTCTGGCATATTGATTATTTTGAGCCGTAGGCACTTGAAAAACAGCAAATGCAGGGAGAGGCTTTCTCTGAACTCCCCTTAACTGCCTAAAGACAGAGCCTCCAAAAGGAACTCAATGGTCATAAATCCCCTTCCTGGGAGTTTCATCTCATATCACGGGAGAGGAAATTAGAATTCTATATCATATCCAGGCCACTTTTGTCATAAACTATCATACCTCCCATTCATTCTTCTAAGGGCCCATTCATCTTTCCTAGAAATTATTTACTCTCCCCTAAGAGGCCTACATTCCCCTCCCCCTTTCTCTACTCAGATGGTACTTTAAAAAAAAAATTTATTTTATTTTTGGCTGTGTTGGGTGTTCGTTGCTGCGCGTGGGCTTTCTCTAGTTGCGGCGAGTGGGGGCTACCCTTTGTTGTGGTGCACGGGCTTCTCATTGCAGTGGCTTCTCTTGTTGCGGAGCACAGGCTCTAGGCGCATGGGCTTCAGTAGCTGTGGCACGTAGGCTCAGTAGTTGTGGCTTGCGGGCTTAGTTACTCCACAGCATGTGGCATCTTCCCCGACCAGGGCTTGAACCCATGTCCCCTGCATCGGCAGGCAGATTCTTAACGACTGCGCCAGCAGGAAAGCCTACTCAGATGGTATTTAAGCCTAAATTCTAAGCCACATGGGAGAGTTATCCATTTTTCCCTGGATATCTCCCATGTATACATAAGCTCTACGTGTTAATAAACTTGCTTTTTGTTTTTTGTATTGTTCTTGTTAATCTCTTTGTTGAAGAGTCCTGTATGGGTTAATTTGTTGAGGGAATCCAACTTTAGGTAGTGTGGTTGGGGAGACCTCTCTGAGGTGGTGACATGTGAGTTAAGCCAGAAAAGATGAGAATGAATGAGTAATAAGTAAAGACTAGGGGGAAAGTATTCCAGACAGAGGGAATAAATGTGCAATGGCCCAGAGGTAAGAACAGGTATTATGTGTGAGGAAGAAAGAGAAGGCCTGGCTGGAGCAAAGTAGACAAGAAGAGATTGTTTAGAGAGTTAGGCAGGGCCTGATTATGGGGAACTTTATAGACGGTTGCAAGGATTCTAGATTTCATTCTCAGAGCAATGGGAAACCACTGAAGAGTTACTTGTAAGAAATGTACCAACTAATGTGAGATGATAATAATAGGGGAAATTCTGTGTGTGCGGGGCAGGGGCAGGGGGAAGTATACAACAACTCTCTGTACTGTCTGCTCAATTTTTCTGAAAAATCTAAAACTGTTCTAAAAAATAAATTCTACTAATAAAAAATACAAAACTGAAAAAAAAAAAAGAGTCCTGTATGAAAACCTAAGATGGATGGAGCTTTGACTTCTCCTAACCCCCAGTACCTTAGATTGTGACTATGTTTGGAGATACGAACTTTAAAAAGGTCAAGTTAAAATGAGGTCCTGAGGTAGACCCTAATCTGCTCTGACTGATGTCTTTAAGAGATGAAGCAATTAGGACACATAGAAAAAGATCATGTGGGACCTCCCTGGTGGTCCAGTGGTTAAGACAAGACTCTGCGCTTCCACGGCAGCAGGTGTGGGTTCGATCCCTGGTCTGGGAACTAAGATGCCACATGCCGCGAGGCACAGGGTGGGGGTGGGGGGGCTCCGTGGGGCTCCAAAATAAAAAAGATCATGTGAAGTCAGAGGGAGACTGACACCATCTACAAACTGAGAAAGAGGCCTCAGAGGAAATCAACCTTGTCAATACCTTGATCTTGACCTTCCAGCCTCCAGAAGTGTGAGAAAATAAATATCTGTTGTTTAAACCACCTAGTCTGTAGTATTTTGTTATGACAACCCTAGAAAACTCATACAAAGACATTTTGCTTTATTTTCCAAATATGAAATTGAAATATCAGGACTTCCCTGGTGGCGCAGTGGTTAACAATCCGCCTGCCAATGCAGGGGACACGGGTTCGAGCCCTGGTCTGGGAAGATCCCACATGCTGCGGAGCAACTAAGCCCGTGCGCCACAACTACTGAACCTGTGCTCTAGAGCCTGCGAGCCACAACTACTGAGGCTGCGTGCCACAGCTACTGAAGCCCACGCACTTAGAGCCCATGCCCCGCAACAAGAGAAGCCACCGCAATGAGAAGCTCGCGCACCGCAACGAAGAGTAGCCCCCGCTTGCTGCAACTAGAGAAAGCCCAGCAACAAAGACCCAACACAGCCAAAAATAAATAAATAAATAAATTTTAAAAATTGCAATATCAAATATGCCTTATCAAACTATACATGCCTCAGTCCCATTTCCCCTGTGGATTTGCTTTTTCTGGCCTCACCTCTACCATCTACCCGCCTAGAAAATTGCTGACCTGTAGAATAAAGACCAAACTCTAGAGTATGGCACTTAAGGCCTTCCTGCCCACCCCCATTCCCCTCTTCCCCTCACTCCTCTGAACTACTAATATTTCTCCACCTCTCTGGCTGGTTTGGTTCTCCATTCAGGGGTCATGGAGGGCAAGGTGAGAGAAGCAGGCTCTTGTGGGCCTGATGAGGGACTGGGTGGGATATCCATATGGCGAGAGGTTGAAATGGAGATGAGACTAAAGGCAGGGAGACCAGCAAGGTGCTGTAGCAATTATCCCAACCTGAGAGACTGTGACCCAGATTAGGGTGCTTGGGGAAGATGGAGCGAAGTGCATAGATTTCAGAGATATTTGGAAGATAAAACTGACAGGAATTGGGTACTCAATAAATATTTGTTGAATTTCCTGACTACTGTCTCTAAAGTAAGCTCTTTGGTTGCTCCTATGTTTAGTTCCTTCACAGCACTTTTCACAGCCTGCAGCTACCTTGTTTATATACTTGCCTATTATCTGTTTCCATCAAGCAGAATGTAAACTAAATGAGGGCTGCAACCTTGACCAATCTTATACACACAGTGCTTGGCACTTACTAGGTGCTCTCAGATCTTTGAGGACTGAACAGGTTAATAATTGATTGGATGGTACAGAGTGAGCACAGAGAGGTGAAAGGACAAGCCCAGGAAGAAGCCTGTGATCCTGGGATTCAGAGGGGTTAAGATCCCACCTTTCTACCACCCCACACCAGTCAGAATGGCCATCATTTGAAAGTCTACAAATAACACTCTTCATCACTTAAGAGGCTGTGGAGAAAAGGGAACCCTCCTACACTGTTGGTGGGAATGTAAATTGGTGCAGCCTCTATGGAAAATGGTATGGAGTTTCCTCGAAAAATTAAAATATAGTTGCTATATGATCCTGCAATCCGACTCCTGGGCATATATCCAGAGAAAACTATAATTCGAAAAGACACATGCGGGACTTCCCTGGTGGGGCAGTGGTTAAGAATCCACCTGCCAATGCAAGGGACACAGGTTCGAGCCCTAGTCCGGGAAGATCCCACATACCACAGAGCAACTAAGCCTGTGCGCCACAACTACTGAGCCCACGCGCTGCAACTAAGGCCACGCACCTAGAGCCCGTGCTCTACAACAAGAGAAGCCACCGCGATGAGAAGCCCACACACCGCAACGAAGAGTAGCCCCTGATTGCTGCAACTAGAGAAAGCCCATGTGCAGCAACGAAGACCCAACGCAGCCAAAAATTAATTTAATTAATTAATTATTTTTTTAAAAAAAGAAAAGACCCATGCACCCCAGTGTTCATTGCAGCACTATTTACAATAGCCAAGACATAGAAACAACCTAAATGTCCATTGACAGATGAATGGAAGAAGACGTGGTACGTATATAGAGTGCAATACTACTCAGACATAAAAAAGAATGAAATAATGCCATTTGCAGCAACATGGATGAACCTAGAGATTATCAATCCAAGTGAAGCAAGTCAAAAAGATTAAGACAAATACCATATGAGATCACTTATATGTGGAATCTAAAATGTGACACAAATAAACTTATCTACGAAACAGAAACAGACTCACAGACATAGAAAACAGACTTGTGGTGGCCAAGGGGGAGAGGGCATGGGGGAGGGATGGATTGGGAGTTCGGGATTAGCAGATGCAAACTATTATATATAGAATGGATAAACAATAAGGTCCTACTGTAGAGCACAGGGAACTATATTCAATAGCCTGTGATAAACAATAATGGAAAAATATGAAAAAGAATATAGATGTATAACTGAATCACTTTGCTGTACAGTAGAAATTAACAAAATGGTAAATCAACTATACTTCAAATAAAGTAAATTTTTTAAAAAAGTCCCCATCTCTCTGTCTCTGGCCCTGGGAACGGTAGGCATAGACCAGATTTAGGGGTTCAGATGGCCCGGGGACCACCTGCCCAATTGTCTATTGCTAGATTTGAGAAAATACAATTCCCATTCCTCACTTTCTGGCCTCTGGCTGCTGACCCAGGGTAGTGGTTGTTTTCAGGGAAAAGGAATAGGCACCCCTCCAGAACCTGAGATCTGCCCTTCAAAGGTGTGGATGTGGGTAGCGAAAGATGTGGCCTGGCTCATGTCAAAAGCCTTGAATGCCAGGCTCTTTGAACCCAAAACTCAACATAGCAGCCCAGGCCTCCACGCTCCTCCCCACGCCAGGTAAGCCCAGCTGGGAGCGTGCAATTCCTCTCAGGCCCTAAGGGGGGGCAGCACTGGCCTGAGCCTGGGGGCTTTGTCCAAGGGCGTGGCCAGTGCCAGTGCGCGCAAATTCCCGCGCACTTAAGGGGGAGTGTTGCTGACGAGCTCAGGCAAAAGCGAGCGCCGCCCCTGCCTCTGTCCTCCAGGCTGGAACGCTAGTCCATCTAGTTGCCAGGGGGATTCCCCACATGTCCAGGCCCCCTCGGACCTCAGCATAAGCCCCCAAGGATGAGGGAAAAGAGGACCCCCATTAGAGGGACTCTCAATCACCAGGTAGGTAGGGGACCGGGGACGCAGCTGGCTCCTACATCCTGATGGCCAGCAGCATGGTGACTAGCGGTATGGCTGCGTCTTCAAGGCTGGAGCAGGAAGCTGGGCCTCCGGGTGCATGGGTGGGAGGAGGAGCTTCTTGATGACGTAAGGCCCGAGGAAGGGCGTGGCTTTTGGTGACTCGCCTCCAGGAAGGGGGCGGGCTCTTAATGACGAGACGCCAGGGAGGGGGCAGGCGTTCATTGATAAAAACGCTGGGCTCTCTCGGGCGCGAGCGCCGCGTAGCAAATCCAGCCAGCGCCACGCGCTGCCGCGGCCTGGCGGAAGCCAGAATTAGCCGGGCCCGCGCAGCGCCGCACCGCCCTCATGGAGCCCGCGACCGGCTTCCTGTCCCCGCGCCCCTTCCCGCGTGCTGCCGCCCTGCCAGCGCCCCCCGCCGGGCCCGGACCTCCTGGGAGTCCCATGCCGGGACCTGAGCCGGAGGTGCTGGCCGGGCCGCTGGCGCCGGACGCTGGGCGCCTCATCACTGACCCGCGCAGCGGCCGCACCTACTTCAAAGGCCGCCTTTTGGGCAAGGTGAGCTGGGGGGGTGGTGTCAGCGAGGGTAGAGGGGGACCCTGCTGGCCTCTTTGCCCGCGCGGGGCGTGGCAGGGGCGTTTGGCCTCGGCGCGGGAACCTCTGCTGGCCTGCCCTGGCGCTCCCCTGGAGCGCCCTGCCTGATGCCCCCTCCTTTATAGGGGGGCTTCGCCCGCTGCTACGAGGCCACTGACACAGAGACCGGCAATGCCTACGCGGTCAAAGTCATCTCGCAGAGCCGCATCACCAAGCCGCATCAGCGCGAGAAGGTGAGCCGGGACCCAGTCCCAGCAAATGACGGGTGGGGTGGGGACAGTGGCGTGGGAGCCCTTTGCGAATGACAACCCCGCGTCCCCATTGCAGATCCTAAACGAGATTGAGCTGCACCGCGGCCTGCAGCACCGCCACATTGTGCGTTTCTCGCACCACTTTGAGGATGCTGACAACATATACATTTTCCTGGAGCTCTGCAGCCGAAAGGTGAGGGATGGTGATGGAGGTGGTGGAGGGAATGGGGACCTTAAGACCCAAAGTTGGAGCCCTGCTTTTCCTCAGCAAGCACGAGTGGAGGGAGGATCCGGGAGGGCAGACGAGGGGCTGAGGCAGTGGCTCTCTGCAGTCCCTGGCCCACATCTGGAAGGCCCGGCACACCCTGTTGGAGCCAGAGGTGCGCTACTACCTTCGGCAGATCCTTTCCGGACTCAAGTACTTGCACCAGCGAGGCATCTTGCACCGAGACCTCAAGCTGGGTGAGACTCCTGGGCCAACAGGATGGGGGGTTGGGGAGGCAGAGAAAAAGGCGTCTGACACATTTCTCTACCCCGGTCCAGGAAATTTTTTCATCACTGAGAACATGGAACTGAAGTTGGGGGATTTTGGGCTGGCAACCAGGTTGGAGCCCCCGGAGCATAGGAACAAGTGAGTGTTTGAGGAGGAGGGTGGCCACAGTCTGTGTGACACAGATGACGTGCGTGACAGACACTAAATATGTATGTGGTAGGCACGATGACTGCCTGATGTGTCTGTGTAATAGATGGGAAAGGATGATGGGCTGTGTGTGTGTGTGTGTGTGAGATGGTGGCAGTGGCAGCCTGGGTGAATGGGAATGATGGAGAGGCTGTGGGTCCTCTGTGTGTTTAGTCCCCGAGACAGATGGGTGTAAGGATTCTTGGAGGTGTATGACTGATCCTGTGTGAATGTGGATGGTGACATAAGAATGTGTGAGATGGACTGAGAGTGTAGGGATGGTGGGACATGACACCCCGTGTGTCACGATAACCTACTGTGGCAACGAAGACTGGGTGTAAAACAGATAGCATGTGTGGTAGTTGAGTGTTTATGGGGGACGTGACAGCTGGTGTTGGTGTGTGTGGCACAGACCATAGGAGGTGACATCCTGTACGGGTGTCTGACAGACGGGAGTGGGGGAAGGAGGAAGGGATCAGTGATGGACCCTCTGTTGACCCTGGAGGAGGGGGCTGGGTTGGGGGTCAGGGCCTCCCCCTGTCCTGCAGAGCAGCTGAGCAGCTGGGCCAGGCGGGTGGGCAGGGACTCAGCTGCCATCCCCAGCATCCATTGTCTCAGAACAAGCAGGAGTTCTCTGGCCTTTGGTGACAGGCAGCTGCTTTGTCTGAACTCACAGTGGGGGCAGGGATGAGGGGCCAGCCAGGCTGCTTCTGAACCTTGTCCTCTGCTCTTCCCTACCCCCTTTCAGGACCATCTGTGGCACCCCCAACTATGTGGCCCCAGAAGTGCTGCAGAGACAGGGCCACGGCCCTGAGGCAGATGTGTGGTCCCTGGGCTGTGTCATGTGAGTCCCAGGGTCATGTGCACACAGGGGGTACCCAGGGAGGCATATGTTCCACTTTACTCCTGACCCCCTTTCTCTGCCCCACAGGTACACACTGCTATGTGGGAGCCCCCCCTTTGAGACAGTTGACCTGAAGGAGACATACCGCTGCATCAAACAGGTTCACTACACGCTGCCTGCCAGCCTTTCACTGCCTGCCCGGCAGCTCCTGGCCACCATCCTTCGAGCCTCACCCCAAGACCGCCCCTCAATTGACCAGATCCTGCGCCACAACTTCTTTACCAAGGTTTGTGGCCCCTCAGACATGTCCAGTCTGCGGATTCCCAGGGGATTGAATGGGAGCAGGTGACAGGACCCCTGCACTGCTCTTCTCTGCTCACACGCCTTCTCTCTTCAGGGCTACACCCCCTACCGGCTCCCTGTCAGCAGCTGTGTGACAGTCCCAGACCTGACACCCCTTAACCCAGCTAGGATTCTGTTTGTCAAAGTTACCAAGAGCCTATTTGGGAGGAAGAAGAGTAAGAGTGAGTCTGGGATGTCAGTGGTTTTGAGGGTACAGAGCGGCAGGGGGCTTGTCAAGTACATGTGAGGGTGTGAGTCTGAGTCCCTGGGGAGAGCATGTGTTACACAGGCACGTGGGTATGCCTAACAGTATCATCCCAGCGGGAAGCAGTGGGGCTGGACAGGGTTCTGAGGATTCTGTCTCGCCCCACCCAGATAAGAACCATCCTGAGGAGCAGGACGAAGTCTCCTGTTTGGTGAACAGCCTCACTCGGATGTCCATTGGCCATCAGGGTGCCAGGCCCGAGGTGAGGTGCTCACGTGGACAGTGTTCCCCTGACTCACCCCCACCCTAGCAGCTGCCGGAAGCCTGGGATAAAAGAGGCTGATGAAACATCTAGCCTCGTGGTGGCCTAATTGGCTGTGTCTCATCGGCCAGGAAGGGCTGACCTGGGGTGCCCCGGGTGCCAGGGCAGGGCCAGGCCATGGACACTCAAGGATTTGGATTTCGGGGCCTATCTCACTCCCTTTCTCCACCCAACCCTCCAGGCTCCGGCAGCTTCAGGTCCAGCCCCCATCAGCCTGGTAGAGACAGCACTTGAGGACAGTTCACCCCGTGGGACACTGGCGAGCAGTGGAGATGGTGAGCCACCAGGAGGGTGAAGGGTGCTAGAGGTTGCTAGGCCTGAGACCAGGCCCAAAGGGAAGGAGTGGGTGGAGAGTCACTGTCTAGGACCTTGGGGACTATTGCCTAATTCTCAGTGCCCTGTTCCCTTCAGGGTTTGAAGAAGGTCTGACTGTGGCCACAGTGGTGGAGTCAGCCCTCTGTGCTCTGAGAAACTGCCTGGCCTTCATGTCCCCAGGTGAGGCTGGGGTCTGGTGTATGTGAATGGTGGTGGGAGTTCTTTGACTGGGAGGCCAGGAACAGGTCCTCATTCCTTCCTCTTCCATGACAGCTGAACAGAACCCCGCTCCCCTGGCCCAGCCAGAGCCTCTGGTGTGGGTCAGCAAGTGGGTTGACTATTCCAACAAGTTTGGCTTTGGGTATCAACTGTCCAGCTGCCGTGTGGCTGTGCTCTTCAACGATGGCACACACATGGCCCTGTCAGCCAACAGAAAGTAAGTGGTGTCATGGGGTGTCTTGTATCCAGCCCACTGTACTCAGCAGGGCTGTACCTTGGTGTGTGCTCCTGGGCTCCCGGACCTGCAGTCTCTCAGGGGAGGGGCGTGGGTACAGGGCTCCATCTGATTTCTGTCTCCATCTCTTCCCCTCCAGGACTGTGCACTACGACCCCACCAGCACCAAGCACTTCTCCTTCTCTGTGGGTGCTGTGCCTCGGGCCCTGCAGCCTCAGCTGAGTGTCCTGAGGTATTTTGCCTCCTACATGGAGCAGCGCCTCATGAAGGTTTGTGGACTGGGGTGGGGCACGTTGAGGACGAACACATCCTGATCCCTTTCTGTTCCCCTTTGGGGGTGGGTGGGCGAGGGGATGGGTGCTGCAGCTAGAAGCTAAACCTCTAAGGGAGACATGAATGGAGAGAGGACTGACTCATGTCAGACAAGTGACCTGCCCCTGCTCCCAGGGTGGAGATCTGCCCAGTGTGGAAGAGGTGGAGGTGCCTGTCCCCCCACTCCTGCTACAGTGGGTCAAGACTGATCAGGCCCTACTCATGCTCTTTAGTGATGGCACCATCCAGGTAAGAGCTCCTCTTGGAGTTGGGGGTAAGGTCTGGGAGGTCCAGGGTGCTGGGGAGGAAACGGTCTGGGCCTTAGGCCCTGATCAGTGCCACCCTCCTGCACACAGGTGAACTTCTACGGAGACCACACCAAGCTGATCCTCAGTGGCTGGGAGCCCCTCCTTGTGACTTTTGTGGCCCGCAATCGCAGTGCTTGTACTTACCTTGCTTCCCACCTTCAGCAGCTGGGCTGCTCCCCAGACCTGAGGCAGCGGCTCTGCTATGCTCTGCGCCTGCTCCGGGACCGCTGCCCAGTCTAGGCCCCAACCTGCGGGGCCGGCCACCACCCAAGCCCTCAGGCCTGACGCCTATGCCTGTAAGGCTCTGGCCCTTGCCTTTGTGGCCCTCCCTGTTCCTTTGGTGCCTCACTGGGGGCTCTGGGCCGAATCCCCCAGGGAATCAGGGACCAGCTTTACTGGGGTTGGAGGCAGCCTCCTACCCCTTCTCCAAGAAAAGCCTGAGCCTTAGCCCCTCGCTAGGGGGCGTTATTTATGGACCACTTTTATTTATTGACAGACATTTATTTATTGGGATGTGAGCCCCAGGGAGGGCCTCCTCCTGGTATAATAAACCGTTTTTGCAAAACTCGGGGGAGTCCTCACTCGCAGTAGAGCCTGTGGACCGTGGCCACGGCGAAGAAGGAGGCGTTGGTGACCGCGGCCGTGGCCAGCCTGTCGCGGGCCCAGTCCCAGAGCGTGCGGTTGACCACGCACATGCCCTGTACGGCGCGCGGCCCCAGCAACCATGCTGCACACCAGCTTGTAGCGCGGCGGGCTGAGCTCGCGCAGGCGCAGGCGCACGTGCACCAGCTCACACAGCTCCGGCGCCAGCCGCCCGGCCTCGGCGTGGGAGTAGCACGCTTCACGCAATCCTGCCTCCAACGCCGCTTCCAGGGCCTGCTGTGCACACGCGGCCTCACAGCGCTCCCGTGGTGCCGACTCCGTGTGGTACGAGGGCGCTGCCCTGCGGGCGGCCGCCAGGGGTAAGCCAGAGGAGCTGACCCGCGAGCCTAGAGGGGGCAAGGGGCCCAGGGATGGGCGCCGACCCCGAAGACCTGCGCCTGGCCCGGCCAGCGAGTGCGGCGCGAAAAGGACGAGGCCGGACCTAGCACGGAGCCACGGCGGGAGGCCGGGGCCGTGCCGTCTGGTCGGGTCTCATCGATGCTGGGCAGACGGCCTGGAGGCTGCGCTGGTGATTGTTTCAGCCCATGGTCTTTGGCAGCCTCCTCCTCCTCGTAACCGGAGGGCACAGGCCTGCCAGCCGTGGACCTGCCGGCTGGAAGACCCACGCTTGGATGGGATGGCCCTCACTGGCCGTCTCTGTACACCATCCCGTCTCTTACTTAATGATAAGCGTTTTTAACCCCTAATCCCTTCTTACCTGTTTTTTTTGGGACAGGTGAATCAAATAGTCCGGGGCTGCGTGGATTCCTAGGTGCTTAGAGGGTTAAGGGCTGTTAGGGACACAATAAGGGGAGCGATGCTGCTCAGACTATCATCTTGCTATCCCTGCCCCCTGAGCTCCACTTGCCTTGGGCACTATGGAGATTAGTTAAATGAGCTCGAAGTACACCTCCTTTTCTCCCTTCCACCTGACTTCACCAGCAGAAGGGGGAGATGTATCTGCCCTCTGCCTCAACCTAGACAGTGGCGCCTCCACCCCCTGACCAGAGGGAGGGACAGACAGACCCAACTCCTTCATCCCCCACAGATCCTTCTAGCCCTGTGAGTCTTGAATCCAGACACCCTCCACCCCTACCTGCTCTTACGGTGGCACAAGGATCCCTACAACTGGCTGCGGCTGGGGCCAGGTGACTCAGGATGGTCCTTCCACTCTCCGCTTTTGGCTTCCGGGCCTACCTCCAGAATCACTTCTGGGATGGCTGCCCTCTTCTCCCGAAACTCCTCAGACACCTGAGTCACCTGTAGCCTTTGGCCTCCGAGCTCTCTCCTAACAGCCCTTGTCTGGCTGGCCTGGCTGGCAGGTGGGAGGTTAAGGGCCCCTTGCCTTTGTTGTGGAGTTGCCATGGGTTACTGGGCAAGCACTCCCCTCTTCCCGGTTCCCTCTTTCCTGTCCCGGCTCTGGCTTAACCTGGGAGTGTGCCTACTATGAGCACCTGCCAGGTGACTGAGTCATCAGGGGAGAGGGATCAGCGGGGGCTTAGAGCCCAAGGGCATACAAGTCTGACTGAAGGGGCAGATGTAGAGAGGGGCTCTGGTCAGATTGGTGTCCCCCCACCCCAGAGCTCTTGACCCACTGTCCATTTCACCCCTTGTGAAGACTGGCTCTCCACTTGTCAGCAAGTCTCAGAGGGCCTGGGATATGGGGAAACCCTGAGGCTGTGGGGGAGGCCCCTCAGAAATCCGGACCTGGGCCTACGGGAAGGAGCTCCCCCACTCCCGCCCCCGGCCCTGTCATCTCCCCGTCAGCCTCAACTAGGGCAAAAGTTTTCCGTTCCCTGTGCAGAGCTAGGGTGTGGCTCGGATGACTTCCTCAATTCAGGGCTGGGGGAGGGGGAAGGGAGACCCATCGAATACAGACCTGATGCAACAGTGATGACTCCACTCCTAAGTGCACCCTGCTGACCTCAATGCTGACCTATCCACACCTCTTGTGTGCCCTACTGCTCAGATTGCCGACCCCCCCCTCCCCCGTTCGGTTGCATTTCAGGGATGCCAGAGACCATGACTCCTCTTTCAGAGGTGACACCTCCTCACCTGACCCCTCTCTGGGAGCAACAGGACTGCCACCTCCCAAACAAGCCAGGTCTGGGCCCTGAAAACGGTCCATAGGGACAAGGACTTTCCCCGCTGAGGGGGGTTCCCCAGGCCTGGCTAGCCCGATCTTGACCCTGTGTGCCTGTTGGGGGGAGGGTGGGAGGGGGCAGGGAGTTTGAACTCTGAACCCAGGACAGGCAGGGGCCAGGGTGCCAAGACCCTCCGACTCTGCTTAGGGCCCCTCTAGGGCTGAAGTTTTCTCTGGGCCTGTGGGAGCTGGGCGGGGCCTCGTCTCTGGCTGGGCTCTAGTTTCCGTGGAAACCCACAGGCTTCCCACCCCAGCGCTGCCTGGGCATGCTCCCAGCTGGGGCCTCATCCACAGCCAGCCTCTCCTCCCGAGTCCAGTCTGCTCTACCTTGGCCTCTCTTGGTCCCCTCCCTGAGTCCCCATCCCCAAGCCAAGCCTCTGGCCTCCTCCACTGGCCTCTGATGCCTTCAGGAACCTGGGCCTCCTGCCTCATTCCTAAACTTTAGCTTCTCAGCAAACAGGCCTCCCAAGCTCTTGCCCCTCCCTCTCGGGCCTTTCTAGCTCCTCACAAGCTTTAGGGCTCAACCAGGCCTCCTGCTCCTTCCACCTACCGCCTCCCACGGACCAGCAGACAACAGGCCTCCTAGGCTGTTCCTCCTGCTCACTCCCCTGCCCTACCCCACCCATGGAGACCCCAGGACTGATTGTGCACGGGGAGGCTGCGCCCTTTTCCACAGCACTCCGAAGCCTCGTCAACAACCCCCTATACAGGTGAGGGGGGGCCCTGTTTGTGGGTTTTCCCTAGCTGGCTCTGCTGGGCCCCTTGACTCTGAGGAAGCGCTGGGTACAGAGGAAGTGGGGAATTAGGACTTGACCCTCCTCCCTGGTGAACTCAGTCTGGGGAAGTCAAGTGTAGAGGATAACTACTGGTCGCTTAGTGTCTACGAGAGCCAGAGGTGGGGGCACTGGGGACCGGAGCTCAGAGCAGCTATGTGACCTCAGGGAAAGGCCTTCCTGTT
Source organism: Neophocaena asiaeorientalis asiaeorientalis (assembly GCF_003031525.2). Lineage (NCBI taxonomy): Eukaryota > Metazoa > Chordata > Mammalia > Artiodactyla > Phocoenidae > Neophocaena > Neophocaena asiaeorientalis. Next base: position 64,616 of record NW_020175023.1, read on the forward strand.
TTGGATCTTAGGCTCCTGGCAGAGAAGAGCCCTGTGCCCCCAGGACCCTGAGAAATGGAATGTAACTTGAGTGCCTCCCTAGGGAGGCAGAGGAGCAGATAACCCTGCTCTGGGAACTGCGGACTCACAAGAGGAACAAAGCTCAAGAGACTGAGCCAGAGTTGCAGACAGGAAGTAGTTCAAGGGTGCTGCCTGGGGCACACTGCCTGCCCAGGACGCTGTGCTGTCTGAAACCAAGGGATAGAGTACGGGGGTCACGCTGGTCAGGAGAACTAGAATGCAGCTTTGTATTCCCCCTGCCTCGGAGCTGGGCCCCTCCCTACGGGTCGGTGACTCCTATAACCCTACTTCTTTGGGCATCGCAGTCTGGTCTGAGCAGTGGGAACCCCCAGGCCTTGGACCTGAGACTGGGAGGCTCCAGGAAGCTCAAGCTTCATCTCTTGCTTCCTACCCGCTATGCTGTTCAGAGGCCCAGAGGCTGGGGCCGGTAGTGATCGTGAAGATGGAAAATGTGGTCCGGCCTCATGATGGTGCCTCACTGACGTGTCTATTTGCAGCCGGTGCACTCTGCACCCCCAACCCTACCCTCTCCTGTCTGGAGGAGGCTGAAAAAGCTGAGTTTGCAGTCTGTGGAGGAGAAGCCAAAAAGAGTTTCCCTTCCCCCAAGACACAGGCTGGGGGCGGGGAGGAGAGGGGTATTGGGATCAACCTTGTATCAGCCCTGGTGCCCCCTCAGTGATCAATTGATCAAACATAGCCACCTCCTAGGGTTTGGGATTCGCATCCCGTTTCAGGGATGAGAAAGCTGAGTTAATGAGTAGGAAGTCTCTTGCCCAGGCACCACAAGGTGGAGCTGGAATTAGAACCACGCCTGTGTGACCCAGACCTTCGGCTGGAGGGACTGTCTCTTTTACAGGACAGATAAGGAAACGGAGTTGGGCAAAGGCAAAGCCTAGAGTTGCACAGAGACTCTGGTCTCCTCTTCCTAGTTCTCTGCCCCTCTCTCCCACAGTGATGTTCGCTTTGTCGTCGGTCAAGAACGGCAGGAGGTGTTTGCCCACCGGTGCTTGTTGGCATGTAGATGCAACTTCTTCCAGCGACTTCTGGGCTCAGAGCCGGGCCCCGGGGTGCCTAGCCCTGTGGTGCTGAGCACCGTGCCAGCTGAGGCCTTCCTGGCAGTGCTGGAGTTTCTGTACACCAACAGTGCCAAGCTGCACCGCCACTCCGTGAGCCCACCGGGCAGGGGTCTGGGTGGGAGGAGGGGTGGCTGAGGGACGGGGGAGACTCCTTTCCACTCCCCCAATCACCCACTCTGCAGGTGCTGGAGGTGCTGACGGCGGCTGTGGAGTATGGGCTGGAGGAACTGCGAGAGGTGGGTTTATGTGGCGCCTCATCCCGTTTCCCCTGCCTCTTATGGGCTCAGTTCCTATCCTGCCTCACACACCGGCTAGCCTGGAGAGCAACGTGCACCGGTACAGACATAAGTATGGGTATCTCTGTGTAGATAGGCACTTATGTGTGCCTGTGTGCAAACGGATATGCACGTGCCCTGTGTGTGCTGTGGGGGCATGTGGAGTGTTTATGGATGGTGCTGTAGATACCAGGATAAGTTAGCCTTGATCCCTGTTCTTCAAAGAGAGACAGACACAAGAAAACTCTTAACCCAGTGCCATAAGAAGTGTGACAGATAAGGGCAAATGGTGCTGAGACTGTACGGAGAGTCTCTAGTCTCGCCACCAGGGAGAGAGGAGGGGAAGACTTCCTGGAGGAGGAAACATTTGTGTTGGATCGGGTAGAACAGGTAGGAGTTTGTTCAGAGGGGGAGAGGAGAGATGGCATTCTAGTTACAGAGACATGAGGTACAAAAGATGCTGGTGAGACATTTAGTGTGGCTGGACTCAATGTGTGAGGGGAGAGGGAGATATGAGATTGGAGAGCATGCCAAGGGCTGGTTCCTGCAGAACTTTCAAGAATTTGGACTTCTTTTACCCAGAGGGCAGTGGAAATTCATGAGGTTTCAGATAAAGGAGTGAGGATTTGGAAGCTAAGGGGAGAATGGATTAGGGCTTACCAGTCCAGTAAGGGGGGGTGGGGGTGGGGGTGGTTGCCCGAGAGAGGTGCATGGCTTTGAGAGAAGTGGAATTGTCATGACCCGGTGCTTTTCTGGATGTGGGGGGTGAGAGGGAGATGTTGTGGATGAAATTCAAGTTTCTGGTTAAAAGAGAAGAGTCCAGAGGGGGACACATGGAGAAAGATAAGTGTCCTGAGAGAAAGGGAGAGTGGAATTTTCACATGGCTCTTACCTAGCTTGATTAGTGAGGAATGTTACTAAAAGGTAGGTCGCTGGGCTTGGCTTTGCTAGTTTCTAGTTCCTCCAGGTTTGCCAAGTCTCGGGCCCTGGTGATTCCCTGCCTCCCTTGGCCTGGGAGGTCTGTATGGGCCTGGGACTGCTATAAGCCTGGGTGGCTCACTGCTCCAAGCCTGCTCACTGCTTCTGGACTGGGGCTGGGGTCTTGGAAGAGGGACATTTGGGCACAACCCACATTCGTTTCTGTTCCCAGCTGTGCCTGCAGTTTGTGATGAAGGTGCTAGATGTGGAGCTGGTTTGTGAGGCCCTGCAGGTGGGTGTTGCTGGACAGGCTTGCAGGTGGTCCCCCTGTGGAGGGCCGGGCTACATGGCCCCTCCAGTCTCAACCCGACCTCCCTCATTCTGCTCTCAGATTGCCGTATCCTTTGGCCTGGGACCGCTGCAGGAGCGCTGTGTAGCTTTCATAGAGGCCCACAGCCAGGTACAGCTCCCGACCTTCATACTCCCAACCCCACACGCCTCATCCTGCTCCCCACTGACCCAATCGCGGACCCACAGGAGACCCTCCGGACCCGTGGTTTCCTGGAGCTGTCGGCACCCGCGTTGCTGCTCCTGCTGCGCAGCGACAAGCTCTGCGTGGATGAGGCCGAGCTGGTCCTGGCAGCCCGGAGCTGGGCGCGCGTGGGCGCGGTGAGGGGGAGCTGAGGGGAGCGCGGGGTGGGGGCGCTGAAGGAGGCTCGGGCCGCAGGAACCCGGAGAGCGGGCGGCTGGGCAGGTGCCCCCGCCCGCCTGGGCTCAACGCTGGCGTCGTCGGCAGGCGGTGCTGGAGCGGCCTGCGGCCGAGGTGGCGGCCCCGGTGGTGCGGGAGCTGAGACTGGCCTTGCTGGCTCCGGCAGAGCTGAGCGCCCTGGAAGAGCAGAACCGGCGGGAGCCGCTCATCCCGGTACGGACGCGGGGAACACGGCTCAGATTCACTCCGCGGCGTGGGGGGAAGGGCGGGGGGCGCAGCCCAGGATCTGCGGGCTGAGGTAGGTATTGCGTGACTCCGCCATGACTCGCCTCCCCTGCAGGTGGAACAGATCGTAGAGGCGTGGAAATGCCATGCTCTGCGGAGAGGGGATGTGGCCCGGGGCGCCCCGTGCCGCCGCCGGAGGGGTACCCTGCCCCGGGAGCATCATCGCTTTCTGGACCTGCCCTTTAAGTGACCAAATGCCGCGACTTGCGAGGAATTCTGGGCCTCTCCTAAACTACAGCTCCCAACATGCTCCGCGCTCGGAGCGGGTTTCCGCTCCCAGAATGCCCGGCTAGCGGGGCGCAGGAGGGGCGGCAGTCTGACAAGCTCAGGGGCTGTGGGTGAAGTTCCGGGGGAGGGCGGGCCTGAGCGGCGTGTCAGTGGGCTGAGCCTTGGCTTCAAGGTCCTCGCGAAGCCGGGAAGTGGGTTCCTTCGCGCTGTGCTGTGGCGTTACAGCCGGCTCTTGGGCACTCTCGCCCACCCTGTTTACTCTTTTAATTCCCACATATCGTTTCAACTCAGCCCCTTCTTTAACTCCAAACCTGCCTCCTGACGATCTCTCTCTAAATGTCCCACAGAGACCTCAGACTCAATCCAAAATTGAGCTCGCCCCTCATCTTTCTCCAGTTTTGCCCCCATCGTGTTTCTCATCTCCGTGGGTGCCCAAGCCAGAAGTCTACCGCTCATCCTTGCTTTATTCCTCTTCCTCACATCTGCCTCCCGAGGCTTCTACCTTTTAAGAGGCTGAAAGGTAGCAGAATATGCCATCCCAAAATATGCCTTTTTGGCATAAGGTTATTTTAAGCTGATTATTTTGAGAAAAGGGAGAAGTTTTGAAAACAGAGAAGTTACCCTTTTGTAAGGGAAATTTTTAGAATGGAAATCTCCATTTGTAAGGGTGTCTCCCTCTCTGTACCAGGATGACTAACTCACAGGAGAATCTTCCAGCGAAGTCAGTGAAATCTGCTTAATAAACCTTATCCTTGCTTTTGGTGCTTTTTCCTGATGGCCTTCCTATAACTGGCCTCCCCACAGTTTTCTTTCTATTGTTAGCTGAAGGAGGTATTTAAGCAGGTATTTTAGGCCACTTCAGGGAGCTACTCATTTTCCCCTGGGTATCTCCCATGTATACATGAGATATACATGCTAATAAACTTCTGGGTTTTTTTGTTTTCTCTTGTTAAGATGTCTTATTACAAAGGTCTCAGCCAGGAGCACAGAGAGTAGAGAGAAAATTATTTTTCCTCTCCTACAAGATCTTTCCAGTTGGTTCAGTTCTCTCAGCCCAGTTCAGCCAGTCGTATCTGTGGCAGGAATCACTGCCACAGGCTCTTATTAATCCTCCTGCCTTCACTCCAGCAGCGACCCCCCCCCCCCAACCATTTCCCACACTGCTGCCAGACTTAAGATTGTCACCCCTACTCTCCTTATTAAGTTCCTCAACATTCCCACTGCCCTCAGGACAAAATATAATCGGTTTCACTTTTAGGGAACTCAAAATTACTAGTGGTTCCAAACATTAGCAACTCTTCTCTCAACTACTGCCTTTGCATAAATTCACTGGTCCTGAAGGCAATGGTCCTCCAGCTCTGGATTTACTTTCTTGGTTATTGAAGACTCCCCATTCATTTGTTACACATTTTTGTCTTCTTGAGGATCTGAATCTCCCTGGAGAAAGATCTCTGGGGCCTGGAGTGTTGCCTTATTCATTTCTACTTCCCCAGTCCCTGTCACATAATCAGTGCTCTGTAAATGTTCAGTGATGACTTTGCTTTCTTATTTAAATGTTATTTTATTCCATTAAGATACTATTGGTGTGGGGCTTCCCTGGTAGCAGCAGTGGTTAAGTATCCACCTGCCAATGCAGGGGACATGGGTTCGAGCCCTGGTCCGGGAAGATCCCACATGCCGCGGAGCAACTAAGCCCATGCGCCACAACTACTGAGCCTGCGCTCTAGAGCCCATGAGCCACAACTACTGAGCCCGCGTGCCACAACTACTGAAGTCCGCGCACCTAGAGCCCGTGCTCTGCAACAAGAGAAGCCAACACAATGGGAAGCCCGCGCACCGCAGCTAAGAGTAGCCCCCGCTCACCGCAGCTAGGGAAAGCCCGTGTGCAGCAACAAAGACCCAACGCAGCCAAAAAAAGAAAAAAAAAAGATACTATCAGTGTGAAATTAGGGACAATTAACTTTTTTTTTTTATTGGCTGTGCCTCTCGCCTTGTGGGATCTTAGTTCCCCAACCAGGGATCGAACCCGTGCCCTCTGCAGTGGAAGTGCGGAGTCTTAACCCTGGACCGTCAGGGAAGTCCCTAATTGGAAAAAAATATTCTTCTTTCTCAGGGATTTTATGTAAAAAATATTGTACATGGATTAAAAATAGTTATTTGCTATTATTTCTCAAGACTGAAAATGTGGTTACCCTCAGTACCACTTTGTTTGGATAATGAAAATTGAAGACAAACTAGTCCTAGAGGACTGGTTTAACCTAGAGGACTGGTTAAATTAACTATGGTATATTCCTACAGTGATATTAAAAAATATCCATGATTGGGACTTCCCTGGTCGTCCAGTGGTTAAGAATCCGCCTTCCAATGCAGGGGATGCGGGTGCCACCCCTGGTTGGGAACTAAGATCCCACATGCCACGGAGCAACTAAGCCTGCACGAGAAGCCCGTGTGCCACAACGAAGAGCCCGTGCGCTGTAACAAAGACCCAGCGCAGCTAAAATTAAAAAACAACAAAAAAAGAAATCCATGATCTTTGGTAAGAAAAGCACAGTGCAGACCAAGTAGAGCATGATTCATTTTGCTGAAAAAAAAGGTAATATTGAGAGGAAAAAGTTTTCCTTGCTCCTCTTCAGGTGCTTGGCTGGATCTGAAGATTAAACTGACAAAAACAATTAACAGGAGAAAAGCATACAATTAAAAAAAATAAATTTATTTATTTATTTTTATTTGGCTGCTTTGGGTCTTTGTTGCTGCGAGCGGGCTTTCTCTAGTTGTGGTGAGCGGGGGCTACTCTTCGTTGCGTTGCTCAAGCTTCTCATTGTGGTGGCTTCTCTTGTTGTGGAGCATGGGCTCTAGACGTGTGAGCTTCAGTAGTTGTGGCACAAGGGCTCACTAGTTGTGGCTCACGGGCTCTAGAGTGCAGCCTCAGTAGTTGTGGTGCACGGGCTTAGTTGCTCCGCGGCATGTGGGATCTTCCCAGGCTAGGGCTCAAACCCATGTCCCCTGCATTGGCAGGAGGATTCTTAACCACTGCACCACCAGGGAAGTCCCTACAAATTTATTTAATGTAAGTTTTTACGTGACATGGGAGCCTTCATAAGGAAATGAAGACCAAAAGAAACAGTTAAGCCTGAGTATTTTTATGCTAGGTTAAAGGGTAGTAATCTGGGGGGGAATTTAGCAAGACTTGCTCATTAGAATTCTTCTCAGAGTCTTCTTGTCCTTGGGGATGATGCTGCTTTCCTCTCGGTATACTAAGGGCAGCTGTCACTTGAGAGTTTTATGACCTGTTTCATGGGGTGTGTGTGTGTGTGTGTGTGTGTGTCGGGCATTGAGGGAGTGAGGAGGTCAGAATGACTTTCCTGTTTTCTCAAACTCCTTCAGCTTAAAATAATATGCGGAGGTGCCATATTTTAGGGTAGCATGTCCTGAACCCCATCGCTAAGTAGCACAGTGATGAAGAGAATGCTTCTTCTGGAGCCAAGCTGCCTGGGTTTGAATCTCAGCTCCATCATTTTCTGGCTTTGTGATTTGATTGAGGCTATTTAACTTTCTATGCCTCAGTTTCTTTGTTTATAAAATGGAGATAAAAATAGAATCTATTTAGGTTCTCAGGAAGATTAATTTTGTAAAATGCTTAGGACTGTAGTGGGACAGTACATGTGTTTAGAAAATAAATCTCTTCATTCATTTGTTACACAAATATTCATTGAGTGTTCATGTGCTAGACGTTGATTTAGGGTCATGGGATCTATCAGAGGACAAATCAGGTAAAGTCTCTGCCTCACAGAACCTACATTCTAGGAGGAGAAAGAGCAGACAAGTAAAGAAATGCATGTATGATATTCCGGGGCGGGTTTGCACTCTGAAGAAAAAACATGTTACACATTGACGTGGTGGTGTGATCGGATTTACATTTTAAACAATTACTTGGCCTTTGTGTGGAGGATTGGGACAAAGACGGTCAAGGGAGTGAGGCGAGGGCTGGGAGGCTATTGCCGGAATCCAAGAACTCTTGGAGCAGCTTGCTAGCACTGGAGGAAGTAAGACGTATGCGGTTGTGTGAAGCATATACTTTGAATATGAGAGTCAGTGGGAGCAGCTGATGGCTGTGAATTCGGAGGACACCAGGTAGGAGATGATACTTACTTAAAGCCACAGATCTAGGTAACTTCCCCTACCGTGAGGTAGATCTAAGACCCAGGAACAAGAGAACCACATTTGCTAGCTAGCCCTGTCCTCTCAATAATGCTCTTGCTGTAGAGCACTTTTCACTGAGATTCTGTATTATGTACCCATTTTTTTTTTAGTTCTTGGTTTCACCAAAAACTTAAGCTCCTTAAGAGAAGGAACCGTGTATATTTACACGGAAAACTGGCTTCGAGCGAGCATTGAACGGGAACAATCTGACCAAGCTGCCTCCTCTGCTATTTTTAGGAAGGGAACCAATAAGCCTGATTGTAAATGAACACTGTTGCGCTTAATTTGTGTCGCTATATGTCGAGCCAAAAACGTTCAGTGCTTTTTCACGCCTTCCTTTATTTCATCAACTTCATCACTTACTGCTAAGCCTTGGAGAGAAACCAGAAGAAAAGTAAAAGAGGCACACTTCGCAAAACGAAGTGAATAATTGGAAAGGAACTCCAACCTCCGACACGAACTTTCGTCTAAATTCCCCCGGGGTAATTACAGACAAGTTGTTAAAACACAGGATCAAACATTAACTTCTCATTTTTTTAACTCCAATATGTACCCCCACTAAAATACGCAACCTCAAAAAATAAACTCTCAAAACTGTTTCCCTCCATGGAAATCTTCAGTAAAAGGCGAAAATCCTTTACGAGCTGAAGAAAAACCGCAATATGGTTACTCGCTTCCGCTTGGAACACTCCCAGAACAACGTAACACTCAGCTCACTTATGGTTGCTCCGCTCCTGCGCAGTTCGCGCTCCCTGCGTGGGATTTACACAGACCATAGATTTCTAATAGGCACTGTCCCCTGCAACAGTGGACAAACCCCGTGGGGGGAACTCAAGCAGCGTGAAACTGTCTTTTCGTGGTGCACCATGGGTATGCAAATCGCAGCCCGTTCCGGCAGCTGGGCGACACCAGCCGCTGGCCAGGCAGGGCGGCACCGTGGGGACCCCAGGGCTGCAGCACTCTCTCATCGCTGTGGGTCCGCCCGGGAGCCGGCGCTTCCTTACCCAGGCTGAGGTTAAGTCCTACCATTCGGTACCCTCAGGGACCACCCCTCCCCCCACCCGCCCCCAACCCTGTTCTAGGGACAGAAGCAGAAACGGTCAAGCACAGACACTCAGGGACTTTGGGACCATGTAGGAGGCAGGTCACCACCCCTTCTGGAGGAGATGGCATCCAAATTATCTGGAAGGATGGTTCGGGTTTATGGGAGGTGGAAACGTGTTCTCCGCAGAGGGAACGGCCTCTGTGAAGTTACGGGTGGGGAACATAGAAAGTAATGTCTGTCTGGAGTAGAGTGTGGTGTGTCTGAATGAGGGTGTGAATCCAGCCAGTCGCTGTCCTGAGAGAGCTGGGATGGTGGCAGAGGCTAGATGGAGTTAGGCCTGGAGAGGGCTTGGCTTTGACCTTGTGCGATCAGTGATGGGGAGCCACGAACGGGGCTGAATGGTGTGCACTGCCGCAGGGTGGGCTGTCCTGCAAACACTGGGACTTGTCCCCAAGACTGGCTGTGGTCAGTGCCCCGGAACTGACCATTCCTGGGGTGGTCCGGCTCCAACTGGCTGGAATCCTTCAGCTGCTGCCACACCAGGACACTGGGCAATGTTTCAGGGTTATTCACTAAGCATGCAGTTGGAGCACAGACTTTCAGCATAGCTAATATCCCACAAACTACAGAAATAGCACCTATGAGAAGCCGGGTGATGTCTTACATAAATATTTCATTTAAAATCCTGAAAGGAAAAACTAGTACCCTACAAGATAGGCTCTAATCTTCCCATTTCACAGATGAAGAAGCTGAGGCTCAGAGAGGTTCTCTGACTTTTCCAGGTCACTCAGCTGGTAAGTGGCACCGATGGAGTGACATCTTTTGCACTATTCCAGCCTGGTGAGCTCTCCTGCTCTACCCAAAAGCCCCTCCAAAGTGACCCAAACACTACTGGCTCCAAATCCAGTGTCCATCCCTTGGGCATCCTGGATGCATCCCCTACTCTAGGTTCCAAGCCAACCGCCTGCTTCTCTTAAGTCTTCTCAAGCATCTTAGTGTTGATTCAGCTGCAGCAGTCTTCCCCCTCCCCCCCCACCTCCCTGCCCACTTTTGGTCAGAACATGATTTTCTGGCCTTTGGCCTGGTGGGGTGGAGTGTGAGAAAGCAGTACTCTGGGGGTGGGATCGGTCCTGGTGAGTGGGTGGCTGGAACCCAGGGTGTGTATGTGTGTCAGTTGAGACCGAGCCCTGGGATAATTGGAGAAGGGCAATAAAAGACCTCCCCCACCTCGTGCGTCAGATGAGACTCTGCACTCTACACCCAGGGGTGTGGCCAGAACCGTCCCGGCCTCTGTATAGTGGGCCTGTTCAACATTCACAGAACAAACAGCTCAAATACAGAGCCTCCCTGGTTGCTAATGCAACCTCAATTTCAGCAGTGCCCCTACTGATCCCCTAGCTGTCTGGCCAAAGATGCCTCTGGGGCGCCAAGCTGACTGCTGACTTGCAGAGGCCTCTGCCTTGGAGGTTGGTCTGGGCACAAAACTCCTAAAATACCTCCCTGCTATCCCCATCTCTGTTCCAATCGGCCACCTTCTTCTTTTTTTTTTTTTATTTTGGCTGCATGGCTTGTGGGATCTTAGTTCCTCAACCAGGGATCTAACCGGGGCCCGGGCCGGCAATGAGAGTGCCCAAGTCTTAAGCACTGGACCGCCAGGGAATTCCCTCAGACGCTTTCTTGATCTGCTTCCACTTCTCCTCTCACCTGTTGCCTGGCTGTGTCCCTCTGCCCCTCCCCCCATGCCGCTCACAAAGGAAGGTGGGTGATGAGTCTGGAGAGGTGCACAAGGCTGGCTTATGATGGCTCTGAAAGCCACATGGCGGGCTTTGACATCAAAAGCATTTGTATCACTTTGTGTACTAAGCACTTCAGCCAGACCCTGTTACCATGTACATGACAAACACATTGGCTGAACATCATCTTCACGTGCCAGGCGAATAAACACACCAAGGACTAGGGTAGCCCCATGACCTGCGGCCCCGATGCCTCCACTTGCAAACTCACAGCTCTATCTGAAAACAAAGCGCCAAAGTCATTTGAGATGAGTTCATATAGAATATATTTCACTTTTAAAAATAAAACTTTCAGCATAGCTAACATCTATACAAACTACAAAAATAAACGTCTCCATATAAATAATTTATGTGGTAAGAGGTGGGCAGGGATACAGAGAGCCTACCCAGAAGTCAGCAAGCAGCGGGGGACCAGGACTGGAGAAGGGTGCTAGAGGATCCCTCAGGCTTGGTTTGCTGGGGGCAGCAGGGCGGGGTGGGAGGGGGGACAGGGCTGCACTGCAGCCTGAAGTGCTTGCTGGCTTTCACCCCACCCAGTCACGGGCACAGACACGGAGCACCTGGGTGTGCAAGGCTGCTCACAGCCTAGAGGGTGGTGGTTTAGTGTGGATCTCAGGGAGGTCTGTGATGGCTGGGTCGGGGAGGGGATGGAGGCAGACAGCAGCAGCAGCAGGGCTCTCCAGGAGTCCGCCCTGCATTCAATAACCCCCCATGGCTTCCCAGTGCCTTCATGTGGCCTGAACAGGGTCTCCACGCTTCAGCTGCTCTTTCATCAGGTGGCTGGACATGGTCCCCTAGAACTGAGGTTGCTGGAGCCACTGGCAGCTGGTGTGGCAGCAGGGGACCAAGTAGGCTCTTCAGAGGCCGGGTGGATGTAGGCACCAGGCAGTGGGGGTGGGCGGAGGGCCACGGTCATGGAGGTAGTCACTCTGGCAAAGCTCTGGGGAAGGGTGGGGGCTACCCCCCACCTGAGCCCTCCTCCTTGTGCAGCTGGTGGGCTCAGGACCTCCGGGCTCTCCCTGTACATCTGTACCACCTTGGGGGAGACACCAGCCCCAGTGAGCCCAGGGGCTACTGGGGACGCAGCCTCCTTCAGCACCTCCCTGGCTGGGAAGCTGGGGTCTTTGGTGGCTTCCAGCAGGATATGAGAGCTGACAAGGGACAGGATGTCGAGGTCTGGGGCAAACCCTGCACCTAATGGCTAAGGTGGGTCCCGTGAAGAAGTCAGGAGGGCTGAGGGGTAGGGCATGATGTCTGGGCAAAGGGGGAGGCTGCCACCTTCAGCTGGTGGTACTTATGGGGAGGGGTCCCTGCGAGTTGAGCCCTGTCTGTTGGCCGCTGAGGGCATTTTGCTCTGGCTCTGTCCCACCCCGTCCCCTGGGCTGGGAGCAGGAGGGCGGTCACCTCTGGTGGGGGGCCCAGGATGGACAGCAGCACAGGCAGCAGCACGAGCCCATGGAGGAGGCCTAGGAGTGTGAGTACTGTCAGCACCACGAAGAAGTACCTGGGGGTATGTGAGGCCGGTCAGTCTGGGCAGGTCCTGCAGCCAGTGCAGGCCAGCCCTGCCTCCTTGCCCCGAGCCCTCCCCTACCTTACAATGAAGTCAAAGTTGGAACCAGCAAGCATGAGCAGACCCAGCAACGTGGAGACGGCCCCATCGGTCACCGGGGCCAATGTGTGCTCTAGGGCCCAGGCAGCCCGGAGGTTCCGGCTACCCTGGGAGGTCAGGAAGCCCTAAGGGAATAAAGTGGTCCTGGAGCTGCTCCTTGGCCAACCACGGCCAGCTCATCTATGTCCCCAGGGCTCACCCATGCCTTGGCCCACAGAAGGCCAGGTGAACCGAGTCCCTGGGAGCTGCCCAGGACGCAAGCACGAGTCCATATAGGTAACACTGTATAGATGAATGAGACACAGGGATGTCTAGAATAGGCTGGCAAACTACAGTCTGTCCCACGTTTTTTTGTAAATAAAGTTTTGTTGAAACACAGCCACACCCATTCGTGCACATAGTATCTGTGGATGCTTTTGGGCTACCCCGGCAGAGTTGCCACAGAGACGATATGGCCTGCCAAGCCTAAAATATTTACTATCTGGTCCTTTACAGAAAAAAGTTTGCCAACCCCTGGTCTAGAAGGATGGACACCAAAGTGATAACTTCTAGGGGTGGCATTTCAGAGGATTTCTAATTCTTTCTTGGTACTTTCCAGCATGCTGACATTTTTTGTCTCCCAAGGAGTATATATTATTCTTATAAGCGGAAAAATAATAAGGCTTTTTATGGGCAAAGAAAGAAGGGAGCTGTTTGCAGGGTCTGGCCAGGTCTGTGCCAGAGCTGCCAGCTGGTCCACGACCCCCACCCCACCCCACCCACACTCCTCCCCTGCCAGAGACCATGAGGCTGTGAGAGAGGCCTGCCTGCCTCTGTTCTAATATCTCTGTCTTGGTGGGATCTTGCCATCCAGCTACCACCCCATTTCTCTGATCCTCTTCACTGTAAATCCATCCAAAAGAATTGTTGGTTCCCATTTTCTCACCTTCCATTCTGTCCTCCCCCCTTTCTGGTCAGGGCTTTGTCCCTCCTCTCTACTGAAATGGCTGCTTATTTATTTGTTTGTTTACATGTTTATTGCTTATCTCTATGCTCTAGAATAAGCTCCTTGAAGGTAAAGCCCGTCTGTAGTGCTCTTATCTCCTCAGTTCTTAAATAGTACCCAGCACACAGTAGGTGCTTGATCAATATTTGTTGAATACCAAATCAGCTGGCCCACCCCTCCCCTAGTGCCTGTGCTCACCAGAGCCACATGGACCGTGAACTCGACACCAATGCCTACAGACGCCACAAGGATCACCACGGGGATGGCGCTCAGCTTGATGCCCAGGAAACCCATGATGCCAAAGAGCTCCACGGTCATCACTGTCAGGACCAGCACCTGGGGAGGGCAGGGCTCACCCAGGGCTCCTGGGCAGGGCAGGGTGGGGAGCTAGGGGTCTCTCCAGCCCCACCCCTGCAAGGACTCACTATGAGGGAAGCTGCCCAGGGGTTGAGCAGCAGCAGGGCGCAGACAAGGAAAGTGCACACCAGCAGGATGCAGACTGCCAGCAGGAAACAGCGCCGCAGGCCCAGATACTGCTCCCAGAAGAGGAAGGGGGAGCCGCTGGGGTAGGCGCGCACCCCAGCCTGGCCTGCCTCGGCACACGCTGCCCGGGCCCCCTCAATGGTCTCCACGAAGTCTGCAGTCTTCTGGAGTCCGTGCAGTAGAAAGGGGAACTGGGCAAACTCCAGGGGCTGGGCCGCCGGGACTGTGGAGGGGAGGGGACGGAGGGAGAGGGAGGGGTGGCCAGTAAGCACCGGGAGCAGTGGGCAGGGCCTTAGGGTAGGGCCTGTGTGGGCCCAGGCCTAGGCTCTGGGGGCTCCCCTGGGACTCACTGCGAAGGTTCTCCCCGGTGGTGTCGTACTTGTCATGCAGCCACTCGGGAGGTGGCGGGTAGAAGTTGGCTTGTGAGGCTGCCAGACCCAGAGGGTCACTGCTCACCCACATGGTCAGCCCCATGTAGAAGAGCTCAGGTGGTATCAGCCCATCCTTGTCCACCAGCTTCCTTGTGGTCAGCTGTAGAGGCAGAGAGAGCTGAAGGCTGGGCCCATGGAGCCTGGAGCCCCAGGGTGCTCCCTGACCCTTCCAGTCCTCTCCTAACCTGGCTGAAATCAAGAGGCTCCTGGGTATCCCCGGTCTGGATAAGCAGCTTGTAGGCTAGGGCCCCATCCTCAGAGCCATTGCGGTATGAGTGGTGGGTGATGCGCCCAGAAGCCCAGTCCTGGTCAAACGCAGCCTGGATTCCTGGGGGAAAACAGGGTGGGGTCCGGTTGGCCTGGAGCTCTGGGAGCTCCTGCTGGCCGCAGCCCTCCCTGCCGGTCTCCTTGCCTCTCACCCTGTAGCCAGTTGCGGTAATAGTGCAGCCAGGTGCGGGGTGCCTGCGTGGCCGGTGGGGGCAGCACTGCCTTGAGGGAACTGAAGCGCTGGTGCAGATCAAAGAGGGCGCGTTGGGAGTGGGCGTAGTCAAAGCCACCCTGTGTCACCAGGGCCACCTCGTACAGAGAGAAGTACCTGAGCTGGGCGCTCAGGAAGGCATGCTCCTTGGTGCCCCGAGGCACCACATCTGTCAGGGCCAGCCCATCCTGCACCAAGGTCGATCCATAGAGGCTCAGGCCCAGAAGAGCCCCAAAAAGTACCAGCACCATGGCCTGTGGGAAACGGCAACTAAGCTGGAGGCCCAGGGATACCCTTGGGCCCTCAGATGCTGGGCTAAGCCCTCTTCCCTTCTTGGGGCCCAGAGATACCTAAGAAGCCTCTGCTGTGTCTCACCTTGACCTGCCTGGGCCTGGAGGCTTACCTTGGTGTGGGACTGGAGCAGCAAGGGTGCAAACTGAGAGCGGGCGAAATGGGCAAGATTCCAGCGGGCGCAGGGCAGGGACTTGCAGGCTGCCTTCTGCCTTGTCCCCTCCTCCTGGCCTAGAAGGTCCCGTGTTGACCCTCCTGGGCTGAAGAGCTCAGAGGCCAGTGGGTCAGAAGGTGGGGGCACCAGGTGGGCTTGAGGAGGCAGGATGGTGACCACATGCTGGCTGCTGGCTTCACAGCGCGCAAATGCCTGAACAGTGGCAGTCAGGTGAGCAATGCCCACTGGTACTGTCCTATCCCCCAGCTCCTGGGGCAGAATCTGAATCACCCGAGCAGAGCAGGGGCTGGAAGAGGCAGAGAGAGAGGGTGATGGGTCTGTGCCTGGAAATGCTGCTGAAGGGACAGGACGGGATGGGGCCAAGGAAGGATGGTCTGGTGGGGTAGGGATACCTAGAGAAGCAGCAGAGCACATCAAGGCGCTGGCAGTGGCGCCGGTGCAGGTCCAGGCTGAGGACCGCTGGGAAGACAAGCATCACGGCTACAAAGTTGCAGCCAACCACTACTGCCGCCTGCGGGATGGACAGGAGGGGCACAAAGCCTGGATGAAGCCTGCTCCGGCTCCATGCTCACCCTGAGCCCGGGCCCCGTTTGTGAGGCCTCACCTGCAAGGAGAAGGCCCGCAGTGCAGGGATGGGAACTAGGGCAGCCATGAAGAAGGCGACCATGTTGTTGATGGACGTGAGTGCAACGCTGGTGCCTGTGCGCTGCAGACACTCACCTGTGCGCTCCTGTCAGGACAAGGCAGCGTGAAGGACGGCAGAGGGGGGGAAAGGAGCCTCATAGCAGTTAATATTTATCGTACTGTTCTAAGTACTCGACTTGAATTACCTCACCGATCCTCACTACAACCCTTACGACACAAGCACTATTATCACCCCCGTTTACGGATGAGGAAATGAGGCACAGAGAGGTTAATTACCAGCCCAAGGTCACTCAAACCAAGAGGCTCTGAGCCCCTATGCAGCACTGCCTCAGATGAGCCCAGGCTGGAGGACGAGGCCTCACCTGGAGAGGGGTGCCAGGTGGAGCCTCTGTGAAGGCATGTGCCAGCAGGAATATGTCATCCACGCCAATGCCCAGTGCCAAGAAGGGCAGCACCTGGAGGGGCACGGGGCGGGCAGCTGGAGGAACCGGGCAGCCTGGGCCATCGGCCCCCAAGTCTGCCCTGCAGTCTTGATGTACCTGGGTAGTGGCGGCATTGAAGGCGATGCCGAGCAGGGCGCAGAGCCCGAGGCCCGAGGCCACCGCTAGGGCCACCAGCAGCACCCCGGCGAGGCCCACGGCACCCTGGGACTGAGCACAGTCCCACCGCAGCATTGTCACGCAGGCGTAGGCCAGCTGTGGGGAGAGAGGGCAGTCTTGGATAGGGCCTCCCAGGGTGGAGGCCGGTGGTGGGGGACCAGGTGCCAGGAGGACCCACCATGAGCAGGTAGCCTCCCACCACGCGGACAGCACTGACTTCAGAGAAGGCGTGCAGGATGTCATCCAGGGTGGTGGAGGAGAAGGCGTGGATCTGCTGGGACGCGTTCCCAGGCAGGGCCTCCTGCGCCAGCTGGAGAGACAGGGCGGTGTGAGGGGCAGGAGGTGGCAGCGGCCTCAGGGCGCCGTGCTCGCCACTTCCACGCCTCCACGCTGACCTGCACGAAGCGCCGCTGCCAGGCCTGCAGCACCGTGCTGGCCTGCTCCTCGCTCCAGCCGATGTCGTGTGTCTGGTAGTCGCCCCGGAAGTGCTCGTAGAGCTGGCGGGGACTCATGAGCAGGAAGGTGCTCTGCAGGGCCTCTGCCCTGGTTGGGGTACAGGAGAAGTAGGGGTCAGAGCTGGTCTGAACACCCAGGAGGGGGTGTGCAAGGGGCTTTTGCCAGAGTTGCCTGGTGTCAGGGTGTGGCTCCCCAGACCTGGGGTGCCCTTACCAACTCCCAGGGGAGGCCCTACCTCAGCAGCTGTCCTTGGGGGTCTCTGGCCATGCCTCCCAGCAGCAGTTCCTCCTGCCAGTGCATGAACTTGTGGGAGAAGCCATGGCAGCCCCCGCTCAACTCCTGAGCCACATTGGGAGCCTGGAGGGGGACAGCGGAGGGGCTCATTACTCAAGGCCCTGGTTTTGGATAACTGGTGTCTCTGGGCTGGAACCTCCAGGAACCATGCTTGCCACGGAGCTCTGTGGACCTGGAGTGCAGACAACTCTTCTGCTGAGCCTCTTGCTTACTCTGTAAGGGAGCAGCTAGTGTCCTGCAGAGAGGAGGCCACAAGAGGGAGCAGAGGCCTAGAGACAGGCTGCGGGGAGGAGCCGGCATAACTTTGGTGGTTTGGGAAAAAGGTCCACGTACACAGGGCCACACAGACACTCAGGAAATTAGGTATGATACTCGTGCTTAGCTAATTTGTCCTGTTTCCCTGTAAACGTGTATTTTGATGAAGTCTAGCCTTTCTGGGCTTAGAAAAGGACAAAGGGATTCATAGGCCACTTGAGGGTTCTTTAGCAGAGCTGAATAGGAATGGAACCCTCTAGGTGTCTAGCATAGTGGGGGCAGGGTAACAACGTCCAGGAAATGGGGGGCAGAGCACAGAGCAGTCTGCTCTCTCCTAGAACAGGGGAACATATGAGGGGAAAGGGAAGGAAAATAACCTGTCCCTGGCAGACCCGGCTGGAACCCACCTGCCTGCTGTGATGGTTAGGGGCACTAGATGGGCAGTGAAGGTCATCAGGGTGCAGACAGGGCCGCCCCACGTAGGCCTGGCCCACCTGTGCCTTGTCTAGCAGCTCCCGGAAGCCCTCAAGGGAGGCAAAGGGGCCCAGCTCCTCCAGCAGTTGCTCTGGATCCAGGTTGGTCCACTGGATGTCAGGGCGGCCCCTGCAGGGGAGAGCTCACAGTTGGTGAGGATCAAGGATCAATGCACCCTCCAAACCACTGCGATGGGACCCATGTAGTAGCCCACCCTCCTCCTAGCTGCTTATCTGTGTCTCTGTGTGGAGGGTGGGCAGGGCTCAGCCCAGCAGGCTGCTGCAGTGAGCTGTGGGCAGATACCGGGGCTGAGACGGACCTCAAGACAGATGGTACTTAACACAATGAAAAGGCCCAGAAAAGCCCCATTGCATTCCTTCCCAAACCGTCTATCCTTGGTTCTAATACATAACCATACAGGCACCTGCTTATAACAGGTTTTCTTTCTGGCCTGGGTCACAGCTGAGCTGACACCTAGTTAAGTCTCCCTGGCAAAGTCTTTCTGGGGATCTTTTCCATCCTTTGTTCAGATCTTACAGATCTTCGTGTTTTGTCTAAATAAGACAGGTCTGCCTCTCCTTCGGAGGTGAGGCGAAGGGGGATGTGGAGAGAGCTCTGAGGCTGCCGGTGCTCTGACCCTGGCCTGGGAGATAATTAGGCCCTGGGTGAGCTTTTGATCATCATCTTTACTCCCACCCTCCTTTCTGCTGGGGAGATCCTGGCAGGGGATGAAGCAGGGCCCTGGAAGCAGCTGTGGCAGCACTCACGGCAAGTAGGCAGAGCCCCCTTGGAGTTTGGCTCCTTCCCAGAAGCAGTCGAGGGGGGTGAGGATCACGCAGGGAAACAGCTTCTCAATCATCTGCCAGGGACATCCCAGGCCACATCAGTCCTGTCTCTGGGCTCTTTTCTCCATGACCTTTGTAGGATGCCCTCTGCAATGCCCCCACCTCCCGACGCCACCTCCCCCTTCCCTGTCTCTCCAAGCCCTCCCTTACTGCAGAAAAGGCTGCACCTCTACCTAGTCTCAGAGAACAGCTCAGGATACTCACCCGCTCAATCATTCCATTTTCAATTAGGGGAACTCCTGACTTGTAGCAGATTTTGTTCAAATCCCAGGACCTGCAATAGCCAGGGGCACAGGACATCAGCAGAAGAGGCGGATTCCCGCTCCAGCCCTGCTGCAGCACCTCTCACCCCCAGCTGCTCAGGGGCTCAGTCAGACTCACTTTCCATAGAGTGATACTTGCACTTTACTGGCGGTGAGGGCTGCCTGAAGGTGGAGGCCAAGTGCCTCAGGTGTGAGGACGTTCTCCCCCTCCTGGCGCGGGGTCTGTATCAACATCTGGGAGGTGTATGCAGCCTCCTCCCCCAGCTTCTCCTTGGTGTATTGCAGCTCTTGGCTCACCCGGCTGCCCGCTGCCAGAGCAGAGAGAGAAAGCTGGGGGGAAAGAGCCTCAGTGGATCAGAGCTCTGGGGGACGTGGGACCCTAACCCATAGAGGCCTCCCAGGACAAGTGGGGGAAGCTTCTCCCTGATGGCCATGCTGACTCGCAGGCTCCTGGCCCTCTGCTTGGAATCTGGAGTGGAGAGGTCCAGCTGTGTGGCTCTGTGGAATTCTTGTGGGACCTAAGGTTTAAGCATGAACCCGGCTGGCTGGCTTTGGAGCAAATAACTTTAAAATGAGATATCAACATGAGCTGGGCCAGGGTGGGGTTCTGGGGGTGTCCTGGTAAGGGAGCCCTCACTCAGTCCCTCTCTACTCTGGTGGGGAGGAGAAGGAGGGACAGAGGGGCCAATCGGGAGGCTGCCCTTGGAGGGTCTCCTAAAAGAACAGGTCTAGAGCTGGGGGTGGTTCCTAGTTCAGGTTGTCCCAGGCAGTGGTTTATATCCAGACACTTTTTTGCAAACTGCTCTGCAAAGGGGTGGGGTGTGCCTGGCAATAATGGCTCTGTGGTGGCACAGGTGCGGGGGAGGGTCAGACGGTCTTTCAGTGTGATGCTGCCAACATACTGCTTCCACTCATGCAAGCACTCCTGGATCCTGGCAGAGGTGACATCAAAGCGGGCCTGGGGAAAAAGATCCCTTTCACCAGCCTCTCTGTTCAGACAACGGCGAGTCCCGGCGCCAGGCCTGCCTTCATCTCCTTGATCAAGTCCTGCATTGCACTGGCCACGGAGGCCAGCTCTGTACCTGGGATCTGGGGAGGTGGGGATGCTGTGAGGGATGCTATGACCTGACTGTGGTTTGGGGGAGGCGAGGGCCAGGGCCAAACCACCCCGGAGGCTTTGTGGACTTGGCCTGGTCTTAGACCCATAATCCTGCTTCAACCCATCTGGGGCCTCTTCCTGTAGGTCACTGCCACCCTTGGGGCCCAACGGACTGCTTCTCTGAGACTCCAGCCCCACCTGGGATTATCATGCTCCCCAATCTCTTTTCCAAACCCACACAATCCCCTCCCTCATGCGAGCCCCAAACCCTTGGTAACTCCCCATCACAGATTCACCCATATGCTCACACCTCCCATCCCCACAACAGTCTCACACAGCCATCATCCTGCCTTCTCCGCTGGCAATTCCACCTACTATTTTTCTTCCTTTCCTGACTCCCCACTCCTCTGCAGCAGGTCCGTACTGCAGTGTTTATTTCACCAGGCTTGGGCCAGAGCTGCCACAAGGAGGGACAGGAGGGGAGGGCAGAGGTAAGCTCCTCACAGTAAGTGAGTTTGCTGAGGGGAAGGAGGCATGGCAGAAAGAAGGAACCCGGACAGAGCTAATAAGAAAGCAAGAGAAAGAGACAAGCACAATTTAAAATACAGCATCAAGGGAATTGATGGTTGGGACTCTGCACTCTCACTGCCGAGGGCACAGGTTCGATCCCTGGTCAGGGATCTAAGATCCCTGCAAACCATGTGGCGTGGCCAAAAAATTAAAAAAAAAAAAATACAGCATCAAAGAGAATAAGGAATCCTCAGAGAAAATGAGGAAGAGAAAAAGATAAGTCTTCGCTGACGATGATGATGACAGATATGAGGACAGATGCACTAGGATGTATTGTGAGGCAAGAAGAGATGGGGCGGGGGCGAGGGGCACAAAGGCTCTGGACAGACCTGGCTTTGGGTCTTGGCTCTGATGCTTGGTCTGTGCTTGAGTAGATTACTTAGTCTCTCTGACCCTCAATGTTCTCATCTGTGAAATGGAGAAATGTCTACCTTGGTAGAATTAGAATCAATGTGAGCAAAGTACTTAGGAAGTTGTCCAGAACACAGTAGGTACATATATGGAGTTATTATTCAATGGCTGCTGGGAGAGAAATGATATGATGGAAAAATGAGAAAGAACTGGAGAGAAAAAGAGACTGTAAGTGAGTGGGGAAGAAGCAGGGGGAACAGGGGAAGGAGACGTCAAAATCATCACATTTGTTGAAAACTTTACATATATACAATGGAATATCCCTCAGCCATAAAAAGAAATGAAATTGAGTTATTTGTAGTGAGGTGGATGGACCTAGAGCCTGTCATACAGAGTGAAGTAAGTCAGAAAGAGAAAAACAAATACCGTATGCTAACACATATATATGGAATCTAAAAAAAAAAAAAATCGCTCTGAAGAACTTAGGGGAAGGATATAAAGATGCAGGAATAAAGACGCAGACGTAGAGAATGGACTTGAGGACATGGGGAGGGAGAAGGGTAAGCTGAGATGAAGTGAGAGAGTGGCATGGACAAATATACACTACCAAATGTAAAACAGCTAGCTAGTGGGAAGCAGCCAAATAGCACAGGGAGATCAGCTCGGTGCTTTGTGACCACCTAGAGGGGTGGGATAGGGAGGGTGGGAGGGAGGCGCAAGAGGGAAGAGATAAGGGGACATATGTATATATATAGCTGATTCACTGTGTTATAAAGCAGAAACTAACACACCATTGTAAAGCAATTATACTCCAATAAAGATGTTAAAATAAATAAATAAATAAAAGCCACTGAACTGTGGGGGAAAAAGAAAACAACTTTACAAAAGAGAGAATATAACCGGTTAGCCAGCATGGAAAAAGAGTCCACTTTATAGGTAATCCAATAAATGCAAATTAAAATAGCAATGAATTATCATCGTTCAAATTAGCAAAAATTTAAGAATTGGTCGTACTCATTGCTGGCTTACAGGAATGCATTCTAACTTACCTACTGCAGGAGTTTAATTTGGTACAATATTTGGGGGAAAGCAATACTGCAGTATGTTTTAGGATCCTCAGAAATGTTCATAATCTTTGGTCCAGAAATTTCACATGTGAGGACCTGTAAGCTATTGTAGGGACTCAAGCTGTCTCTGTGTGGAATGGGAGCCATGTTATGTTTTAAGAAGAGAAGTGAGATGACCTGGCTTTTTCATCACCTGATATATTCTGGAGCTGAGCTGTGAATGATGCATAGGAGTTGGCCAGGGAAAGAAGTCAGGGAAAGGGGTTCTGGACCAAGTGCGTGCAGGTAACTGTAAGAGGCTCCGTGTTGCTGGGCTGCTAAGAGTGAGGCAGAGACAAAGCTGGATAAGCAGCCTAGAGTATGCTAAGGAGCTTGAACTTGGATTTGGAGACTCCCCGAAACCCAGTAGAGAGTGGTGGAAGGGCTCTAAGCAGGGACTGACTCGGCCAGATTTAGAAGCACCACAGGAGGGCAGTGCGGAGGCAGATTTGAAGGTGAGGGGGAAAGATGAGTCACTTAATAGACCTCGATTTCCTGGGCCATCCTCTGAAAGGCCTAATGATTCAGGGCAGCTGGGCCCTTCCCCAGCCTTAGGAGGTGAAACTTGATTAGTCTAATAAGTCAATCACAGTAATTCCACCGTCTTTGCCAAGTGAAGGATTTAGGCATAGGATGCTACACAGTTCTTGCCAAAGTATATAACCAAATGGGAAGTCAGTGGGGGTGGATGGTGGGGAGGGATAGGTGGTGCATTTTTCCTCACTTTCAAAAAGGGATGCAAGACAGGGATGACTTCCCTTTTCTACTGCTGCAGCAGCCACCTTGGGAGAAGGAGGTGATAAGCCTGAGGACAAAAGCCCAACATGCAGAAGGCAGAGAAGAAAGATAGAAAGAAACTGGGTCCTTGCTGATGTCCTTAGATTGCTGAGTTATCCATCCTGGAAATTCTCTACTGTCTACTGCTAGACTCCTTGTTGGGGGGGATAATAAACCATCCTTCTTCTTCCTTCCTCCCTCTTTCCCTTTCTCTCTCTTTCATGTGGCTAAAAGCATGCTAAATGATACAATCAGGAGTATACTGCCAGGCCTCAACTAGAGCAACAGCCGCAAGGGTGGAAAGGAGGGATCTGAGAGAGGCTGAGAAGGAAGAATTTTAATTGTTTAGTGACCAATCAGGTGAGCAAGAAGAACTGAGGCTGACTCTCAAGGTTTCAGCCTTGGGTGTCTGAGTGAATAGTGGTTCCACCAATTGATATGTGGCTGTCCCCTGCCTTCCAGACAGAAGGGCCATATGTTCCTTATCTTCAGGGACAGCTCCAGTTGCAAACCATCTCTATCACTGTTCCTGTAAGTACTAGTTGGGCTACATGTTATGATTTTCCTTTTTTCTTTCTTTTCCTTCCTTCCTTCCTTCTTCTTATTTTTTTTGTCTGCACCACCTGGCTTGCGGGATCTTAGTTTGCCGACCAGGGATCAAACCCGGGCCCTCGGCAGTGAGAACACAGAGTCCTAACCACCGGACCACCAGGGGATTCCCTGTGATTTTTATTTTAGAGAATTTATCTGAGTCCTTCAGCTTTAATATTGATCAGGAAGGAGAAGTCACATTCCAAATCTCACCATGGCAAAGCTGGAGAGTCCAGAACTCTGATAGCTAATGTCTAGCTTCTTTCTTTGCTTTCTGCATTAACAAAACAGGAAAGGAATGGAAAATACCCTTCAGTCCTCACTGCCTAGGGCATTGTTGGAAGAAGCCTCAATGACAGATGTACAGAGAAAAGATCAGGTCAAGATCACTGCTTTCACCTCACCCATAGCCCCAGCTAATACAGGGCAGAGCGATATTCTTTTTTTGTTTTTAAGTAATGTCTTTTTTTTTTTTAAATAAATTTATTTATTTTTATTTTTGGCTGCATTGGGTCTTTGTTGCTGTGTGCAGGCTTTCTCTAGTTGCGCTGAGCGGGGGCTACTCTTCGTTGTGGTGCACAGGCTTCTCATAGCAGTGGCTTCTCTTGTTGCAGAGCACAGGCTCTAGGAGTGAGGGCTTCAGTAATTGTGGCACACGGGCTCAGCAGTTGTGGCTCGCGGGCCCTAGAGCGCAGGCTCGGTAGTTGTGGCGCACGGGCCTAGTTGCTCCGCGGCATGTGGGATCCTGCCAGACCAGGGCTCGAACCCGTGTCTCCTGCGTTGGCAGGCGGATTCTTAACCACTGCGCCACCAGGGAAGTCCCAGAGTGATATTCTGACATAAAGAGAAAAGACCTAGGAATTGATTACCACCCTCTTATATCACCCTAGCACAAGCAGCAGCAAAAATCCAGTGGGATCCAGCCTATCCTGTGCTGGAGTGTAGGAGAAAGGATGAGGAAACATGGAGGTTCAAGCAGTGTTTAGATTGGGAAGATCTGGGGAATGGAGAAGGAAGAAGAGGTGGGAGACAGCCTCTACTGTGGCAGGAAATCCAAGAGTCATTTGGGACCACCCAGGCAGCAGTAGTGTGGGTGGGGCTATGTGCATGTGCGTGTGTGCGCAAGTTTGTCTTGGGGCTGGGGGCAGGCAGGCACAGAGAAACATCTGCTCTGGACCCCAGGGCTGGCCTAGAGTGTGTATATATGTGAGGGTCTGCAGAGGGCTGGGGGGTTGGGTGGGGATGGGGTGTGCGAGCCCAATAGGCAGGCAGGCGCCAGGAAACATCTGCTCTGTATCCTAGGGCTTGCTAGCATTTAAAATAACTCAAGGGTGTGAGAGTCTAACCTGGGCCCTGCCTTTGGGTGTGGGCCAGGGCTGGGGGAGGTTTGGGTGAGCCCACAAATGTAAATTTCCCAGGAAAGAACAGAGGAGAGTTGGACTCTGTTAAAGGGTTGCCATACCAGGCTCCAGCAAAAGAGAGTTATGTCAAAACTATTAATAAGAAATGATTTTACTCTAATGCTACCATTAGGAAGTGAAGATTTGGTTCCATTTGACTCTGCTGTTGCCTCAAAGTACAGATTCTGTGCCACTTTTCCACTAAATGGTTGCAGGGGACCTCGGTGTATGGGACCTCTCCCTGGAGGCCTGCCAGATGATTTACTGTTTCCCCAGCCTTCTAGTTCTAACTTTTCTGATTCTCCTAGTTAGATGTGATCTCTCCCTGCCTTCTTTTATACAACATAATCATTTTCTGCTTTGTATTATATTGTATATTATATCCCAGCATATATTTTACTTTCCTTGCTACTGAAAGATGGGTCTTGTTTTAGTTGCCTTTACAAGCACTGCAGTGCAGTCAAATACATATTAAAGATTGCCAGTAAATGCTAAATAAACACACACGCACTCACAGATAACTGTTCCATATACCCATTCACAGGGTTCCACCATCCGCAGATGTCCATCTATGGATGTGAGAGGGAGCAGGCCTCCAAGACGCCCAGGCTCTGGAAGGCAGGTGCCCCCTCCAGACCCAGCGCAAAGCCCACTAGAACTCAGTAGCCAGCTCCTCACCCTATTCTCACCATACCCAAGCAGCTATGGCCAGTGTCCACAACTCACCTTCCACCCAGAGCTGTTCTAGGTCTGTTTCAATGATGGCCACGCGGAGACCCAACGCTAGGGCCCCAAAGGCCAAAAGTCCCAGGAAGAGCACTTTGCCACAGTGTCTCTGGATCCCACAGCCCAGAGAGAAGAGCAGGCCCTGGAAGTAAGCACGAAGCCAGAGTGGAGCCTGAAGGCTCCCAGCTAGGATCTGGGATGGAAAGAGAAGGGTCAGCCAGGCATTACTGCAACAACACATGAAACCTTTCCCTTTTCTCCTTATTACACCCTCTACCAAGCTCTAGCTTCTTGGTTTCTGGATACAAGACAGAGGACCTAAACAGACACGGGCCCAAACTTGGAAAAAATTTGACTCCATTCCCTGCTTCCCACCCGATATACACCTGAGGAAGGCACAGATTCCTTTCTGAGATAGGATACATATACACACACCTGTTCTCAGGTGGACAGAGGTGGATATAGACACACCTACTCTCACCGGGCAGAGCAGGAGACACGGACAGACAGACACACAACACAGCCTTCCCGGGCGAGGGCCAATAACACATGGCATTTAAGAGACATCACACCTTGCCGAGTGACAGACCTGGGGTCTCTAGACCCGGCCCCTTCTTCCGGCTTCCCCTCCACTCACCTGGGGTGCTGCAGATCGAGCTGGGGGTGTGTAGCCCGGGGGCAGCTCCCCAAGGGGTGGCGGCCGAGCCATGCTGGCGGGGATGGGGGGCCTGGGCGCCCCCAACCCGCGTTATCTGGGCGCCCCCATAGGCTGGCCTGGTCCCGCGTACCGCGAGGTCCCGCGTCGGAATTCAGTGGGGCCGCTCAGCCGCGGGTACGGGTGTACAGTGGCGTTCGTGAGCTGTAGGAGTGCAGGGCGGTGCGGGCCCGGGGCGCGGAACCGGAGTGGCTCCCGCGTGCAGGAACAGCTACGCGACGCCCGGCGCGGCTCGAGGTGGCGACCGCTGTGCCGAGGAGGCGTCTGTAGTCCAAGAAAAAGGGAAAGGCCGGGGCTACGCCCTCCCTTTGGCTTAGTCGCCGGCAAATTACCCGGAGCTGCGCGGCCGGATCCGTTGCTAGGCAACGGCGCCGCGGGGGGCGGGGCAGGAGACCACCCAGGCAGGGCCACCCCTCTCCTCGCTTCCCCGCCCGCCTGCCTGCCCTCGGGGAGGAGGAGGGAGGGAGAACCCGGAGAGGCGATGCGTTGGCCAAATGTTAAGTCAGGAGAGACCAATGCTGAGAAAAGGTATCTGCTGGCCGACCCAACCAAGACCCAAAGACTGCTTTTCACAACTCTCTGCCTCCATTCTCTCCCACGTCAGTCCACTCTCTCCACTGAGGCCAGTCATCTCTCTAAAACGCGAATCTGATGACAGCTGCAAAACACAAAGCCCACTTGGAGCACAGGGCCCTGCAGGATCTAATCAAAGTCTTCCCTCCCATAGTTCCTTCACACCCACCCCATGTTCCTTACAGCCCTGCAGAGCCACATGTAATTTCCTAAAGCCACCATGTTATTCCATGTATTTCTGCCTTCTTACACGTGGCCCTCTTGTTTTGGCAGGCCACCTTCAAAATGGAGCATGAGGGAATTCCCTGGCTGTCCAGTGGTTAGGACTCCGCGCTTTCACTGCCGAGGGCACGGGTTCAATCCCTGGTCGGGGAACTAAGATACTGTAAGCCTCTCAGCGTGGCCTGGGAAAAAAAAAAGAAGAGACCCAAAACTGAACATGCATCAACCATCCGCCTTTGAAGTCTTCCTCGAGTCACACCACCCCTCCTAACGGATAATTGCTTCTTTGTGCGCCTTATAACACTCAATTTATATATTTATTATTGCACGTGATACAATTTATGTACTTGAAAGTCTGCCTCCCTCACTAGAGAGTAAGTAGGTGCTCAATAATTGTTGAGTGGGGCTTCCCTGGTGGCGCAGTGTTTGAGAGTACGCCTGCCGATGCAGGGGACACGAGTTCGTGCCCCGGTCCGGGAAGATCCCACATGCCACGCAGAGCGGCTGTCCGGAGCCTGTGCTCCGCAATGGGAGGGGCCACAACAGTGAGAGGCCCGCGTACCGCAAAAAAAAAAAAAAATTGTTGAGTGAGTAATTTGAGAGTTGCACAAACCAGTCTTGGAAGTGACTTGGAAACAGAGACTAGTCCCTTTATTAAACTTTCATCAACTGTCTGGCCTCTGAGTGTGTTTCTGCAGGTTCCTGACTGATTAACCCTGAGTGGCAGAGGAGTGTAAAATCAATATACTAGCATGTAAAGTCTGGGAAAGAGAAAAAGAATCTCCAGTAAACTCATTACTCTAACACAACTACTATTATCTCTGGCCAATTTCTTGGTCAATTCTCCCAGACTTGTTTATGATTACATCACAAACATTTCATGTTACTACATAGTCTTTGTATCAATCATTCGGAGAATGTCCTTAGGGACAGATTCCCAGAAGTTGGGGTGTTTGGTCAAAAAGTATGAACAGTTTTATGGCTCTTGCTACACATTGCCAAACTGCTTTTTGAAAAGTTGTGTCAATTAACATCATCTCCCTGGAGATCTCTCCTCAGTTCTGGGGAAAGGGGAACTTTAGGCCAAGCGGGTGAACACCTAGCAGGTTTGCCACTTCCATTGGTACATTCATCCAGCAAAATGCCTTGGAGGAACTAATACATATGTGATGGTGTTGGCTAAGTAGTGACTACACAGTAAAAGCAGCATATGTGCATAGCACTTTGTTCCTCCCTGTCATAGAGAAGAGGGTCCTGTTGTGGATAAAGAAAGTATACCCTCAAAAAAAAAAAAAAAAAAAAAAAAAAAAAAAACCCCCAAAAAAAAAAAAAAAAAAAAAAAAAAAAAAAAGAAAGTATACCCTCAGCAATTCTCTGGAAATAGAAATAGCCTCTAAACTAGGTTGTGTGGGCCCCCAGATTGCTCTTGCGGCTATAGCAAAAGATGAGTATGGCTGGGTGTCGTCAGGACTGGAAGTAGAGAGGCTTTGCTGTAAGTAGTTCTTGAGGCCTCCTTCCTTCTCGCTAGATTTGCAGACATAAGGTCCATGGAGAAATAGATTGCTAATCACCTGGGCCTTGGGACTGTTTCCACAGCAGGCCCACCATTGCTAACAACTGTGGTAAAGTCTGGCACTTCTATGGATGCTTTCAGGGCAGGGCCTGCCTGCTGAGAAAACTTCTTGCCTTGTAAAGTCCAAACACCAGGGTGGGAGAAACTGGTCTGCAGTTCCAACAATTCTAACCCAGGGCCTAGTGCCCTCTGACTGCTCTGAGCTCCAAAGTGACCTTTCTTCTCCCCAACAAAGTTGAGTTCTTAAGTACAGCTGAGCTCAGCCAGGGTGAGCTAAAGCCACAGACCCCAGGGAACAGGGAGGGAAGAAACTGCTCTTTTCTCTCTATAAACAGCCTGCTTCAACTATGGAATAGCCTGGTTCACAGTCACTTCCACTGGACCTTGGTATGTGTCTTGGGCCCAAACCAGAGAAATTCTCCAAGGAATAACAAAAAGAGAAAAGCAATCATTCATTATCACCAAGGAGTAAATCTCACTACTGATTGAGACAAATATTCCTTAAGGTCTCTTATGGAGCCACCACTTTGCTAAGCTCTGGGGTTGCAGAGTACCTGATTTTTAGAAGTTCATAGCCTAAGAGGGAGCACAGAGACCACATGGGAAACCACTGTGAGCTGGAATACTCAGGGAGGTTTCCAGAAGTGAGAACATCTGGATGGGAGAGGTGGGAGGGTGACAGAATCTAAAAGGAAAAGACGGGGCTTCCCTGGTGGCGCAGTGGTTGAGCGTCCGCCTGCCGATATAGGGGACACGGGTTCGTGCCCCGGTCTGGGAAGATCCCACATGCCGCGGAGCGGCTAGGCCCGTGAGCCATGGCTGCTGAGCCTGCGCGTCCGGAGCCTGTGCTCTGCAATGGGAGAGGCCACAACAGTGAGAGGCCCACATACCGCAAAATAAATAAAAGGAGAAGACATGGTTCAAGGTCTGGATCTTTCATTTACTGGCTATGAGATCTTGGGCAAGTCACATAATCTCTGACATTGCCCTAAGGATTAAATGAGATAATATATATAGCTGAGGAACAGTGCCAGGAAAAGTGAAGCAAACCACCACACACACACACATCAGGGTAGGGTCCATGAGGGAGGAGCCAGGGCAGGCCTTCTTTCCCTGGTATTCCCCAAGCTACTCACTCACCATGCTTTGAGCTGGTTTCTGTTACCTGGGCCAGGCAAAGTCATTGACATTGAGATGTGGAGGAGGGAAGCAGATGCCCTAGCAGCCCCCTACCACCACCCATTATGTTTAGGGGCCAAGCCTGGGAATGTATGCCCCTTCCCTCTAGGCAGATTTATTCCAGTAGCACCTGTCAAGTCTCTAGTGCTACAGGCTGCAACCAGAGATCAGAAAATGGCCTTTTACCTTGATGGTGAGGGAAGGAGAGAGGATAAGAATCAAGGCAGAATTTCCCCATTTATCCATGGCAGAAGAGCCCCTGATGCAAGCCTTCTGGGTGGTGGCAGATGGCTCAGGCTGAAGACAGGTCATCCTGACCTCTAGTAGAATGTGTTCTCCTGCTCAGCCTCTTTATCTCCCTGTCAGCTCCATCAGAGCTGAGCTTTCTAGACCTTCTGTCTGGGTGGTCCTTCCCCACACCCCTCTCCCCCTTCCTCAGACACATTTAACTATTTAAAAAGCAGCATACCAAGACCTGGCTTATGTACCTTCTTAGGGGTAGGGATGCCTGTGGATTAAAAAAAGTCTACTCTTTGCAATTCTCTGGAAATAGGAACAGCTTCTAAACTAGGCTGTGCAGACCCCTAGATCACTCTTGGGATCCAGCTAGAGTTTTCCCTGACGCTTTCCACTGCAGATGGGAGTGGGCTAGCAAAAGCAACATGGTGAAGAACTGGGAAGTTCAGCCTCCCTCCTTGGAAATAGCTTGGAGGGCAGTCTTGGCGGTCAATCCCCTTACAGGCTCAGGGAGCTCTTGCTGGCAGGTAGGGGAGATGGGTTACTGGGGGAGGGTTCTTGCACCAGTAGCCATCAAACTGTGTCTGATCTGGCAAGCTCCCAAAACCCCAAACCCTCAACACCTCCCCAGAGTCCTCCTTGATTTGGTATTAAAGGCCCCCTTCCCCCTCTCCTCCACTTCCCTCATGCAGCATCACTGGGAGAGAGAGGCAGGGCAGATTCTATCAATTCTTTTGCCTGCCTGGCTCTTCTGGCTTCTGTCCCATGGAGAGGTAGCTGGCCAGTGGACATGCAGTTGCTCACTACATTTCAAACCTCTGTAGATGCTGCCAAAAGCTGTCCCTGCCTTCTGGCAGACAAACAGAACAAAGAGAAGAGAAATCAAAGCACCTTGGGCACTCAGCCCGTTCTGGAATTGTTGGAGACAATAACAGCAGTGTCCTGAGCTGGGGGCTGCTCCCAGCTGGGACCCAAACTCAGCAAGGTCTTCCCCTGGGGGACTTTTACCTTGTCTACTTTTTCTTTCTTTCTTTTGTAAACTCTTATTTATTTATTTTTGGCTGCATTGGGTCTTCGTTGCTGCGCGCCGGCTTTCTCTAGTTGCAGCGAGTGGGGGCCACTCTTCATTGTGGTGTACGGGCTTCTCACTGTGGTGGCTTCTCTTTGTTGTGGAGCATGGGCGCTAGGCGCGTGGGTTTCAGCAATTGTGGCACGTGGGCTCAGTAGTTGTGGCTCGTGGGCTTAGTTGCTCCGCGGCATGTGGGATCTTCCCGGACCAGGGCACGAACCCGTGTCCCCTGCACTGGCAGGCGGACTCTTAACCACTGCACCACCAGGGAAGCCCACCCTGTGTTTTCTCCAGCTCCCTCCTTTCCTTGGAGCAGGAGCTGCTCGTGGGCTTGTGCAAGGGAAGGTAGAGGAGAGGCTTTTCCTCTACTTTACTGTCAGGGGTTCCACGAGCTCAGTGGGGAAGATCAGAAAGGGGTATGGGAAGGCTCTGGGACAGTTTAATCAATCCCTTCTCTTCCCCTACTCCACCCTACCTCCAAATCCACCCACCTCTATCCCCTTTCTGCGGTCAAGGAGCAGTCTTCTGGCATCTTGGGCCACCTGGACCCCAAGGGTCAGAAAGCTCTGAGAGGGGACAAAACCTGAGAAAGTCACTTAAAAGTCACCCAGTCCAACTTTTCCATTTTGCAGATGTAGAAACTTAGGGACAGAGAGAGACAGTGATTTGGCCAAAGCCAAACAACATTCCACAGGGCAGGTCTTCTTCCATCGAGGCCAGAACTGTCTCTAGCATCATCGGAGCCCCACAAATTTAATATCACCTCCAAAGGGGATCATCTTGGGCACTACCACAGCTCTTTATTCCCACCTCCCCTGCAGTCCTATCAGTTTCAACCACTCTGCTGGGCCATTTCAACTCCTGTCTGATTAGGACAAACTTTCAGGAACCTTGTCCTGACCAGTGGGAGGAATGTGGAGCTCTAGAGCAACCAAGAAGGCTGGCGGAGGTGGAGATCCCCCAGGGTAGGAATGCTCATCTAGTCTCTGACAAGTTCAATAAAAGCAACTAAGATTCAGGCAAGATCACTCACATGAACCTGAGAGACTTCAGATTTTTGAAGCAAGATAGAAACCAGTATTTCAAATCATTCTTTATAATTACAGCCACCCACAGTGAGCACATCAAGAGAAACGTTTCCTTTGATAATTCTAGGAGATGAAATCTCACCCCAGGAACCTCTTTCATCTTCCACCAAACACCTGCAGGCTGTAAAAGCAATGTAGGGAGAGGCAAGAGCAGAGTGTGTGTGTTTGGGAGCGGGGGTGGTGAAGGCAAGGTGCACAGGGCTCCAGAAGAGCTGTGAGTACTGAAATGTCACTTCTCAATGATCTGAAGCAGGAGAGTCTGTGTAACTAGGGTATAAAGGAGTGCAGTTGGAGAAGACTCAGAAAGAATTTCCAACGATGATATAGGTTGCTGGCTCTTCCTTACCACATTGGGCAGACCTCACTAAGAGGAGGTGAGAAGGGGTCTGGCTTCTCTCAAACCATGGCTTTCTTTTATTGCTCTTTCTTCCACTAAAACCTGTGGGGATAGGCTTGTTGGCTAGGCAGGGGCTGCCTCCTGATTGCTCTAGGGTCTCCAAGGTGTAATAGTTGAGCTGGAGAAACTGACCCGAGGCTGGAAGGATAGGAAGTAAATGGCAGGGGTTAGAAGGTGAGGCTGGCGGTGGCGTGGTGTCAGGGGCCAGGAATCTGTGTGGTAGGTATGGGAGCAGAGCAGTAAGTCCTGGACTGAGGTTCAGGGGCCAGGCTGCCCAAACTGACAGCTGTAGAGGGAACATCATATGCAGAGGTCGCAATGACAGCAGCTAGGCCTATGGGCCTAGAAAGCCTGATTAGGGTCAGGGACTGAAGTACCCTCAGGTCCTTTCAGGTGGGAGATGCTTTTAAGGACGACGCTGGGCCAGCCAGTCAGAAAGCAGCCCTCCTAGGAACTTCACCACTGGACAGCTGCTGCCCCTGCCTGATCCCCTCGGTGTACAAGAGCTAGGCCACTGTTCCACACGCCAGCTCCAGATGGTTTCTACAACATGAACACACACTGTGTATCTCTGGAGCCCATTTGATGTGGAGCTTGGGACTACTCCCTAAGTCTCCAGCATGCCTTTGGGAGCCCTTCTTTTATTGGGAAATAAATACAGAGTCAAACAGGTGGGCCAGCCAACATCTGTAGTTCTGGGGGCCAAGAGGAAGGAGTCTGACTTGCTCAGAACTCAGATCTCCATAAGCTGGTCATTCCCCACGATCACCTCATTCACTCGTTTGGCTATAAAAGAAAAAGAAAAGATTGTTTAAGAAATGGCAGCAAAATATGTCATTTCAAACCCAATTACTTCTAATTCTGTGTTCATAAACATTCATGCCTCTCCTATGTGGCTCTACACTTTAGAAGCTCTTGGGAATACAACTTGTCGAAAGGACTTTGGAAGAGACAGCATCTTCCCACACAGGAGGAGGGGACTGACTCTCTATACACCTGGCTTTCAGGAGACTTCACATAGGAGGGGGACTGGAACTGAGTCATAAAGAATGATAGAGTGTTTTTAGGCAGTATATCAAGGGGAAGGCATTCCAGGCTGTTAGAACAACGTGAGCAAAGACATAAAGATGTAAGAAAGAGGCATGTGAAAAACTGTGGTGTGGCCAGAGGATAGGGAATGGGGGAAAATAGTGAGAAGAAAAGAGACTAAATAGTTAAATGATGGAGATATTCAAAGGAGAAAGGGAGATGCCTCATATGTCACATGTAAATAATACCCCATACTCGACAGGGTTATTGTGAGGATTCAATGAGTTAAAGAATCATTGAGTGTTTGACAAATAGTGGTCAGTATTATTTTTATAAAGTCCAAACTCGTAAGGCCCTCTGTGACCTGACCTTTGCCTACCTCTCAGCTTTATCTTCCATCACTCTCCATTTGTACCTAGAAGCCATGTTATTTTACAGCTCTAGACCTTAGTACATGCTGTTCCCTCTGCCTAGAATGCTTTTCTTTCCTTCCCTACTCACCCTAAATGCCCTAATCAAGCACCTCCACTATGTGATGCCTTCCCTTCCAAACTGTCCATTTCCTGCTCTCTGAAAACACTCTACCTGATGTGTATCTCTATCTCTACTTCACTGTAAGAATCTTGAGGGCAGGGGCAGTGGATTTATGATCACACCCCAGTGTCTAGCACAGCTACTGGCACATGAAAGATTTCAGAGGTTTGGGGTAATGACAGGGATAGGGTATGGTTATGTAAGTGGAGAGCTAAAGTTGCAGGGGAGTGAAGGTTGGTGGAGAAGGTCAGGGAATGGTGAAGCTGAGGGGCTGGATGGTTCAGCGATGAATATGTTTAAGTTGTCCAAGATGTTTGGAAAAAGAGACGGGGGAAAGGGGAAGACTATGAACCCTCAATATATTTAGGGGAGTGCCTTGGGAGCTTACCAACGATGGGGTGAAAGCTAAGAAGAGGGTTAGCTTTCAAGGAGTAAGAGCTATAGAAAGGAGGCAGTGAACCAAGGGTCTGGAAGGGGTAGGGGAAACCAGGAGCATGCTGTCTGCTTGTTCCCTGGAGGTATGGAGCAGATGTAGGAGGAAGGAGAGCTTTCAGTGTTCTATTGGCTCAGACAGAAAAGGCTGACCACCTGGCTGAAAATGGATTCCTTCTGGGTTAGCTTGGCTTCTAAAGGTCCAACACCTTTCTT
This sequence comes from Neophocaena asiaeorientalis asiaeorientalis, assembly GCF_003031525.2. Lineage (NCBI taxonomy): Eukaryota > Metazoa > Chordata > Mammalia > Artiodactyla > Phocoenidae > Neophocaena > Neophocaena asiaeorientalis. Next base: position 99,372 of record NW_020175023.1, read on the forward strand.
GCCACACATGGGGGCTTGAGAGTGACCCTGATAGGTGAGGCAGAAACTCTGACTTTCCTGAGGCTCTACTTCAGCCTCAGAAGGGTTTGGTGCAGCAAAATGAAGATCGTTAACAACAGGACCAAGTTTGACAGTAAAGAGATGTTTTGTTCTGCTCATACTGCCCACAGCCTGGAGCCTACTTCTGCTCTGTCAGTGGAAAGGGGGTTTCTGACTGAAGCTGTGGAGACTTTGAGATTTCAGACATGTCCTCTGTTCTATCCACCTTTCCAGTTTTGTTTCTTGCTATATCTCCCTTACACACTATATTCTAGATTTTCCAAATGATTTTCAATTCCCAACATATCAGATTGTTTTTTGCCGTCAGGTGCCTGTTTACATGGTTCTCCTTTGCTCGAGAGGTTCTTCCCTTTTGTATATTTGGTAAATAGCCAACAATTTTAAGATTTAGCCTAAATTCTCTCCTTTGAGATGGTGTTCCTGATCCTTGTGCCAGGAACTGACCAATTTCTCTCTTCTGTCCATAATTAACCCTGACAGTCTTCTACCATCATACCTGTGAAACTTTACTGCACTTATTTCTTTTTCTTTTTTTTTTTTTTGCGGTACGCGGGCCTCTCACTGTTGTGGTCTCTCCCATTGCGAAGCACAGGCTCTGGACGCGCAGGCCCAGCGGCCATGGCTCACGGGCCCAGCCGCTCCGCGGCATGTGGGATCCTCCTGGACCGGGGCATGAACCCGCGTCCCCCGCAACGGCAGGCGGACTCTCAACCACTGCGCCACCAGGGAAGCCCCTGCACTTACTTCTTTACTCATCTGAGTCTCTATAATAGACTGTGAGCAGCTGGACAGCAAGAGGCAAATCTTACTCATCTTTACACTCCTAGCCTCCCAGAGCCTGGAAGATAGGCAGTAATTGTTTGTTGAAGGTGTGTGTGTTCTGGGGGTTATGTGAGGGTAGAGAAGTAGGAAAAGGAGCATGTATGGAGGAGAAGGCCTCCAATCCCCTTGTCAAAGAGAATATAACTGACACATCCGGTGCGTTACAGCAAAGGTCCTAGTGGGTCTAGAGCATCTTCGGGCCTATTTCTTTTTTTTTTTTTTTTTTTTGCGGTACGCGGGCCTCTCACTGTTGTGGCCTCTCCCGTTGCGGAGCACAGGCTCCGGACGCGCAGGCTCAGCGGCCATGGCTCACGGGCCCAGCCGCTCCGCGGCACGTGGGATCCTCCCAGACCGGGGCACGAACCCGTGTCCCCTGCATCGGCAGGCGGACTCTCAACCACTGCGCCACCAGGGAAGCCCCCTGGCCTATTTCTCTAATGTTCTCCAGTAGGAAGAGAAACCAAGGTCTAGGCCTTTCACAGAGTTTCTTGTTTCAGCATTGTATTTAACAGAGGCAATCTCATGTGAGAAGAAAAGGTGACAGTGCAGAATAGGAGAGCTCTGAGCCATAGAGATTTGAATTCTATTGGTCATTTGACTTTGAGCAAATTATTTCATGTCTTTGGACTTTAGTTTCCTCACGAAGTTGTGGGGATTCAATAAGATAATTGATGTAAAGAGGCTTGATAAGTATTAAATGGAAGTTACAGGACGTGGCTGGGTCTGGCCTGTGTACTCCTGCCCTAGGAGGTGTTCTTTTTATACTTTATAGCAATCTGCTTCCTTCAGTGAGAGGAATGGGAGGGAGGCCCAGACACTGCTCAGGCTGCTAAATTCCCTAGGGCTGGGGCTGGTCCTGGAGTGTGACTGTCAATCAGGCTCTACCTTGAGGTAAGACTGACCAGAAAAGAACAAAGGAAACGCTTCTCTGGCTAGCTTCCCAGGGCACCTCCAAAACCTCCTCTTTGCCCTTTATCCCTCTGTAGCCATCAGTTAGCCACATCATCTCATAACCAGACTCTGACATCTGCTCTTCCTTCACCCAGTCTCTTCCTAGTTTCCAGGGACACTGGAATGCTCTGAAGACAGTGCCAGTTTCATTAACACTTCTTGGTCCTCAGTGCTCCAGTCCAGAGGGGTTAATGAGGGGTTAGGCTGAGGCAAACAACACCTTTTTCTGCTCTGCTAGGCTCCAAATTAATACCTGCACCATCACTGGGACTCAAGGGAGGAAGACTGTATCTGGCATTTTGGGGGAAGATGTATTTTTATGGAGATTCAGTAAGGTGGAGGAAACCTGAAGGGGAAAAACAATCAGTACTAGTTCCGCTTGGCCAGGGCTGGAAGGAGGCTCCAATAAACACACTGGAAAAGTTCTGGGCTGGAATCAGGTCGGGAAAGATCCTAAAGGGAAGAGTACAAGGGAGGAAAGTAAGTTGGGAAAAAAACCAGTGAGGTAGAAGGGAATGACAAGTCACATATGAAAAGCTGCACTGTTGGGAAGCTGGGGAGGACTCCTGCTAGCCAGGACTTGACCTATGTACCCATCAGGTCTACTTTCACAGCCAAAGGACTGGTCACTGCGGGACCAGGGAAGAGGTCCAAGTTCTCTCACTGACAGTAATAAAAGACTCAGATGAAATGTCCAATTAGTTTCCCAGGTTTTGACTTTGTTGGCTGTGGTTTTTCAGTTGGCTTGAGCAGGAGGTCAAACTTGGTTGCCAGGATTTTTGCCAGAGATAATCTCATTAACTGAGCATGCTGGGTGGGGTGAGTAAAGCCAGAATTGTTAGAAAATGCCTTGTTCTCCTGGTAGTGCTAAAAAAGGGCAGAGGGGCCTACGCTGGGTTACGATAGTCCCACTTTTGGTGTAGAAGACTGCTATGGATGTGGTGACTCTGTGGCATGCAAATGACTGGGATTTGGAGAGGGGACGGCATTGCTTCTGAGGATGAATGTTTTTTCCTGAAATCCCTCCATGGGAGGAAGACAGACTGGGGACTTTGCCATCTCCTGACTCTTTGCTAGTGAGGACCTGAGTTGATGTTTGTCTGGGTCATCCATAGTTAACAGGTCTTGATTGCTGCACTGATGGTTTGGAATTTGCATTCTCAATGTGGCTCAGCCTCAAAGAAAAGTGATAGTGGGGACTTCCCTGGTGGTCCAGTGGGTAAGACTCCACGCTCCCAATGCGGGGGGCCTGGGTTTGATCCCTGGTCACGGAACTAGATCCCGCATGCATGCCACAACTAAGAGTTTGCATGCCGCAACTAAGAAGTCCGCATGCTGCAACTAAGAAGCTCACATGTGGCAACTATGAGCCTGCATGCTGCAACTAAAGATCCCGCATGCCGCAGCGAAGATCCCATGTGCAGCAACTAAGACCCGGCACAGTCAAAATAAATAAGTAAATAAATATTAAAAAAAAAAAAGATAAGTGATAGTGGGAACAGGTGACTGGCCAGGAGTACCTGTGGCAGGAAGGCACTGACTACTGTGCTGGACGCATTGGTCTCTCTAGCATAGAGGACAGAGCAAGAAATGTTGGGGTTCTCCAGTTTAAAGTCCAGATGACTTCCCTGGCCATCTCTCCTTCAGGACCGTTAAGGAGAGGGCATGTAGTTAGAGCTAGAAAGCGCAGGAGACGCCACAGCCTGTGACATCCTAGGGGTTTGGCTGGCACATCCCTATGCTCCCTGATGGGAGATGTGCCTCAATACTGGCATTCCGTTGACATTCATGCATTCTGCACACAGAATGAAGAGGGGTCCTTGCAAAGTAAAAGAAAGGAGCACCAATACTTTGCTGGAAGTCGGGAGAAGAACAAGCAGAAACTGTGAGCTTCCAGGTTCCAGCAAATAAGAAAGGAGGGACACCCTAGGGCAGTGGCAAATGGAGTTCACTCATTCAAATATGCCAGTAAAAACAACAAAAGGAAGCAGCTCCTGGCTCCAGGAGGCACTGAAAGAAGAAAAGCACTAGGGGATGTTTCTACTTTTTGCTGAGCAGGAGATAATTTACAAAGACAAAGAAGCAAGAAGGAGGTGGAAGAAACATGGTGTGGGGCCATAAACCCAAATAGGAGAGAACAAAGCAGGACAGAGAAATGCAATGAGGAGACAGGGGAGGGGATGGGATAAGAAAGCAGCCCCACAGACCAGCTGAGCGGCTGCTTTTGAAGCTCTGGGGATCTCTTCCAAGGCCTTCCATGGAATCAGAGAAAAGGCTGGTGTTCTGAATCCTATTTTTAAGAAACAACCAACAGGGGCTTCCCTGGTGGCGCAGTGGTTGCGAGTCCGCCTGCCGATGCAGGGGACACGGGTCCGTGCCCTGGTCCGGGAAGATCCCACATGCCGCGGAGCGGCTGGGCCCATGAGCCGTGGTTGCTGGGCCTGCGTGTCCGGAGCCTGTGCTCCGCAACAGGAGACGCCACAACAGTGAGAGGCCCATGTACTGCAAAAAAAAAAAGAAACAACCAACAGGCCTCAGATGCTCAAAAAACAAGTTTCTCTGCAAGCCAAAGGTAGGCTTGGGTGAAGTGGTATGCTGAGCAGGGGAAAGAACTAAGACCTGATGTTCCTGAGGAGAGTAAGAGCCATAATATGGAGGCCAAACATATTTTTCCTATTGGTCCGAGAAAGATGGACTAAAGGGAGAAAAAGGGTATCAATGACTAAATTCTGCTGGGCAAGCCAGGAATGGCTTCTTCTTCTGGTCTTTTTGGAGGCTGTCGATAGTTCAGGCTGAAGACCCAGTTTTGTCATGTACTAGCTATGACCTTGGGTAAATTTCAACTTTTCAAAGTCTCAGTTTCCACTTCACCAAATGGGTCAATAATGAATCCCTACCTTAGATGGCTTTTATGAGAATCCAATAAGACAATGCACATGAGAACATTTTAAAGCTGTAAACAATAGCTGTAGGCCAGTGGCACTCTAGGAGGGCAGGGCCATCCATGCCTCCTGTGCTGGAGTTCAAGCTGGTGTCTCAGCCCTCTCACCTAAACTCATACTCTCAGCTGGCACGGGATCACAGCAGAAAGTACCAATAGCTGGGGCACTGCTGTTGACCAACACTCCTGTTCAAAGATTCTCTGGTGAGACGCTGGGTGGAGTCTGTCTCCTACTAACTGAACTAAAAATGCCAGCCTTCCCTGCAGCTAGGGCAGGGGTATAGGATCTAGGCTAGACCTGTTAATGCAGCCACCACAAACCTTGGGCTGGGCCACCACACAAAAAAGTAGGAACCAGAGAGAATCCACCTGCTGGGCGGCTGGAGTAGCACTGCCAGCTGTGATAACCAGTGTTCAGCAAGGATGGCAGCAGTGTCCTCACCAGAATGATTTGGAGTGTAAATCTTGGCTGTAACCCATTTTCTAAGCTTGATTCTGCAACTATCTTAGAGCTGTGAGCTACCTACCTTTACAATGAATTCTTTATCAGCTTAAATCAGCCAGAGTTATTAGTTTATGATGCTTATAACAAAGAACCTTATTGGAAAACTAGTGACACCCAGGAAAGGCCTCTTAGAAATGACAATTCTCACATGTAGAAGAAGAAAGCACTTGAAATGTGAGAAGAAAGGCAATGAAGAGGAGAGTTGCATCTAGTCTCAAGTGAAGAAAAAGGTTGAAGGGTGGTTTCAGGCCAAGGCCACATCTCTCCAGTTCATTTATCGGTGTTGCATGTGGTTCTTTCATCAGCGTAAGTTTAGAAGAGAAGCCAGAAGAGATTTCATGATAACTGCAACTATCTCACAAATGCCTTTCTTGGAACCCGAACTCTCTGCCCTGAAATGCCCCCATATATCCTTTATGGATCCAAAATTCATTCACTCATGTCTCCCCTTCCCACTATCTACGATAAACCAGGACCTGTTCTGAGAGCTAGGGATACATATTGAAATAAGTCAATCCTTGGCCTGAGGATCTCAGTCTAGTAGGGAAGGTAGATTCATAAATAATAGCCATAACTTGTGTATGTACTTTAATAAAGGTACTGACAAAGGAGCAGAGGAGGAAGGAATGCTCATTTTGACTGTGGGGAATCATGGGAAGAGTCAGGGAGAGAAAGCACTTGGGCAGAGTCATCAAGAATTCCAGAGAGAGAGGGGGCATGTGCAAAGGCATGGAGAGGCACAAGAGCATGGTGTGTATACGGAGCTCTAAGTCCCCTGGTATGCTCCAGAAGCTGTTTGTACTCCTCAAAACATTTAACTGTATTTAACTCTCACAACAATCCTCCAAGATAGGATTTTTTTTTTTTTTTTTTTGGGGAGGGATCTTCCCGGACCGGGACATGAACCCGCGTCCCCCGCATCGGCAGGCGGACTCTCTCAACCACTGCGCCACCAGGGAAACCCCAAGATAGGTATTATTGTCTCAATTTTTCTAGTTTCAAAAATCTGAGGCCAAGAAATTAAAAATTTAACCTGGTGTACATCCAGTGAGTTGCACAGCTGAGATCTGAACCCGGGTCTGTTTCAGTCTAAAGCTCACAAGGGAAGCACACAACTTTAAAAAGGGAAGGAGAAAAAACTGAAGAAGTCCTCTACTTACTGGGAGAAGGAAAATGATGTGGCTTACACCAATTCAGAATTGGTGGGTTTAGTTCCTTCAGCAACTCCCCTATCCCATCCTATTTTAGGTTTAGGAATAATCTGAAAAGGAGTGAGCCATCCTTACTGATCGTGAGCTTTGTCTACTTTTTGGTTAAAAATACCCAGCCAAATTATGGACCATTCAAATTTGACCAGCCCAGCAGGGAAATCCTGATGTCTGCATGTCTCTCTAGCACTATACAGTCTTTCTACAGCTACAGTGCAGAGCTCGCTAACAGTAAAGCTCACAGCATCATCGCTAAGCAGTTGAGGATGGCTCTGAGAAAATGGCTTCTGAAGAAGCTGCTAACCTTCTTCCAGGCCAAGAATCTATGGGACTCTCTCTCTTAACTATCAGGTCAGATGAGGTACTCAAGGACTGCAGGAGGCCAGAGCTAGTTCCAGAGCCTTTGTTGGATCACTGGCCCTTCTCTCTTATGCCTAACAGCCACTGTAAAGTATTGGTGCCAATCTGGGTCATCAGATCTTTCTGTTATGTTTTCAAGTTTTTGGTAGTAAGGCTGCATAAATATATATGAGCTTATCTAACAAGATAAATTCTTAAAAATGGAACTGTAAAGTCAAAGTTAAAAAATTTGACAGTGATGTCAATCCCCTCCTAAGATAGCTTTATCAATTTATGTTCTCACCTGAAGTGTATGCATATGCTTGTTCCCCAATTCTCACCAGCACTGAGCATTATCTGTGTTACTGTGATATGTAAAAAATGGCACCTGTGATTGTAATTTGGTTTCTGGTTTACCTTTGGCTTCAATCCTCTGGCTGCTTCCAATTAGGCAGTTCTTGATGTCTGCTCCCTTCTCGATTACAGCATTGTTGCAGATGACGCTGCCCTGGATGCTGCTTCTGTAACACAGTAACCAAGTTAGGGAGTGTCCCTGGCTCTCATCACTATCCTTGTCACTATGGGTTGGGGGTTCTGGCTCCTCCATATGCTAGGACTAGCTGGCCAGTCCAGTTAATGGCTACAAGCTTATCATTAGAAGACAGAATGTCTTCTCCCCTGGCTGGGCCAGGAGAGGACTGGGCTTTAGAGAAGACCAGAGTTTGTATATGCTCATAATGATATTCCCCCAAAGCCTGAAAAGAGCAACCAGTCTGCCTTCAGTTCTTTAGGCACCCCAGACTGGGAGGTCTAAATTCCATCCAATCTCTCTTCCTTTGGTCTGGGGGTGGAAGCTGGCCCCGGTCCCTGGGCTGATCCATTGCTCCTGTCTCTCATCTGGGAATATATACCAAATTTCATTGGAGGCTCAGATCCCATGAATCTTCCCAGGAGATCAGCTATGGAAACAGTGGGTGCCCCACAGCTCTCATCATAGACCCTGGTTAATCAAAACCATACTCGTTTAGAAAAAAAAGGATGCTTTTTAAACCAACTCCATGCTACATAAAAGATTACTCATAAAAGCAACACTCTCAAGAGGAGCTCCACTGGCTCCTAGCATTTGAATGTGTTTAAAAAGCATCTTCTTGGCTTCTGAGGACTGGTGGGTGGGGGAAAGTCCTTTTGAAAATCTTCACTAGCATTTATTGCATATCTACCTCAGGCCAGGTACTGTGCTAAATATTCTATACACATTACAGGAGTGACCTACAAATCTAGCCATTTCATCAGTAAAATCATTTGGGACATTCCTAAATCATTCTGGAAGTACCATTTTTACCTCTGATGTAGTAAAAATAACAACATTTTACAGATGAGGTAACAGATTAAGAGAAGTTAAACCATTTACCTAAAACCACATAACTGCCAAGTAGCAATTTCAAAACTAAGTCTGCCGGACTCCAGAATTCATACATTTAATCATAATGCCATACAAAGAAATTAAGGGGGGACTTCCTTGGTGGTCCAGTGGTTAAGACTCCACACTCCCAATGCAGGGGGCCTGGGTTCGATTCCTGGTCAGGGAAACAGATCCCACATCATGCCGCAACTAAGAGTTTGCATGCCACAACTAAGGAGCCAGCAAGCGGCTACTAAGGAGTCCTGGCACAACCAAATAAATAAATAAGGTTAAAAAAAAAAAAAGAAAGAAATTAAGGGGAGAAAAGGCTAGAGGAAGCCTGGGACTGCCTAGTTTTTTTTTTTTAATTTATTTTTGTCTGCGTTGGGTCTTCTTTGCACACACAGGCTTTCTCTAGTTGTGGCGAGCAGGGGCTACTCTTGGTTACGGGTGCACAGGCTTCTCATTGCGGTGGCTTCTCTCGTTGTGGAGCACGGGCTCTAGGCATGTGGGCTTCAGTAGTTGTGGCACGCGGGCTCAGAAGTTGTGGCTCACGGGCTCTAGAGCACAGACTCAGTAGTTGTGGCACACAGGCTTAGTTGCTCCGCGGCATGTGGGATCTTCCCAGGCCAGGGCTTGAACCCGTGTTCCCTGCATTGGCAGGTGTATTATTAACCACTATGCCACCAGAGAAGCCCTGCCTAGTTGTTTTTTTGAGCCAAGATGGCTCTGTGGAAGGAGCTCTATCCTAACAAGGGAATATTTAATACCCTAAAGAGTCAGAAATAGGCAGCTGGAGGGGAGAAAGAGGTGAGTAGGAAGGATGTGAGTATCCATTTAAACAAAACAAAACACCAACTAAAAAAAAATCCTCAAGCAACCCAGGAGGCGTGGGGGATGGAAAAGAGGCCATTCCAAGGACTAAAACTATCATGTACAGGCCATTAAAAAAACAGATTCTTCCTTGGGACTCCCCTGGTTGTCCAGTGGTAAAGAATCCACCTTCCAATGCAGGCGACGCGGGTTCAATCCCTGGTCGGGAAACTGAGATCCCACATGCTGTGGGGCAACTAAGCACGTGCACCACAGCTACTGAGACTGCATGCCTCAACTAGAGAGGCACGTGCCGCAAACTACAGAGCCCATGCGCTCTGGAGCCCACGCACCACAACTAGAGAGAGAAAACCCGCACGCCACAACTAGAGAGAAGCCCACACGCCACAACAAAAGATCCCATGTACTGCAACTAAAACCTGACACAGCCAAAAAATAAATAAAATAAAAATCAAAAAGAAAAAGATTCTTCCCAAATGCCAAAACTTTAGTAAACTGCCAAAAAGGAATTTTAGCACTTTATGGCATTCCAGAGCCTTCTTTATCTCTATTCTTCTAGAAGGTTAAAGCTTGTCGGAAAGCAGCAAAAGGCCAAAGCCACAGCACCTCTGTGGTGTGGGCTAGAGATGGGTAGAAACAGTTTTAGGTTTTTTTTGGCTGCACCATGCGGCATGTGGGATCCCAGTTTCCTGACAAGGGATCGAACCCATGCCCCCTGCAGTGGAAGTGTGGAGTGAGTCTCAACCACTGGACCACCAGGGAAGTCCTAGTATTAGTTTGTTTTTTGGCTCAGACTCAGGATACACTCAGTGGGTGGCATTAAGGGACCTTCCAGCACTTTCCAATTTGCCCTCTGCCTGAGGAAAAGCAGTCCAGTCAGCGGTTAGGGTGACTCCTGCTCCTAGGGGAAAATTCACCCCAAGAGAAGAGTAAGGAAGTATAGAAAGCCTCAGACACAGAGGCTTCTGAGACATAGCAGGCTTACAACTGGCTACTAGTTTGTCACTGAAAAAGTCTCATTTCTTTTTTCAAAGTGGGAGAAAGGGGATGCTTCCTACTTAGTCGTTTAAGAGTAGTAGCATGCTCTGGAGTTAGGCTAGGGGTAAACATAGCAAACAAGAAACCGTCAACAGGAACTCCAGCAGCCATAATTAGGGAGTACTAAATGGCTATTTTGGAATCTGGGACACAAGTGGGAACCATTTCTGGAAGGAAGAATCTGGAATGACTGAGGTCAGATTTCTATAGCAATGGATAGCCTGGGTTCTCCTTATGTTTAACAGGTCTGATTAAGGTCTCAGGAACCCCCATATTGCTTTATTGCTTGTCTCATCCAGTTTGTGTGTTAACTCCCTCTGAGACAAATAAACCACCACTAGAGAGTCTGCAGACGTGATAGGGAAAAAGTGGTTGATTGATGGGAAACTGGGGGCTCTTCTGAAGCTCTTGTTCAGTGGATCTGTGAAAGGCTTTGAGACGACAAAATGCTTAGTGAGTGTGAAATCTTTTCTACCACTTGTTTCTTCAATTGTTTCCCATGATCATTGTTGCAGTCACAAGTCACCTAGCAAGGCTGAGGTACTTTGGAAAAATTTTAAGCCAATTTAGCTTTCCTCTTGTCCAGAAAGAACTCCAACGTTAAGGATTTTACAGGTAGTATGTGTGTTTGCTCAGGCTGGAGGGGAAGGACAGACACTACCATATCAAACAAGCCCCCCTCCAGGTCGCCAATCCACAGTAAAGACTTTGCCTTTTCTCCTCAGTGCTTAAAGCAGGAGGGGAGGTGACTTCCTATACAGATCATGAAAAGACCTGGCCCCAGTGCCAGAACTACAGTTTCTGAATCCTACTTTTAACTCTCAGCTTGGTACTAAGGACTCTGCTGTGCCGATGCCTGGCTGTGTTCTCTAACAAGCTGCTCAGAGATGGCTAAGATTAATGGGCTTTTGGTCCTCATTTCTTGGTGGTGTCAAATTTTAAGCAAAGCTGCAGGCCTTGAGAAATTACCCCAAGAACCCTAATGCTTCAGTGGAGAGGAGGCCATGAGAAAAACAGAGGCCTATTGTAAGATCACTGCCAAGATACCATAAAATATGACAGGAAGAAGAAGCCCTCACCTGGGAAGCAGGAGTGCCTCCAAATTCTCATTCCTCCTCTGGCTTTAGTTAGGACTTTCTTCAGTTTATTCCAGGAGAGAAGGGAACTCACATAAATCTAATGTCTAATACAGCTCAGTCACTACACAAAGCACTTTATATTTATCATGTAACCTAATCCTTTCAGCAAACCTGCAGGAATGGTGGTATTTATTCTAATCTTTACAGATAAAAGTGGGGCTCACAGAAGTTAAGCAATGTGCCCAAGCCTACACAGTGGTAAGTGACTCTCCACGGTGCCACGGGCTTCTGCCTCAGCTGCTGACTGGCAGTGTTTGGTAAAGAGCCATGAAACTTCTTAGTTAACTCTGAGGACAAGCAGGTTCTTCTCTGGGGATTAGCTGGCACACTTTCTAAACTTACTCATAACCTTGGGGAGAAAAGAGCAAGGAACTGGAGATACACGTAGCCTTTTTAGGCATGTGACTAAAGGTCTCCTTCAGCCCAAAGATTATGGCTGAGTTGCCCGTATCTCTCCAGATGCCAGAGGCTCCTAATCTTGGCCCAAGAGGCCCTGGTCCAGGTGTTCCTCTAGATGAAGAACATGTATTATTTTTAATGAGATATTTCAGGCATGCGCAAAAGTCCAGAGAATATACAGAACACCTGTGTACCCACCAAAAAACAATACAAAAATAAAGTATTTTTCTTTATTTCACGTTTCCCTCCTTCTCCTCCCAGAGGTAACTACTATTTGACTCTGGTATTTATTGTTCTTAAGCATTTTTACTACATATATTAGTAGACAATATGTAGTATTCTTTTGCAAAGTTTAAAAATTTTTATATAAATGCTATCATTCTCTATGTATCCTTCTGCAACTTGCTTTCTTCCCCTTCAACATCATATTTGTGAGATTTATCCAGGTTAATTCATGTAATGAGATACAATACTTGAACAAACATCTCACTTTCTTCCTGTCTCTGGTCACTCTTGCTCTTGGGTCCTCTAGATTAAAATGTACTGGCTCCAGTGAGCAGTACTGGAGCTCATTTCTTCCTTTTAGTTCTATGTGCCTCCCTTTACTATATAAAGGTTTAGTAGTGAAAAATGTCTTCCTCCTCAGAAATCTAATTATATTCCCTAAGCAGAGGCTAAGAAAAAGGGCTCAGGGGGAATAAAAGTAAAGATGTAACAATATTATTTTTTAAAATTTATTATTATTATTTTTGGCCGTGCTGCGCGTGGCTTGTGGGATCTTAGTTACCCGACCAGGGATTGAACCCAGGCCCACGGCAGTGGAAGTGTAGAGTCCTAACCACTGGACAGCCAGGGAATTCCCAAGATGTAACAATCTTAAAAGAAATAAGTTATAGTAGTCTAAGAAGATGGGCTTAGTGCAAATGGTTACAAGTAGGGAATGAATCAAAAGTCCGAAGGAGTCCCTTAAGTCCAGGGGATCTTGCCAAAGTTTTATAATTTGGTTTTTTTAAAAGTATGACTGGGGCTTCCCTGGTGGCGCAGTGGTTGAGAGTCCACCTGCTGATGCAGGGGACACGGGTTCGTGCCCCGGTCCGGGAGGATCCCACATCCCGCGGAGCGGCTGGGCCTGTGAGCCATGGCTGCTGAGCCTGCACGTTCAGAGCCTGTACTCCGCGACGGGAGAGGCCACAACAGTGAGAGGCCCGCGTACCACAAAAACAAAACAAAACGAAACAGAAGTGTGACTGAAGAAACATGGACAGAATTCTTTGAACAATTATGATCTTTTTTCAACTCTAACTGCCACAGACTTAATTTTATGTTTAAGGGAGTTCACTTTTATACTCAGCCTACCCATTTGTCAGTATTTTGTTTCATTACTTATTGGCTATATTATGTCTTTGAGTAGAGTTTTCCAGAGGGTTCATTGGTGACAAATCTCCTGAGCCTTGGAGTATTTCTGATGATTTTATATTTCAACCATATAGGGTTCTTAGGTCACAACTGTTTTCCTTCCAAATTTTCTAAATGTTGTTTCACTGTCTTCTGGCCTTAAATGTTGTCACAGAAAAGTATGAGGCCAGCCTGTTTTTCTCCCTTCTATGTGCCTTGATGTTTTTTTCCTTCAGTTCTATGTGCCTTGAGATTTTGCAAAAGTAGTGTTTGCCATTTCTCCTTTAGATCGTCCATGCCCCTGTTCCTTATGCTGGTCAAATCTTGGTGCTCTTTTTGGATCTGACCTAAATTTCATTGTGTCTGGCAGATATTCTTTAGTCTGTGTATGGGTACATGGCAGTTATCTAGTTTTATCACAGATGAAGCTTCCTCTTCTGGTTTTGTGTGTTTTCATTTTGGTGAGTTTGAAGGAGTAAAGCACTTACTTCATGACTTTTTCTAGAAGTTGACAGGGCCCTTTTGACAGATAGTCAGTTACAGTAGGAGGGCTTAAATTAGGGATCTCTATTTTTCATTCAGTAAATACTTACAAGGTATCTAGTATATAAAAAGTACAGTACTGGGGGGACTTCCCTGGTGGTCCAGTGGTAAAGAATCCGCCTTCCAATGCAGGGGACACAGGTTCGATCCCTGGTCGGGGAACTAAGATCCCACATGTCGTGGGGCAACTAGGCCCGCATGCTGCAACTACTGAGTTCACATGCCTCAATGAGAGAGCCCACGTGCCACAAACTACAGAGCCCACATGCCCTGAAGCCCACACGCCACAATTAGAGCGAGAAAACCTGCACGCCACAACTAGAGAGGCCTGCACGCCGCCGCAACTAGAAAGAGGCCCGCGCGTTGAGGCAATGACAGATCCTGTGTGCTGCAACTAAGACCCGATGCAGCCGAAAAAAAAAAATACAGTACTGGGAGTTAAGGGATACAAAGACATATGAGGAGTATTTCTGTATTCAAGGAATTTACAGCCTAGTTGAGGAAAAAAGAAAGATGCAGTGTCACATGAGCATAAGTAAAGTGATGGGCGCACAGGGAACAGAGAGGTGGGAGAGATAATTTCTGGCTAGGAAAATTCAAGAAAACTGCATGAAGCGGTTAGAATACATGTGGGACCTTGGAAGATGGGTAGGATTTCTACAGGTAAAGATCTCTAAAGAGAGGCAATTCAGGCACAGTGAATGTCAGGGATAAAGGGGAGTGGAAAAGTAAGGGGCTCAGTGGGTAGGGCAGTGAGTTGAGTGTTGATAAAGAGGACACTCAGGGTAACAATGAGAAGCAGCAATACTGTATCTTGTTTGGCTTTGAGGGCTGCACTTGCTACCTGCAGAAAGCATGGAAAATCCAGGTGAAATCCTGGTTCCCCAGCCTCCCTGCATGTGAAGGTGCTACCCTAGACTGCTGCTTGGGTCATTCACCTTGGACTAGGAGGAAATGCAGGAGATGTTAATCAGGACCAGAGGACCAAAGATGCAGAACACAGGATTGACACTGAAGCCTCGACAATGAAGTTTTCACTTCACTTTTGATTGCTGAACATCAGCTGTCATATAAATTGGAAATGGTAGAAAATCAGAAAGACAGGCAGGAGGCTTCTCTGCATAGTCTTGCCTACACCTTCCCCAAGGTGGTCTTATTAGTATCCTTTAAGCCCTGAGGACCTTGGGCAGGTGTCCAAGCCACTATCCAGAAAGTCTTAGCAGCTCACCAATGCTGGCAGAAACAAGCAGACTAAGAATATGAGAAACTCCTTTCTAGACAAATTCATGCTCCTACTGTGCCATTTAGTCCAGATGTAATAGCATGAGGATAATCAAGTCTCACATGACTGCAATTTAATCACCTTTCCTAAATTTACTATAAGTAATTAAAACTAAATGACCCGGGGCTTCCCTGGTGGTGCAGTGGTTAAGAATCTGCCTGCCAATGCAGGAGACACGGGTTCAAGCCCTGGTCCGGGAAGATCCCACATGCTGCGGAGCTACTAAGCCCGCAAGCCACAACTGCTGAGCCTGTGTGCCACAACTACTGAAGCCCACACGCCTAGAGTCCGTGCTCCCAACAAGAGAAGCCACCACAACGAGAAGCCTGCGCACCACAATGAAGAGTAGCCCCCGCTCTTCGCAACCAAAGCCCACGTGCAGCAATGAAGACCCAACGCAGCCAAAAATAAAATTAAAAAAAACAAAACAAAACAAAACTAAACTAAATGACCCAAAAATAATGGGAAAAATTTCATATGGGATGCAAGATGTCTCACCTTATCACTAGAAGCTAACTTGCAGGGTTGGGTAGTCTCTAATGGCCTTCCTAGTCATTAGTCCCATGTGGGCTGCCTATAGCTTCACCTAAACTTTTTTAGTTGGAAAAATAGTAGCAGCCACCATCTAAATCTCTACTGTTTCCCCAGCTAGAAATCTTATTAGGCTATTCAAGATTATACCTCCCCTCAAACAGCAACTGACTCTGGGATATTATGCTAGGTCTTTCTATGAACTTCTTTCATAGAAATAAGCTGGAGTTCCTTACAGAGCCTGAGTTTCCTTACCAAGTCTGTTCATGTCAATTCAGAACACTAACAGTGGGCTTTAGAGAGCTGCTCCTTTGTCTGCCCACCCACAGGAGGGGAGGGAGAGGTTACCAATTAGAGCAAACAAGAAAGTTATGGCACTGTCTCCCTTGGAAGGTCTGAGGCAAGAGGAGACAGAGTGGAAGTTACAAAGCCTCATGAGCTACTCTAGAACCAGGTGATCAAATGGATAAAGGCAAGTGTAGTTCTGGTTTTTAAGAGAATGGTGACATCTCTCAGTCTTATGTAGGAATCTGGAATGGGATATGGAGTAGCACAGGAACAATAAGAAAAAAGTCTGGATTGCCAAGATTTATTCATTGTAGAAATGCAGAAATTGAGCTGGATGATTTCTAAGGCCCCATCTCATTCTAACATTCCAGGACCCAGTGTTGGAGCTAGATCATGAGAAACATGAGAAACTCTGAAGTTGAAACTTTATTCTAAAACTAAATCAAGAAGAAATAGATAACTCAGACCAATCACTAGAAATGAAATAGAATCTGTAATAAAAAAAAGCTCCCTACAAACAAAAGTCCAGGACCAGATGGCTTCACTGGGGAATTCTACCAAATGTACAAAGTAGAACTTAAACTGATCCTTCTCAACTTCTTCCAAAAGACTGAAACTTTATTCTAAAGGTAATGGGGATTCTTCAAAAGTTTTTGAATAGAACATGGATATGATCAGAGATATTCTTTAGGACGACAACACTGGCAACATGTCATCTCTGTGAGATGAGATAAAGTAATGAAGAAGAAGATGATAATGATAACAGCTAACATTCTTTGTGCCAAGCACTGTTCTCAGTGCTTTATGTCTATTAACTCACTTAGTATTCCCAATAAACCTATGAGGCAACCCAGTTTTTACCCCATTTTATAATAAGAAAATCAGGCTCAAAGAGGTAAAGCCAATCCCCTAAGTGACTAGTAAGTGACAGACCCAGGATTCCGTCTGGCTGTCTGACCCCAAAGCTCATGCTCTCATCCATAGGACCAATGCTGGAAGGGTGAATTTGGAAGAGAAAGAAAAATGGAGACAGGAAAATAAGTTAGAGAACACAGTGATTCAGGAAGAGGTCTCTGGGTCTGACCTCTTTTCCGAACCTCTACTCACAAACTGGCTACCAGCTACCTCCACACACCTGGATGTCCTACAGGTACTTCCAATCCCATGTGCCCCGCACAAGCCTTATCTCCTCACAAATCTGCTCCTCCCTCTCCCTTCCTCATCTCAGTGAGTACACCATCATCTACCCTGTTTTCCCAACTAGAAACCTGGGCTTCACCGACCAACTGTCCTCTCCCTTGCCCCTTACATTCCTTCCTTGCTCGTTCCTTGTCTGTCACCTTAGATTCCTTTACTTATGTCTACAATTACTGATGTTCTCCAAGGTTTTGTCTTGGTTTCTTTTCTTTCAGTGCCACACACTGTTCCTGGGTGGTCTCAGCTGTATCCACGGATTCAGTTACCACCTCCATGCCCACCGCCCCCAATCTGTACTTCAAGCACAGGCTTCTTTCCCGAACTCCAGTCCTATACAGCAAGTGCTGCACGTGCCACGAGCTCAACTTGTCACAGATGGAATGTGTCATTTCTCTGCTTCCCACCCTGCAAATGCTCCTTCTCCACTGATTTCTATCTTAGAGACTGGCACACCAGAAACCTTATTGCTCCAGCAAGAAATCGAAGAATTTTCCTTAATTTCTCTCTCTTTCACCTCACATATCCAGGCAGTCATCATGCTTTATAGTTTTTACCACCCTGTTACTTCTCTCCATCTCCACTGCTATTGCGTTAGTTAAGGACCTCTTCCATTTTACCAGGATTATTTCAGTCGTCTTCCTGCCTCCATATTTACCCTCTACAGATCATCCTTCTCACCACAGCCAAAATGATCTTCATAAAGTGGGAATTTAATCATGTTATTCCTTTTCTTTAAACTCTTAAATTACCACCACCCATTAAACTCCTTAGAGGATAGTCCATGATTTGGCTTTTGTCCATTTATATGGCCTTGTCTCCTGTCATATCCATTTCTTTCTGAATTCTATATTGTGGTCATTATGAATCATTTACCATTCTTTCACATAACAAATATTTATTGAGTTCCCGTAGGCCTTCAGGATATAACAGTGAAACGGAAAGATAAGGTACTTACCATTCTCAAACTAACATCTTGTGATAGACAGGTGAACAAGATAAGGCCAGACAGTGATAATGTTATAATGAAGAAAATAAGATGTAACAGGGAGTGCTGGGACAGGTTACTTCTGAGAGGATAGTCAGCAGAGCCTCTTTTTAAGTGGTGAAATCTGAGCTAACAACAAAATGAGGAGCCGTTTCTGAAATAAGATATGCTCTCTCACACTTTATATTCTTGATGTATCTAGAATACTCCTTTCTCCAGCCTGGGGGGGCTCTACTCATTTTTCAAGATTCAGTTCATGAGTCATTTCCTTAATTAAGTCTTCTCTGACCCTTTCCTCTTCTGTGACCATACAGATTTCTATCACAGCACTTGTAACTTCTTGTTGCATATAGCTTATGAGTTCCTTGAGGGAAGAGATTGAGCCATATGTAGTTTTCTGTCTTCAGTTGCCTACTACATTCTTCAGCATAAAGTGAGTCCTGAAGTGTTTGATGAAAGGGTGGAATCACTTGAGACAGGTTTCTATTATCAGTGCTGTGCTGGAGCCAGCTCGTCCTGCTTGGGAGAGCTGACTGGTAGCGTCTCTTCCCAACTCAGTGTTCACTGATATCACTGGTCATAGGGGAAACTTTGTATCATGGGAATTGGCAAATGCTACAAATCAGGCCACTTATTTTTTCCTTTGGAGAACTGGTTGTTAACAATTTATCAGCACACCACTGGTAGCAGTGTACCAGAAAAATTTCTAGCTTTTTTTTTTTTTTTTTTGCAATTAAAGTTATACATGCATGAAGTTTAAAGCAAATTGTTCTGGTGGTTTTATTATGAATAATAGTAGTCCCCTGTTCCCTCAACTCATTTCCTTCTTCCCAGAGACAACTCTTTGACTTCTTTTTGCTGAGTATTTCAGTATTTACTTCCATGTCTATAGATAATAACATGCTTATATTACATCTTAATTTTTCAGTTTTAAGCATTGTCAATAGACTTCCCACAATGGAAGATGAGGATTTAGCTTTCCTTTCTCCCCACCACTGCTCCCTTTTTCCCTTCCTACCCTTCATCCTTTCAATATAGCTATAGCATAATTTTGGTCAATGTTCAGTGTTTATTATGACTATGTTAATTCTATTTCATAGTTGAGCCACATAGCAAACTCTGATGCCTTCTCCTGTTTTGTACAACTTTTTTAAAAACAGTGTTAATAACTGTTTTGTTTTTGTTAGTGTTCTATGTTATTACTAATTCAAACCTAACTTTCAGCCAGTTGTCTAAATTTTTCAAGATGTTTATATATATCTGGCATTTTATCAGTTTCATCTTCCTAAATAAGTGTTTCCTGGATTCCACTCTGGACTAACTGCTCCCTTTATGCTTCATGCATAGCAGTCACCCTTGGATCTGCCTTCACCGTCACCCCATGGATTCTTTTTGCCTTATTCTGAGTTGGATCTCTTGTTTCTCATCTATCTCCTTTTGGTTTACTTTTCATTTTGGTGGGACACACCTTTTCATGTCTGAAAATGTCTTTATTCTACTGTCACACTTCATTAACACTTACCTTGAGTACGGAATTCTAGGGTGAAATTAATTTTCCTTCAGAATTTTGAAGGCATTGTTCTATTATCTTCTAGTTTTCATTGTTTCTACTGGTAAGTCCAAAGCCATTCCGGTTCCTGATTAGTTGTATATGACCTATTATTTTCTCTTTGTAAGTTCGTAGCATGCTTTGTCTCTGACGTTCTGAAGTTTCACAATGGTGTGGGTTTACTTTTACCATTGGGCTGGACCCTTAGTAGGCCCTTCCATTCTGTAAATTCGTATCTTTCAGTTCTGGGACATTTTCTTTTTTTTTTTTAAATTTTACTTATTATTTTTGGCTGCACTGGGTCTTCATTGCTGCGTGTGGGCTTTCTCTAGTCGCGGCGGGTGGGGGCTACTCTTTGTTGCACTGCGTGGGCTTCTCATTGCGGTGGCTTCTCTAGTTGTGGACCACGGGCTCTAGGTGCATGGGCTTCAGCAGTTGTGGCATGTGGGTTCAGTAGTTGTGGCTCACAGGTTCTAGAATGCAGGTTCAGTAGTTGTGGTGCACAGGCTTAGCTGCTCCACGGCATGTGGGATCTTCCCGGACCAGGGCTCGAACCTGTGTCCCCTGCGTTGGCAGGCAGATTTTTTTTTTTGGCAGGCAGATTCTTAACCACTGCGCCACAGGGAAGCCCTGGGATATTTCCTTATATTACTTCTTAAACAATTTCCTTCTCTGATTTCTCAGCTCTCTTTTTATGGAACTCGTATTCAGATGTTAGACATCCTGGACTAGTCCTCTAATTTTCTATCATTTCTCTTCTATGTTCCATCTCTTTATTTTTTGTTCTACTTTTTGTGAAATTTCAAATTTACCTTCCAATTCTTTTATTGAAGTTCTCCTTTTTGTTATCATATATATATATATTTTTTTTTTTTTTTTTTGCGGTATGTGGGCCTCTCACTGTTGTGGCCTCTCCCGTTGCGGAGCACAGGCTCCGGACATGCAGGCTCAGTGGCCATGGCTCACGGGCCCAGCCGCTCCGCAGCATGTGGGATCCTCCCGGACCGGGGCACGAACCCGTGTCCCCTGCATCGGCAGGCGGACTCTCAACCACTGCGCCACCAGGGAAGTCCCCTAGCCTAGTGGTTTTTAAAATTTGTTTTATAGATCAGTTTTCACATTCTATAGGAAAGATAAGTGCCCCTTCCCCACTGTATTCCAAACAACTGTGCTTTTACCAGTTTTAAATAATGAGTTTCTGCTTAAGATTTATCTTAAGAAAGTTTCCTTTCTAAAAAGTCTGAAAACCATTGGTAATATCTTTCCTCTCTTCCACCGCTAATGTTTGCATTTTATACAAGGAAAAAACCTGAGGTCCATACAGAGGAAGAATCTTATTAAGCATCATTCAAGTCTTACTCCAAGTTCAGGCTGTTCATAAACTAAGATTTTAGGGCATTCTAAAGCGTCTTAAAATGGGGAAAGATTCTCTATAACTTGTAACAGAGAAGCTCTCCCTCAAAAATGGAAAGTGTCTTATATGTCCATTCCTCCTAGGCCTCTGCTTTCTTCAGGGCTGCTGTGGGATACTGAGATAGGGGAAGGTGACCCTTGGACAGTGGCACAGTGTCATTCCAGTCCTGCCAGTGGCTCACTACTGTGGCCATCTCATCAAGTAGAATATCAAAGCAAGAGAAGGCAGCTTCTCCCAGGACTACAATTGTCATAAGTATGAGAAGACTGATGGAAATGCTTTCAGAGACCACATTAAATAGTATGGAGCCAAAACCAAGGCCTAGGCACTATTCCTTCTTTCATCCTTTCCCCTTTCTTCCTCTCCCCAAGCTGACCCCTTTCCTAGGCTGGACTGGCCTCCAAAGCCTCCCAGAGATACCAGGGGCCTTGCCTCAAGTGGGTACAGGGGGCAACATACCCTTCCTCCACGGTAACTGAGTTCATGAGAAGGCAACTGGTGACAGTCACTCTATCTCTTATGACACAGGATGAACCAATGACTGAGTGCTTAATGGATGACTTCTCTCCAACCTGTGTATCTGGCCCAATGAGGCTGTCAACTCCAACCTGCAAAAGGCAAATATAAATATAAAAACTTGTCCACCCATCTCAACCAACTGCAAACCAACCCTCCAGATCCCTTGAGCTGGGTCTAATGGGATCTTTCCCAAAGACACTTTAGCAAGAGGGATCATCATCAGTGTTTCTCAGGGCCACAAGGTCATATAGTATCTCTGAGACCAACTCAAACTTACACACTCATGCGCTTGTGTATATAGACGTGCTCTCCTGAAGACAGTGCTCAAATCAGGGTAAGAAGAGGGATAGAGATGGAAAGCTCCTGTGTCTGAGTCCAAAGACTATATAACGGACCTTCCTTAGAGGGTCTGTGTGGCTGGGCTCAGCACCTGTCCAGGCAATCTTCCTGAGTGCCTGGGCTGGAAGGTAAGATTTTATAACCAGAACTCAGTTTGGGATTTCCCTGGGGCCAATGAGGTTCAGGGATTGACCTGAGGAGAAGCTGGGAGAAGCTGGTATGGGGAGAAGCCCCAAACTAGCTTCTCAAGAACAAGCCTCAGTATACCCAGACACTGTCCCATAACTGCCCTGTCCAAGCTAGCACTTACCAGGTGTTTGCTGACAATCTGGGCTGATGAATGGACCAGTGATTCTTCCGGACAGATAACAGGTAGCAATTTGGACACCTTGAGGAAAGAGGTTTGGTCACTAAAGACAGACCAGAAAACACCTGAAAGCACCTTAAGTAGAGCCCTGTGTCCAGCAGAGATGTGGGGAGCTTGCAGCCACAGCCTCCTGTCTGGATGAGGCAGGCTGATGCATTTCCCCTAGGACAGGGATTGTTTGCACAGCAGCTTCTAGATAATCTTATCCTCAGTTTCCTAGCTGAGAGTCTCCTCCCTGAAAGTAATGCCACCTCCCTCAGCTGGGAGGCTGTGAGACAAGCCTTTGAGATACCCAGGCAGCACTTGGGAGAGGAGGCCTAAAGAGAGCAAGAAGCTTCCTGAGGCCTGACCACAGTCATCCTAGGTTCCCGCTCACCTCCTGGACTACAGTGGCCATGCATGAGGTGAGGACGGGAGTAATGTTAGACAACTCCACAATCAGGACAGACCCTGAGAAGGCATCCATGTTCTTCACCAGGCAAAATAAAATGCTGAAGGGGAAATTCACACTATTCTCTTTCCAGTATGAGAAAACTGAAAACGTTATGGGTATGGAGTGTTTTATCTCTGGACACATTAGGAAGGCACAGATAGTGTGTCTATCTGTGATTCTCCAGCATGGGCAGAATGCTGGTCGGAGCACTGTGTGTGGTAGTCACACTAGCTGAGGGAGGCCTTGCTAGACTGGCTACGATGGAGATGTGAAGGCTAATCCCTCAGTCCCTATCCCTGGGATCTCCTCTATTACACTTCAGCCAAGGCCATTCAGGCCTGTCTGATGCACAGCCCCTGCTGACACTTCAGAGGATACTCCTCTGGCCTCAGGCTATCCGTGGACTTGCTTTCAGACCAGTCGGACAGACTCTAGTCATAGAATTGAAGAAAGAGAACTAAAAGTCAAATTAAGGAAGCTTTCTATATCTTTAACCCTAAATTGGGGCTAACTTTACCCAGGACTGCCCTGAGCAAACATGGGACTAGTTGTGATTTCTCATAAACTCTCTAGCTTGGATTCCCTTGGATTTAACCAATCCAGGTTGAGGCCAGATTGAGGTCTGGGGCTGGGACCATATCTACCACATGGTGTGGGTCCTGAAGATTCTTGAGTCAGGTTTTCTTCAGGGATTCAATCCCAATCCCAGTGTTCCCTTCCTCCTGTGCCTGCTACACAATAAAGAGCTCCTGCACATGCTCGGCCTCTTCACTGTCCCCCTTCTTCACCCCTTGCCTTAACTAAAACTTGGCCGGCCTTTAGGGCACTGCTTCCCCTTAAATAGAAGCTACTCATTCTTCATATCTCACAAACCTCAGGATTAAAAGGGTGGATTGGCAAGACTCCTCATGCTCTAATGCTGTTTTCCAGACACTTCTCTCTCATGGGCATTCCTTCCTTGATGCTTTGCCATCTGGCTACTCTATACTCTGCTCCTTTGCCTCCTTAAGAAAGCTTCCTCTGTGTGCCTATGTTTACATCATCGCAGTAATGATTACACAGTATTTATCTGCTTGTTTATGAAGTGCTGTAGATATCCCCATGCCGAGCAGAACAGGAGAAAGTTGTTCAACCCACAGGCCAGAAGTTAAGCCTTCTTGGAGATCTTGGCCTTTCTTTGGAGCCACAGAGGCTCTGCCTCTATGGACCAGACCCCT
This sequence comes from Neophocaena asiaeorientalis asiaeorientalis, assembly GCF_003031525.2. NCBI lineage: Eukaryota > Metazoa > Chordata > Mammalia > Artiodactyla > Phocoenidae > Neophocaena > Neophocaena asiaeorientalis. The sequence goes on from NW_020175023.1 coordinate 123,069, forward strand.
CACTTCCCCTTTTGCTGTACTTGGGTACCCCAATGGTTTCTCCTGACATGCCAGGTCTTGTTCAACCTTTTGAATGAGAGGGATTCTGAACAAGTCACTGTGTATCTAATGAAGAAATAAGACAAAAGGCTCAGTCTGTTCCTGGGACAGGAACTCCCACGATTTCTCTTCTGAACCCATCCTCTCACCTGTCTGTTGGCTTCCATGTAGAGTCCTAGGGTGCTCACTCGAGAGCAGAGCCCCTCTTTCATGATGTGGACGTAACAGCGCACCTGTGACCTGGACAAATCTTCCCAGCTGTCTCCTCGACAGGCATTCCAGCAGGCATCATAGGGAGCAAAGGTCAGCGTATTGGCTTCTTTTATAAAACTGTAAATATCTTCAGAACAAATACCCAAACCGAGCAAGTACATGCGAAACATGACAGAGAGGATACAGAATCAGTCAAGTTTTGAAAGAGGGTACAGCTCAAACCTCTTCCCCCGCAATGCACCCATGCCGCATGGACCCTGGGGAAATCCCACTAAAACCTGAAAGCCTAAGTCAAATTAAAAGAGGCAATGTGCTTCCTGTACATTTGAAATACTGTATGATATAAAAATGCTTAAAAAGAGGTCCTATAAGCAAGTTTGACTGACAGGCAAGCACTACTAGGGAAAATAAAATAGATGACTCTTGTACACCATGGGGTAGCAGAAGCAACTGTCCAGGCTTTAGTGACCAGCCATGTTGGCTTTGTGCTGCTAGCCTCCATTATCATATCAGATAGTTGTGCTATAAGAGAAATAGCACAGGACTTGGGCCTCAGTTTTTCAACTCGTACAACAATCATTTGAAATCTTTTATTTTATGGTAAGAAAACTGGGGCTCAGAAGACTAAATAACCTGCCTTAGGTTGTAGAGCTAATAAATGGCAGAGTAAAATTTCAAACCCAGGTCTGAGGTGCTAAGCCCTGATATCTTAACCATCATGCTACACTGTCTCCATTTATTCCTTTGATACGTACATTTTTTGGAACATCTACTATGAGCCCAGGACTGGGCCAGGGACCAGGCAAGGATATGAGAGCAAACAAGACTGACCTCGTCCCTACATCCTGGAAAGGTGATAGTCTGTTGGCTCTGGTTGGACTGTCATTATACAGCCCTTCACCTTTCTTCCCTTGACAGGAGAGGCTGAGTTTAGTCAGGAGTGGGGCCCCCAGAGCCTAGAGAATAGGGGAACTGAGAAGTGGTGCGCAGAGTTCAAAGTCAAAAAGTTCTAGAGAGGAACACAGCCAAACCAGAGCTGTTAACCAGAGAATGGACCTGAGGCATGATTAGCCTGTCCCTGAAGAGCACAGTGACAGGATTTGCTTGAGCAAGCCCACCCAGAGCTCAGGGAGTGGCGTCAGCTAGCCTGTCCTAACTCTTGGCTAGATGAAAACCTGCTGCCTTGAGACAGGCATCTTGGGCTGGGCTAAGTTGCCCAGCCACTCTTCCAAAGGTATTGTTACCCCTACCTTACTGCACCAACTCAAGCACTGACCTAAAGACTTCAGCTCTTTTTTCTTTAGATCCTCTTCTTTTTCTTCCTGTCCTTGTTGTGATGAAGCTGAGGAGAACTGTTTTCTTACTAGGTATGGAATCAGTTCGCTCCGGATGGAAGTGATTGACCTAGGAAGAAAGAGTGGTCAAACATGAGAAATCTGACTATCTGGATCCAATCAGAATCAAAAACTGTGCATCCAAGGAAAAGCCAAATTCCTTCCTGTCATGCCACCTTGGGACTGATAGAGATTAGAAATGACAAGGATTTGGCAGTTCTGGAGAAGCAGAGGATCTACATTCTCTATCAGCTTCAGACTGGAGGTTGGAGGGTAGTGTACTGAGTCTGAGACGCCCTTTCCCTGATCTATGCAGAAAATGGTCTTTTACAAGACTTATCTACGAAGTGTGTGCCTGCATGTTTGTATGTGTGTGCACGTGTGTGTATCTTAACATGGTGCTTTGACTATTAACTGGCAATAACCCATGAGAAGGTAGAATGCTCTGGCCTTTTGAAAAAAAGTTATTTAAAAAAACATAAAACAGGGCTTCCCTGGTGGTGCAGTGGTTGAGAGTCTGCCTGCCGATGCAGGGGACACGGGTTCGTGCCCCGGTCCGGGAAGATCCCACGTGCCGCGGAGCGGCTGGGCCCGTGAGCCATGGCCGCTGAGCCTGCGCGTCTGGAGCCTGTGCTCCGCAATGGGAGAAGCCACAACAGTGAGAGGCCCGCGTACCGCAAAAAAAAAAAAAAAACAAAAAAAAAAACATAAAACATTTTCTATAAAGGTCTTGCGTATTTTCTGTAAGATTAATCTGGAGTATCTTAGTTTTTTTGTTGTTATAAATGGTGCCTTTTAAACAATTATTTTCTTCTTCTTGGTCAACAGAAACTCAATTCACTGTATTTTGATCTTGTAGCCAATTGCCTTGATAAACAATCTTAATACTAATATTTTATCTGTAGATTCTGGCAATCATACCAACTGTGTAAACAACAATTTTCTTTCTTCCTTTCTAATCCTTATTTTCCATTATCTTACCATATTGGCTAAGACCTCCAATATACTAATGCTGAATAGAAGCACTAATAGTCATCCTTTTTTTTTTTTTAACTTCGTAACTCCATTCATTTTATTCACTCGATCGCTGCATGGACACACCTGAAATTTAAAACAAGAGCTTATACAGACACCTGTTCTTTCTATAGGCATTAGCTCAGAATATATGTGGGTAAGATGACACAGAAAAAAGTTTAAATGTGAAATGTGAATTTAGGGCTGAGTTAAGGAGGTGTATACTCAGTCTCATATATCCGGACATGCTTCAGATACCTCCTTAATGTCTATCTCCAAGACTGAAATGACTCTGTACCTCTTTGAAGACAACAGACCATTCTATCATCTCTTCATTGATGACCAGGCCTTGACCATATGGAATATTGGTGACAAACTCTCCTACTTTAACCAGCAGCCCAAGACCAGCAGGAAAATTCACAGCGTTCTGGATATCCTATCGTGTCACACGGTTCTGTTTTTCATCTAAGGATATGTGGTCTCCAGCACTGTTGGTAAATTGGATTTTCCTCAGAAACGGATGCAGCTCCAGATGCCATCAGGTGATCAATGCAGGTCCTGCTTCTGGAGGGCATTTACCTTTCTTCACCATCTCTGCTTTCAGATACCAGAGGAACTGCTCGCCTTTCAAATCATCAGATACAAATAGCGCCACCCAGGTCCAGCCAAAATGCAGCAATAACCACATCATTCCTTGAGCCAGGGAGCTGTCCGTTGTGGCCATCTGTTAGAGCGATGAGAACTGGTCTTTATCACTCAGGATGGGATCAAAAGGACCATATGTGACCTGTGGGCTTCTGTAGGGCTCCAGGACTGTTCCAATCTCGGCTGAAAATGCCAACGCGGTTCCTATAACAGTGGCCACAGATTTTCTCTGTCCCTGGCAGTTGTAGTTAGGGAGAGTCTGATTTCCTTCAGACAGCCAAAACAGGGTACTTTCCAAGGTCCTCTGGTCACTGGGAAAGGCATTGTAGAGGCTGAAACCCAAGGACAGATTGGGGAGCAGATGGGAGTCCTTACTGATTTCCTCAATGGCAAAGAGAAATGCCAGGATGTATTGGTAGTTCTTCCAAAGCCACCTGGTCACACAGAAATCCACGGGTCAGTGAGGACAGGTGAAACTTGAGGCTGGTTTCAACTCAAACTTGAACTCCAGAGATAACTTGTCTTTAAGTTCTCCAGGGCTTTGAAGACTGTAAGACCGTAGAGCAGGGTTTCCAAACCAGGGCACTATAGATAATGCTTTGTCACGGGTGCTGTTCAGTGCAGTGTAGGCCGTCCAGCAGCATCTGCGGCCTCCACACACTAGATGCCACTAGCAGCCCCTCCCATTTGTAACAACAGAAACAATGCCTCCGCACGTGACTAAAAGTCCCCTGGGGGCAAAGTCACACCGGTGAAAGGATGGGGAGAGGGGGAACTCTGAGGAGGGGACTGCGGCGCCCAGAGCTAGGAGGAAACAGAGGCTCTGGGCCAACCAGTGGGGTGAGCCTGAGGCCCCAGGGCTAGAAACGCGGCTCGCGAGAAAGGGGGAGGAATGCCGGAGCCTGTGATGGGGGTGCCCCAGACCCATGCCCCTCCCTAGACTCCTACGGGAGCCCCGGGACAGCCCACCACTCAGAGTCCTGACCCTCACACTGAGGCCGAATGTACCGTGTGAACCCAGCCCCCCGCAGAGAAAACTTTACACAGCGCGGTGAGCCACCCTGCGAGTCCTTCAGTCATCCTTACTCATTCTCGATTTTAAAGGGAATTTTTCTATTTTATCATTTAGACTGATGATTGTTACCGTTTTTTTCCCCTATCATCAAAGCCACCATTTATTGACTGTCCTCTATGTGTAGATATTGGGCTTCATGCTTTATAGCCAATACCTGGCACATGTTATTGGTTTTATAAATACCCTTTATCAGGTTAAGGAACTTCTCTTTTATTCCTAACTTGCTAAGAGCTTTCATCAATGAATGGGTACTGACTTTTACTAAAAAAATTTTTTTCTTGCATCTATGGAGCTCATTGTATTTTTTTTCTCCTTTATTCTGTTATGGTAATGGATTAAAACATTTTCTGACACTAACAGGTTGAATAACACTTTTCAAAGGCTATATACACAATTTCTACTCTACACTCCCTCACAGTAGAGGAATTACAGGTGATTCTTCTATTTTTATGCAAATTATCAAATTTTACAACTTTAGGTTCTTCTTTAAGTTTCTTGTCTTTCATTTTCTCATAGCTTCTATGGTACTACTCTCCTGGCTTGATTCAGACTTCGCAAATTTAAAATTCATTCTGATGGGGCTTCCCTGGTGGCGCAGTGGTTGAGAGTCCACCTGCCGATGCAGCGGGACACAGGTTCGTGCCCCGGTCCGGGAAGATCCCACATGCCGTGGAGCGGCTGGGCCCGTGAGCCATGGCCTCTGAGCCTGCACGTCCGGAGCCTGTGCTCCGCAACGAGAGAGGGCACAACAGTGAGAGGCCTGCGCACCGCAAAAAAAAAAAAAAAAAAAATCATTCTGATGACTAAGTATTTCCCACACAGAATTCAACTTCCCTTCTACTTAAGAGTGGGCTCCCTCACATTATAACAGTTGTACTTATTTATCAATGGCTATCAAAGAATTTCCACAACAAAGTTAACTTCAATTTACTTTCATGAAATCAGATGAGTCTAGGACACCACTTACAGAAAGAAAATCAGACCAAAGATCAATGTGTAGAAGAACCTCCAGAAGGCAAAAACATTCCTGTACTATATCACTCAGATAAGAGCAGTAAGCAACCTTGGTCAAGAGCTTCGGAGCTCTCTTTCATTTGGCCTCGTTGGGTCCCTGGAGGCATGGTGCTTCCTCATGGGTATCGAGCCAGGATGTTGGGTCTAAATGACCAACAATCTGTAATGGGGAAGAAGGAACCTGATCCTTAGCACAGTGAGTATGCTTCTGATTTATACTTAGCAAAGGAAATGAAAGACTACCATATGATTTTTAGTTTTCTCTCTCATACTGTGACCTTGTTAGAATTTTAAATCACTAGTTAATTAATTTAGCATTTAATAAGACTGTAGTAATATGCCAGTCACTGTTCTGTGCCTTGGAAATATACTGTTTCTGCCCTCAAAGAATTCAAAATCCAGTGGAAAGTAGCCTGATCATGGATTTAAGGAGAAGAGTAGGAGATGAGGTTGATTAAGGAGGCAATGGAGCCAGATCATGAAAGCCTTCTGTGGCAGTCTAGACAGTTTGGACTGAGACAAGCCAGTGGTAGTTTTTAAGCAGGAAAGTGACACGATCAGTTTTATTTCTTAATAAGGTAATTCTGATAGCAGTGAAAATAGTCTTGGAATAAGGAGAATGAACAGAGAGACCAGTTACAAGACTCTGAAAGATGAGATAATGTGGCCTGAGAGAGGGGTTAATGTATAAGCAGCCCTATAAACCTGACTGCTGCTTCATACTTCCCACCCTCTCTCCCAGCCCCTATTCAAAGAAGCTCTGCAGGCTGACACAGGACCACACAGATGGAGTGTAGGTAGGGAGGCAAGACAGAGGTGGAGGCTGAGGAGGGTAAGCAAAATTAGGAACCCTGGAGCTACACAGTTCATGGCTTTTGTCATTTTTAAAAGATCAAGTCAAACATCTTTGAAGAATTCTGTGTAAGCTGGAAGCTCTTGTATTGAATTTCAATGTGCTTTTTCTTCTGATCCTTTGATGGAGATTAAAAATTTCCATATAAATTCAAAGAATGAAATAACACTTACTCTTAGCTTTTTTCTCCCCTTTTAATGCTCCAAACCAGTGTGGGTAGCAAATGTTCCTTGGCCCCCTCTGGTGGAAAACAAGTCAGTTCCCTTTGAAGAAATGACAAAGCATGGACAGCTGGGGGATTTCGGAGCCACGATATTTACCCTATAGGCCAAACAGAACTCTCACTGCAAGAGGCAAGCAAACAAGCCTTGGCACACAGCCCTTTTAGGCAGAACCCTTTAAGGAGACCAGACAAGGATCTGCGGAGAAGAGCTGAAGCATTCCTGCCAGGTCCCACCTACCTCTGCTGGGGCTCAGCAATCAGGTCAATTCTCATAATGCGGTTGGCCTAGCAGCACAATGGAGGACAAAATTACTCTTCCTGCACTGTACTCAAACTAGAGGTAGCTCAAAGCTGTGCCAAGAACTGGGACAGGCCACTATGACCCACTGTGAGCATCCTGACCTTGGGGCTGAAGACCAGCAGCTGGGTCCACTGTTCTGGGCCTCGGCAACCTCACTTTCCCCCTTCCCTCTCATACACAGTCTTCCCAGAAACACCTGCCTCATGTCATAAAATTATAAGCTCCTAAGAAATAAGAAATCACAAAGGAGAACAACAGATTTGACTATCAGATGCAAACAAATAACTCCACCAAATAAAAAAGACAAAATAATTGTTACATACAGGACAAAAGATTAATATTTTTAATAGGTAAATAGATATAAATGTTCAAAACTATATAAAAATATTTTAAAGAAATAAGTATCAAAAAAAGATGCAGTTTCTCTCACAAGTTAGCAGATTTAAAATAATTCTCATTAGTGATAAGGGTGCTTCTCATACAATGTATAAACTGGTAAAATCTTTTCTGAAAAGTAATTGGCAATACATAACAAAGGTCTTGAAGACATTCATATTATCTTATCCTATAATTCTACTTCTATAAATCTATCTTAAGGAAAATACATCATGCTCAATAAATATTTGCTGAATAAACAACATAATCAGATAATAAAAAAGAATCTTTGCACAAAAATGTTAAATGTTAATGTTAAAAAATAGAGAACAACCAAATATCCAACAATGGAAGAACAATCAAACACATAGGTAATAGAATAGCTTATAGGCAAAACTCTGATCATAAAGAATTTTTTAGATCACAAAGAATTTTTTAATGACACAGGAAAATGCTCATGAAATAATACTGAATAAAGAAAGAAGAGACGGCAGACAGCAGAAGCAACAAGAACTACAATCCTGGGACTTCCCTGGTGGTCTAGTGGGTAAAGACTCCGTGACCCTAATGCAGGGGACCTGGGTTCAATCCCTGGTCAGGGAACTATATCCCGCATGCATGCCGCAACTAAGAAATTCACATGTCACGACTAAGAGCCCACAAGCTGCAAGAAAGATCGTGTGTGCCGCAACTAAGACATGGTACAGCCAGAATAATAAATAAATAAATATTAAAATTAAAAAAAAAAAAAAAGAACTACAATCCTCTAGTTTGTGGAACAAAAACCATATTCACAGAAAGACAGACAAGATGAAAAGGCAGAGGGCTATGTACCAGATGAAGGAACAAGATAAAACCCCAGAAAAACAACTAAATGAAGTGGAGATAGGCAACCTTCCAGAAAAAGAATTCAGAATAATGATAGTGAAGATGATCCAGTACCTCGGAGAAAGAATGGAGGCAAAGGTTGAGAAGATGCAAGAAATGTTTAACAAAGACCTAGAAGAATTAAAGAACAAACAAACAGAGATGAACAATACAATAACTGAAATGAAAAATACACTAGAAGGAATCAATAGCAGAATACCTGAGGCAGAAGAATGGATAAGTGACCTGGAAGACAGAATGGTGGAATTCACTGCTGCAGAACAGAATAAAGAAAAATGATTGCAAAGAAATGAAGACAGCCCAAGAGACCTCTGGGACAACATTAAGTGCAACAACATTCGCATTATAGGGGTCCCAGAAGGAGAAGAGAGAGAGAAAGGACCAGAGAAAATATTTGAAGAGATTATAATCAAAAACTTCCCTAACACGGGAAAGGAAATAGCCACCCAAGTCCAGGACGTGCAGAGAGTCCCAGGCAGGATAAACCCAAGGAGAAACATGCTGAGACACATAGTAATCAAATTGACAAAAATTAAAGACAAAGAAAAACTATTGAAAGCAACAAGGGAAAAACGACAAATAACATACAAGGGAACTCCCATAA
>NW_020175023.1:131740-333284 GCF_003031525.2 Neophocaena asiaeorientalis asiaeorientalis
GATCATCCAGACAGAAAATTAGTAAGGAAACACAAGCTTTAAATGACACAAGAGACCAGATAGATTTAGTTGATATTTATAGGACATGCCATCCAAAAAAACAGCAGATTACACTTTTTTCTCAAGTGCGCACGGAACATTCTCCAGGATAGATCACATCTTGGGTCACAAATCAAGCCTCAGTAAATTTAAGAAAATTGAAATCATATCAAGCATCTTTTCTGACCACAACGCTATGAGATTAGAAATCAATTACAGGGAAAAAAACGTAAAAAACACAAACACATGGAGGCTAACCAATATGTTACTAAATAACCAAGAAATCACTGAAGAAATCAAAGAGGAAATCAAAAAATACCTAGGGACAAATGACAACGAAAACACGACGATCCAAAACCTATGGGATGCAGCAAAAGCAGTTCTAAGAGGGAAGTTTATAGCAATGCAATGCTACCACAAGAAACAAGAAAGATCTCAAATAAACAATCTAACCTTACACCTAAAGGAACAGAGAAAGAAGAACAAACAAAACCCAAAGTTAGTAGAAGGAAAGAAATCATAAAGAACAGAGCAGAAATAAATGAAAAAGAAATGTAGGAAACAATAGCAAAGATCAATAAAACTAAAAGCAGTTTCTTTGAGAAGATAAGTTGATAAACCATTAGCCACACTCATCAAGAAAAAGAGGGAGAGGACTCAGATCAATAAAATTAGAAATGAAAAAGGAGAAGTTACAACAGACACCACAGAAATACAAAGCATCCTAAGAGGCTACTACAAGCAGCTCTACGCCAATAAAATGGACAACCTGGAAGAAATGGACAAATTCTTAGAAAGGTATAACCTTCCAAGACTGAATAGGAAAGAAACAGAAAATATGAACATACCAATCACAAGTAGTGAAATTGAAACTGTGATTAAAAATCTTCCAACAAACAGAAGTCTAAGACCAGATGGCTTCACAGGTGAATTCTATCAAACATTTAGAGAAGAGCTAACACCAATCCTTCTCAAACTCTTCCAAAAAATTGCAGAGGAAGGAACACTCCCAAACTCATTCTATGAGGCCACCATCACCCTGTAACCAAAACTAGACAAAAATACTACAAAAAAAAGAAAATTACAGACCAATATCACTGACACTCCCTAACACCAAACACAAAAATAAACTCAAAATGGATTAGAGACTTAAATGTAAGACCGGACACCATAACACTCTTAGAGGAAAACATAGGAAGAGCACCCTCTGACATAAATCACAGCAAAATCTTTTTTGATCCACCTCCTAGAGTAATGGAAATAAAAACAAAAATTAACAAATGGGACCTAATGAATCTTAAAAGCTTTTGCACAGCAAAGGAAACCATAAACAAGATGGAAAGACAATCTTCAGAATGGGAGAAAGTATTTGCAAACGAATCAACGGACAAAGGATTAATCTCCGAAATACATAAACAGCTCATGCAGCTCAATATTAAAAAAACAAACAACCCAATTAAAAAATGGGCAGAACACCTAAATAGACATTTCTCTAAAGAAGACATACAGATGGCCAAGAAGCACATGAAAAGCTGCTCAACATCACTAATTTTTAGAGAAATGCAAATCAAAACTGCAATGAGGTATCACCTCACACCAGTTAGAATGGGCATCATCAGAAAATCTACAAACAACAAATGCTGGAGAGGGTGTGGAGAAAAGGGAACCCTCTTGCACTGTTGGTGGGAATGTAAATTGATACAGCCACTATGGAGAACCATATGGAGGTCCCTTAAAAAAGAAAAATAGAATTACCATATGACCCAGCAATTCCACTACTGGGCATATACCCAGAGAAAACCATAATTCAAAGACACATGCACCCCAATGTTCACTGCAGCACTATTTACAATAGCCAGGTCACGGAAGCAACCTAAATGTCGATCGACAGATGAATGGATAAAGAAGATGTGGTACATATATATACAATGGAATATTACTCAGCCATAAAAAGGAACAAAATTGGGTCATTTGTAGCGACGTGGATGGATCTAGAGAGTGTCATTCAGAGTGAAGTAAGTCAGAAAGAGAAAAAAAATATCGTATATTAATGCAGATATGTGGATCCTAGAAAAATGGTACAGATGAACCAGTTTGCAGGGCAGAAATAGAGACACAGATGTAGAGAACAAACATATGGACACCAAGAGGGGAAAGTGACTCGTGGGGGTGGGGATGGTGGTGTGATGAATTGGGAGATTGGGATTGACATGTATACACTAATATGTATAAAATGGATAACTATAAAAAAATAAAATAAAATTCAAAAATTAAAAAAAAGCAGAAAGCACTTATTTCTACAGCACAATCTGAAGTGTGTATATGTATATATAAAAATAAATAAAATGATGGAAAGAAATACACTAAAATGTTCCCAATTATCTCACAATAGTAGAATTATGGGTAGTATTTTAAAAATATTTTTTGAATCTTCCAAATTTCACAGTCATCGGCCATTCTTCCCTTACTTTCTGTGGCATCACTCTCTTGACCTGTTCCTATTTCTGATACCTCTTTCTTTGTTTCCCCTAAAATATTTGGTGTTTCTCAGGATTTTTCTTTTTGCCTGTATTTTTCTCATGCTATTTGTTTCCCTGAGATAGATCACTTGGTGGCTTCTTTGCAGCTCATTTCCAAAGGTAGACGCATAGCCAAGACCTCTCTTCTTTAGCTTAGTCTCACATTTTCAACTGCCTGATGGACTCTGCCACCATTTAGATGACCCACAGGTACCTTAAACACCATGTCTAAAACTGAACTCACCATCTTTCTCTCAAACATGCTCCCCCCAACCCCAAACACTGATTACCTTGCTTAGTGATACGGAAATTCATTTAGTCACCCAAGCCAGAAATGTGGTAATCATCTTGACTCCTCCTCCTTCCTCCACTCCTCACATACAACCAGTCACCAAACACTGCTGATTTTATCCGCCAAATCTTTCAAAACTGTCAACTCTCCATCTCTACCGCTACTGCCTAGTCTAAGCCACTGTCATTATTTGCCTGGATTCCTTCAGCTGCTTTTAATTGGTTTCTCTTCCTCCAGTCTTACCTCTTGAAATCTATCCTTTATATTACAGACAGAACACCCTTTCTAAAGCACAATTTGATCATGTCTCTTCTTCCTTCAATCCATCCTCTTGTGTTGCAGGCACAGTGATTTTTCTAAAGTATAAATCTGGTCTTATCTTCTTAAATTTATTTAATGCTCAAGATAGTGGTTACTTTTGTGTGTTGGGGGGATAGTTGTTTAAAGGGAGCGTCTGGAAACTGGGTAATGTTCTAGTTTTTGACTTGAATAGTAGTTACAAGGGAGTGTTAACTTTGTGAAAACTTACGGAGCCATAAGACTGCTCTCAAATATCATCTCTCATTGGAAGGCCTTTGTAGCACTTGTAGGTTTCTGTACTCTCATAGCAAAGACAATAATTGTATGTATTTTTTAAACATCTTTATTAGAGTATAATTGCTTTACAATGGTGTGTCAGTTTCTGCTTTATAACAAAGTGAATCAGTTATACATATACATATGTCCCCATATCTCTTCCCTCTTGCATCTCCCTCCCTCCCACCCTCCGTATCCCAACCCTCTAGGTGGTCACAAAGCACCGAGCTGATCTCCCTGTGCTATGCAGCTGCTTCCCACTAGCTATCTATTTTACATTTGGTAGTGTATATATGTCCATGCCACTCTCTCACTTTGTCCCAGCTTACCCTTCCCCCTCCCCGTGTCCTCAAGTCCATTCTCTAGTAGGTCTGTATGTATTGTTTTTGAATCCATATCATGTGCGAGTTCCATGCTAGGAAATTAATACACGTATCTCAAATTCTTACAGCAATCCTCAAGGTAGGTATTATGGTCCTCATTTTATAAGTGAGGAAATCAAGGCCTAGAAAGGTTAATTATCTTTCTTAAGGTTAACACAGCTTTTATAACTGGCAGAGCAGAAACTTACTCCACATCTATCTCAAAGCCTATGACTCTTTCCACTATACCATATTAACTAGTATCCCATGTTTTCTGCAACCACAGCACTTTCCACAGGATTTAAAATTTTCTGCTTACTGTATCTCTACCAGTAAACATTCAGTCAGTGCTAAATAAATATTTATTTGAATAAACGAATGAGTGACTGTGTGAATGATTGAGTGTAATCCCTCTAGGCCAGACAGCTGGCAATAATTTTTCCTTCTGATTTTTGGAGATAGGAAGTAGAGCTTTCCTGATTTGGAAATGTAATGAACTCTAAATACATTTCTGTATTATTAATATTACTAGCATTAAAAATCCAACATTTGAAATGTTTTAGTTTAGTTCTGCTTAAATCTGTTATTTTTAGCATTTTGCCTTGATCTGTGATCAGGTCCTCCTTGTGGCTCTAAGTTTTCAGGGGAAGTCTAAAAATTATGTCCACGGCAAATGGAAAAATTTGGCTACTTTTGCATTCTGGCTTTTCTGTCTTTGTAAGTAAATCAAAAGAGACTTAAAATCCTCTAAATGTCTTCCACTTCAAGTCAGTCCTTCAAAATATTAGTTAGCAAAGAGGTAGAACAGAAAACCTACTTTTATAGGGCCTGGAACTCAAGTCTGCAGAGGAGAATACTAAAGGCTTGGGTTTTCTTGCCTCTTCTCTCAGCAGAGCTGTAACTGGGAAGAAAAGGTGATTGCTGAGTTAACCCTATGCTTTGTTTTCAGTTTTTAATTTTTTTCCTTCAAAGAAAACAGATATAATCTGGAAGAGTAAACAGGGAATTGTTTTAGATTAAAAGGTACTGACTTTAGAACCAAGTATTTGGTATACAGTATTCTATGATATCCTTTTCCCCTTTTTAACAAAAATACTAAAAGCTTCTATAAGAATAAATTTTCAGTGTTGGTGCATATGTCTTGAGAAAGAAAAACAGGTTCAGATCCTACAGGCTGGAGAGACTGCTTAGGCTTAGGGCAATTCAACTAACATTTTATTCATCTGAATTTATTCACTGAGTACCCAAAATGTGCCACGCATATTCTAGACAGTGGGGATATGACAGTGAAACAAAACAGGTAAATCCATGCCCTCATATGAAGTTGATGGTTTGGCTGCCTTTATATTTACTGAGCATCTACTGTGTGTCACAAGATGAATCAGAGTTGGTTTTTGTCCTCAAGGGGTTCAAAAAAGTAGTAAAAACAGACATGCAAATTCAGTTTAATAGGATGCATGTAATAATTGAAGATTATACAAGATCAGAAGAGAGAATGATCTCATGCCTAATGGAGATAAGCACAGAATACTATGGTAGCACAGAGCAAGGGTATCTATTCTAAGTGGGGGTGAAGGGAAAGAAAATTGAGAAAAAACTTCCTAAAGGAGTAATATCTAGGTAAGCTTTAATGGATATTTAAGAATTTGTCAGAGAAGGAAGAAAGAAGGCAAGCACACCAGTTAAGCATTATACTTAAAGGGAAATTATTTTTAAATCCTCACCAAACTAAACACATCTTTTCTTCTGGCTTTAGACTTTCTGGTTCCATATGATTCTTCTTCCTAGGAGTGCTTTAATTATAAATATTATGCCAGTTTAAAAGTCTTCTTTAAAAAGGTTATCTTTCCTATGATAATCTGGCCCATGGTCGCCTATGATAGCTTAGGCAAGGCTCAGCTGGGGGGCTTATATTTAAGTTAACTATAAGCCAATACAATGTGTTGCTAGGTCTTTGTCCCTTTTTCAGCAGCAAGTTATTTCCAGAAGTCCCAGAGATCAAAATGAATGTAACCAAGACGTCCAGAGGAGACTACCCTAGTTTAATCTTGGTAGCATCTACATCTTCAGATGTCAGTACATAGCTACCACATAACAGCTCCGGTTAGAAGGTTATGTAAACCACAGATTCTTAGCTTAATTTTGTTCTGTTATTTAAGTAAAGGATACTTCATGCAATCTCTAGGACATCTAAGGACAGGAAACCAAGTACAGCTAAGTCATATGGATGCTTGAACTGAACAGTAAGGAACCAAGGTTCCTGCCTATCTCCCATGGTCTCTCATCTCTGTTTCTTTTCTATGCTTTCCTACGCTGACTCATGGGTTTCTAGCCAGTCTATAACGTCATCTCGTGTGTGGCTTTATCACCCTGATTCTGACCTTGTAACATGGCTGCCTATCCCTAATTCCTGACTTTAGTTTGTGGAGCCCATCCGTACGCCTCTGCATCCCTGTGTAGCTAAGACTAGGAAGCTGTGACTACTCTCTTATCCCCCCAGGTATGTGTGCACGTGTGTGTGTCTGTAACACAGAGACATCTGAGATATGTGGTAGATGTTGCTAGCAATCAATTCACCAACAGTGGCTGATTTTGTTGGGGTGCTGACTATATGACATTAAGCAAATGACTTTAAGCCTCATTTCCCTCTTCTATAAATATGAAGATAATACCTAAATGAGAGGACTATTTTAAGGACTGAATGAAGTGTGAAAAGTACCCAGAATAGTATCTGGTACATGGTTGTTGCTCTGAAGGCCAAACCCTAAGACTGTATGTCCTGCACAGATGGATTGGGTTCAAACACTACAAGAGGTTAATTATAACTTTGGGTTTTTCTGAACAGGAAGTAAGCATTCAGCTTTAATTCTTCCTTTTAAGAAGATTAATTTCCTCTAGGTCTCTTAAACAGCTAGCAGGTCTAGCAGGTTAGGAAAAGGGAGAGAAAGACAATTTTTTCTGGGTTTCTGTGATAAAGGGAACCAGGGCTAATTCTGGTATGAACTTCCTGTCTCTCCAGGCTTCAGCTCAGAGAGCCAGCATATTGCTTCAGTTCTCTACAGGACCTGTCTCCTTTTGGAGCAACTCTTGCTAAGCCAAACAAAAAGTTCCTAAGAGGCCAGCTTCCTTAGGCTTAGATCAGATAACACTATAAAAGAGGAGAAACTTTTAGCTCACCACTCAGCATCAAGAGCATCACAGTAACAATACTCAGTCTAAGCTCTGCTCTGGCTCTGGACATAAAATCCAAGACATTTTTGAATTAAAATTTTTAAGACAGTCTTTGGGACATCCATCTGTCATACTGCATTCAGAAATGGATAAAAAGACCTTCTAAAGCATATATATGTGTATCTTTTTATTTCTTTAAAGCAAAAAATAGAATCATATTACACTGAAAATACACGCTAATACTGCAACTTGCCTTTTTTAGTAAATATATCTTGGAAATCTTTCCATATCACCACACAGAGTTATACTTCATTCTTTTTAACAGTTGCACAATAATATAATTAATTACCCTGTTTAAATTGTTATAACTTTTCCCTGTTATGAAGGATGTTGCAAAGAACATTTTGCAATGAATATTTCCATACTCTTAAGTAAATATTTCTGTGGGATACATTCTTCAGGGAGGAACTGCTTAGTCAAAGAGTATATAATTTTAAGTTTTGATAGGTATCATCAACTACCCTACAAAAAGTTTATGTAAAACAGTATAAGAGAATTTCCCCACAGTTTTACTAGCTTCATCACAAAATTTAAAAACCTTTGCCATACAATAAAGACAGTATTCCAAAACTGTTTAACATTCGTTTTTATTTATAAGAGTAGGCATCTTTTCATATGTGTACTAGCTTTTTCTATGAACCAACTACCTATAACTTTTACCCATTTTTCTCTTGAGTCATTAGTCTTTTCCTTATTGATTTTAAAGTGCTCTTTGTAATGTGAGGAAACTAGTGTTTGGGCTATCCTGGTATTGCAAATACCCCCTCCCCCCATTTTTGTTGTTTATTTTTATACTATGTTTATTCGGTTTTACTTTCCCCCCACAATACAGAATTTTAAAACTTGTTATTAGTCAAACTTACCAATCCTCTTTTTTTTTTAAATGGCTTCTAAGATTTATTTGATACTTAGAAAGCTTGAGTTAGTTCTAAGATCACATACTGATGAAGCTAAGTGCCTTAATGCACATGTAGACTAGCAGACATTCAGCAAAAGGTATCAGCATCCAAGCCAAACAGTGGCATCCCTAAGGAAACTCCTGCCTCATCCTTATTACCCCAGGCACTACTCCTGGGCCCATGCATTACTTCAACTGGTAAATGTTGGGACGTGGCAGTGCTAGTCACCAAATAATGATGCAGTCAGATTTGCAATTTAGAAAGTCCTCTGGTAGTTTTGTGGAGGATGGATTAAAAGGGGAGAGCCTGGAGGCAGAAGACTACCAAGGAGAATGCTGTATTAAGCCAGTTGAGAAATGATAGGCTGTTAGCTAAAAATCAATATTGAAATACATTACTTTATTAATTTCTGCCCAGTTTTAGTGATGGATTTTGCCACTAAAGTTAATCAAAACCACTGATGTTAGTTCAGCTCAAAAACCATTCAATCCCTCCCTCCCTCCCACTGCTGCTGGAACATCTTCCAGCTATCATGACACTCCTGCTACCTGAGGTGCCCTTTTCCCATTTACTAAGACTAGGGATCTCTGGCTTTTTTTTTTTTCTCTTGTTTCATAATGTAATTTTCTCAAGGTTACAGAGACAATGGCCTATAAGACTTTGTATTCATCTTGGTATCCTCAGCCTCCAACACAGCAGTTAGAATATATTTAGGTATATATTAAATGTCTGTTGCTTTGAATTTTAAAAAAATTGTGGTAAGTCCAATTCATTTTTTAAACTCTTAAAATCAATTTTTTTAATAAAGTTAACTTACATATAATAAAATGTACCTACTTTAAACATACAGTTCAATGAGTTTTGTCAAACGTATACTACTGTAATCACTACTCCAAATCAAGATATAGAGTACTTCCATCATCCCCCCCCAAATTCCCTTGTGCTTCTAGTATACTGCTCTACTCTACCCTCATACTACTTAGCACATTTTATTGTAATAATTTAATCTGTCCCTCTCTCCCTAAACTGTGAGCAACTTGAAGGCAGAAACTCCATCTTTTATCTTTAGCATCTAGCAACACAGTAGGTGATCAATGAAAAGTTCTTACTATGTACCAACTACTGCTCTAAGCTCTTTACAAGTATTTTTCACAACCACCATGTGTCAGGTACAATGTGTCCCAGATGAGGAAAGTGGGGTACAGAAAGGTAGACATCTGTCCAGGGTCACACAGCTCACTTACTAAACTTCTCTTGTCAAAGACAGTATAGGTTTTCTTTTCTCCACAGCTTTCCCTATAGCTTTTCTACTTAGTCAACTGCAGAAATACTCGTCTCTTCTCTAACTACTGATGTACAAAATTACTTCTGCTGTCTAAACTGTCACCACATCTCCTTTCCTTCCATTCACCAAGCATATATTGAATGCCTTACCAATCCAGGTAGGTATCTAATGTCAAGGAATTTGGGTGGAAGACATTAACATGTAGACAACTAGAAAAATATACAGGGCAGAATGTTAATTTTCATAGGTGAAACAAAGGATTGCTAAAGCAGTTCTTTCTTGAAGCTATGTCTCCTAGGTTTACTTTTTCCTTTCCATCCCTAAAGGAGTCCTCATAGTCAGATTACTACAAATGCCTTTTACTTACCTTGAAAGAGTCTCTTTCCCATTTGGAATAGTCTATGTTCCCCTGCCAGGTTGAATCGTTGCTCATTCCATATGGGACTATTCTGTTTAAAGACCTGTAACTCCCTGCTCAGCTGTTAAGGCCTTGTACACACTGCTCCCACCAACCTGTTCAATCCCATCTCTCAAAGCTTTGAGACATAACTTCCACTATTCCAGCCAGGAATAAAGAATCTCCCTCAAGTACCATTCTAATTTGTCCTGCTGTGCCTTTATACTTTTCCTAATTCTATATTGAAATTTACCAATTTTCAATATAATGCCTTTAATCCCAACAACTTTGAGAAGTAAAGGGTAGATGGGGCGAAGAAGAGATAAGGGTCTCTTTAACAGATCTTGAGATGAGGAGGTAGTGGAGCTGAGGCTCTGTATACTTCTTTATTACAGCAAGCTCTGGGAAAGTCCCATTTGGCAGAGCTTCTGTGCTGGAGCCACAGAATCACCAAATTTAGGCTTGTCCTCAAGGAACACTACACTTGCCAGGTGTGGGAACTGCTAACTGGTGGTGGCCAAATAAGCTACAGCAGCCAGGATGAGGTTAGCTTTGTTGCAAAACTGTCTGCATATCCAGACACCAAAAGCTACAATCCCATTTGGTAGTGTTAAGGAAGTATTGTTAGATTTTTTTTTTTAAAGTGTGGTAGTAATACTGAGGTATTTGTTTATGTTTTAGGGATATATACTGAAATATTTATAGATAATTACAACTGAAATAATTACAGACGAAATTATATCATAATGACTTGCTTTAAAATAATCCGGTGTGACACTAGCAAGATTGGCGGTAGCAAATATAAAAAAAAATAAATAAATAAAAAAAGATTGGCCAGGGCTTCCCTGGTGGTGCAGTGGTTGAGAGTCCGCCTGCTGATGCAGGGGACACGGGTTCGTGCCCCGGTCCAGGAAGATCCCACATGCCGCGGAGCGGCTAGGCCCGTGAGCCATGGCCGCTGAGCCTGCACGTCCGGAGCCTGTGCTCCATAACGGGAGAGGCCACAACAGTGAGAGGCCCGCGTACCGCAAAAAAAAAGATTGGCCATGAATTGGTGACTATTGAAGCTGTGTGATGGATACATGGGAGTTCATTACATCACTTTCTCTACTTTTGTATCTGTGTGAAATTTTCCATAGGAAAAGAATTTTTAAAAAAATCATGATCTCTACCACTATTGTATCCCCTCTCAGCATGTCAAGGGCAGGATCTATTTCACAGGACTTCATTTTCATTTGGGCATAAAATATAAACCCTTTAGGGACTTCCCTGGTGGCACAGTGGTTAAGACTCCATGCTCCCAATGCAGGGGGCCCGGGTTCCATCCCTGGTCAGGGAACTAGATCCCACATGCATGCTGCAACTAACAGTTCACGTGCCACAACTAAGGAGCCCTCCTGCCGCAACTGAGTGGGTGAGCTGCAACTAAGGAGCCCACGATCTGAAACTAAGACCCAGAGCAACCAAATAAATACAAAATAAATAAATAAATAAAAAATAAACCTTTAATGGCAAAGAGTTAACTTCATTTTTATAATATGGATGGCCTACACTGGTATGTGGAAAATGGGTCCTGGATCACTCTAATCTTGGTAGCAAGTTTCCTTGCTATTTAAAAAGCAAAGTCTCTACAATCCACTGTGGAGCTAAGGCTGTAAGTTCCATGAGGGCAGGGCCTATGTCTGCTTATTCACGATGGATCCCACAGTTGATCTAGCACAATGCCTGCCTCATAACAGGTGCTTAATAAATATGTGTTGATTGAATGAAAAAACAGAATAATAAATCAGAGAGGAGCAGGGCAATACTGTCCTGGTGAGAAAAAACAGAGAAACAATAATCCCTGGGAAAGCTTTCCAGGAGTCCAGATGATTTGTTTCACCATTGGCTCTACATGGGCCTTTCTGTAGTGGTTTAGCAGGTGTTGTAGGCAGGTGAGGGTTAGAATGCTGCAAGAAATATTATATTGGGCATGGAAGAACAATTCCTCTTCCCCTTAATATTCCTGAGTTTAAGTGCATGCTTAGCACTTAAACTCAGGTTCTCAGACTCCCTTCCCCAGCTGGTCTGAGGGAACTTGCTGCTGTGGTACCAGCCTGATTGCTTTCCAGTCTACCAGCACTATTCAAGGCAGAAACTTATCCAGCAGCCATCAAGGAAGACTAGCTGCTACTCTTCTTAACCATGCAGTTATTAAATCTTTTCCTTCCTGTTCTTCTGAGGACTCTAGTTACGTTTCCTATCAAAAATCCTTGAGATCAACCACAAAAGGAAGTTTTCTCTCTGGAAATCCATGTCCTATGATCTGCCAGACACAGTCTCTGGGAAGTATTTAAGGCCCACAGTTCTGTTATCAAAGCAAAATTAGGGAAAGTACCAAATTTTGTTTCTCTGCATTCATGAAACTTTATTCAATGTGAAGGACTTTTCCAAAATTGGAGGAAACTTGCTCTTCTTTCTTTCCTCCTCTTGGGTAAGTGTCTGGCCCTTTGCTAAGAGGGCCCATCTATAGGATAATTGCCTATAATTGCCAAGGGACATCTGCTTGGAGACAAATAGCACCAGGGCTGAGGAGCTCACCCTTGCAGAAGGAAGGAAAAAGAGCCTGAAACTGCAGAAAGATGCTTCATAAGTTACTATTAGTTTTATAAAAATAAATTACTGGTTTATCATAGCACAGGTACCCCAAATACAAGCAGGAGACTCTGGTATAGATGAAATAACAGTATGCTGTAACATGAATTCATTTCTATAACAAACTGTATTATTTATATAACTGGTTATTGTCAAGGTTTAAAACTGTTAATTAAGTCACAGGGTAGCTTAAGTGCTATGGGTTTGACTCTATCCCCCTCCTTCTTACTTATTTTCCATTAGGAAGTCCACAACGTATTTTTTCAAGCAGTAGAGATGGGCATCCACAAGGCCTGTGTGGAAACGTATTCTAGGGTGCCTGCAAAAAGAATAAGAGAGAAGAGGGTCACATGAGTTCTATCCTATTATTAGGCAGTAGGCATTAGAAAGTTTATAAGGGTGAGAGCCATGCTGCCTATACCCCACTCTGGGAAGACCAAGAAGGTGGATATCGGCTCTGATCCTACCACAGAAAAGGTTTTCTCTTTATATAAGCCCTATCTCACACTTTATGAGGTCTTCAGGCTTCCAAAGACATTGAAAATTGGTGAACCATCAAATCATTGACAAGTCATTCTTCTATTTTACTACAAATTCCTACCCACAATTCTTGTAACTAACATTTTCCTGCTTCTACTCCAACTGCCCCACTTCCTGCAGGCCATACTTTAGCCATGCTTTCCTCTAGTATTTGGCATGTATTACTCCATGTTCATAGAAGATGAAGTAAAATTCTATGAATACTTTCTATTTGGCATGTATTACTCCACGTTCATAGAAGATGAAGTAAAATTCTATGAATACTTTCTAAGTCCCTACTCTTAATTATTCATTAGGGCTCTCCTCAGGTATACTCCCTCTAGAAAACCTTCCCTGACAACCCAAATTTGTGTTCCCACAACACTTGGTGCCCACCTCTACTAGATAACTTACCATACAGTAAAGTAACAGCTTACTTACTTATGCTCTTTCCCACTAGACTAATAAAAGTTCCCTGAGGGCAGAGATTTATTTTTATAGTCTTAGCACTTAGCATTGTACCTCACTCAGAATAAATATTTAATAGAGAGTTGTTGAATAGACAAAGACATGAATAAATTAGGTCAAATTAAGGCATTTGCCTAGTTGCTATTTAGTCTGTCACCTTTGGTTTCAGCCTTAAGAAATGTCATGCTTAGAATATAATGTTCAAGGTCATTTTATTTAATAAAATAAATAAAAGATAGCTGAAGGAGAGGAGGGAAGGAGTAGGGTGGAAAAATGGCAATTCCAATCATAGCTGCCTGGTTGTCATCTTTCTTCTACTCTGTGTTACTCTGCTTTGACTGGCTTATAGTCTTAAGGAAAATTATTCTCATGGGATCTAGATACCCTAGAAGTAATTTATCAAATAGATTAAGGTACACCACCCTGGGCTTCCACTCTTTTGGAAGAAGGGGGAACAAAATGCTTCCAAAAGAGCAAGAGAAGAGTCAGATTTCGGATCTCACACTCATAATCTACACAATCCCACTAAGCCAATTAATGTATACGATGAGGATGGAGAAGAAAGTAGAAGATACATCCCAATTCTAACTTCCTGAGAGTATTGAATACTAATAAATTCTTCAGGAAATAGAATTTTGCAAATGTGAATGTGGATACTTGCCTTGTGGTGCCCAGGTTTCATCTGAAGTTCACACCCTGATAATTCTATCCCTTGATCTAACCAATCTGGAAAGTTGAACTCTCCTGTTCAGTTCCTTGGTTTACAAATTCCTTGAATCATTCAACATACTCTACTTAAATTATTTCGTCCTTGCAACTACCTCATGAAGTAGATATATTACTCTCATATTTATAGCTGAAGTCAACTTGTATCATATACCCGGGAAAGGAATAACTTAAAAGTTTGAGTAATCATCTTCTAAACTGTTACCAATCCCTAGCTCATATGGCACTAACACTCATATAGCATTTTACAGTTTATAAACTTTTTTTCAGCTTTTTACTCTCATCACATAAAGTAGGTAAAACCAGAAAGTTCTTGCATTAAAAAAAATTTCCGAAAATTAACTGATATAATCAAGGCTAGAGATTTAGCTACAAATCTGGAATACAATGAAGGAACAGAGATGGGCAATTCAGAGATTTTTTTTCTTTCGCATTAAATTTGTATTGAATGTGAATCTTGGGATCGGGAGATCAGTGCCATTGAAGTTGCCAAAAAGGCTGTTTCCTTATTTTATTTTTTCTCATTTATTTATTTATTTTTAAAATAAATTTTATTTTATTTTTGGCTGTGTTGGGTCTTTGTTGCTACGCACGGGCTTTTCTCTGGTTGTGGCAAGTGGGGGCTACTCTTCGTTGCAGTGCGTGAGCTTCTCATTGTGTTGCCTTCTCTTGTTGTGGAGCATGGGCTCTAGGAGTGCAGGCTTCAGTAGTTGTGGCATGTGGGCTCAGTAGTTGTGGCTCACAGGCTCTAGAGCACAGGTTCAGTAGTTGTGGCGCACGGGCTTAGTTGCTCCGAGGCATGTGGGATCTTCCTGGAACAGGGCTTGAAGTCGTGTCCCTTGCACTGGCAGGCAGGTTCTTAACCACTGTACCACCAGGGAAGCCCCCATTTAATTGTTTTTAAATGGTATTAGAAATAAGAATTGATATTTTAAAAGAAGACAAAATAAACAATACCAAAAAACCTCAAAGAGGCACCAGCAAGATCTGGGTAACTGGTTGATTGCTCTGGGCCAAGAAGATGTTTTGGATTTGTATAAAATAAAGTAAGAAATCAGTAAATGGAAATGATAAGACATTTAGAAATAGTTATAATTTTATGTTAAAAAAATTTAAAACAAGTTGCCAACCATAGAAAAAGCTTATTACAATAAAAATAATATATATATATGAAAAATTTGTGGGAATCCTTTCAGTGATGAAAACTCAGAGGAATGGTATAAATTTTTTAATCTTCAAAGTCTATAGGATCTTCAAAAAGCTCCCTAAGAAGCTTTTTCTTCTCTTCATCTAACATAAAAGGAATTAAAAAAATGCTTTTAAAAGGTCTATTCTAAAAAAAGAAAAGGAGAGTGGAGAAGAAAAGATCTTAGAAAAGAAGAACAAATAATGGACAAAAATTTTAAAGTCTAGAAAACCTAGGACAATATAAGCCATTAGGATTATTTTTATAGACCTATTTTTAAAATAGTAAGTTGTATATTTTAGAATTTTAATTTGTAATATTTAAAATTTAAGGGAAATCAAGCATCTTTTTATGATCTTAAAAACAGGAATACCAATTTTTTTTTTTTTTTTGCGGTACGCGGGCCTCTCACTGTTGCGGCCTCTCCCGTTGCGGAGCACAGGCTCCGGACGCACAGGCTCAGCGGCCATGGCTCACTGCGCCACCAGGGAAGCCCCTAAAATAATATTATTAATAATTGTTATAATTACTACCTATTGGTTTTGTTCCTTGCTTTAAATATTGGTATTCCTGGGCTTCCCTGGTGGCGCAGTGGTTGAGAGTCTGCCTACTGATGCAGGGGACACGGGTTCGTGCCCAGATCCGGGAGGATCCCACATGCCGCGGAGCGGCTGGGACCGGGAGCCTGTGCTCCGCAACGGGAGAGGCCACAGCGGTGAGAGACCCGCGTACCGCAAAAAATTAAAAAAAAAAAAATTTTTGAATAAATGAGGAATGTATACATGAAATAAATATTGGGAAAGATGCAAGGATAAGCATTTACTGTTTAACTACAGATCAATGGCTGGGCTTCCCTGGTGGCGCAGTGGTTGAGAGTCTGCCTACTGATGCAGGGGACACGGGTTCGTGCCCAGGTCCGGGAGGATCCCACATGCCGCGGAGCGGCTGGGACCGTGAGCCTGTGCTCCGCAACGGGAGAGGCCACGACAGTGAGAGGCCCGCGCACCACAAAAAAAAAAAAAGATCAATGGCTTTTAAAGTATCTTCATAAAAGTCCTTAGCTGGTCTGTATAATTTACTATTTTAACCATTTTCAAGTGTACAGTTCTGTGGCATTAACTACATTCACATTGTAGTGAAACTGTCACCAACAACCATCTCCAGCACTTTTTCATCTTTCCCAGTTGAAATTCTGTATCCATTAAATACTAACTCCCCATTCCCTTCTTCCTCCTAGCCCCTTGCAACCACCATTCTACTTTATGTCTTTATGATTCTGTCTACTCTAGGAATCTCATATAAGAGGAAGCATACAATATTTGTTTGTCCTTCTTGTGACTGGCTTATTTCACTTAACATAACGTCTTTACAATTTATCTATATTGGAGCATGTGTTAAAATTTCTTTCCTTTTGAACTCTGGATAATATTTCATTGTATGTATGTACCACATTTTCTTTATCGATTCATCTGTCTATGGATACTTGAGTTGCTTCCACTTTTTGGTTATTGTGAATAATGCTGCTATGAACATGAGTGTACAAATATCAATTTAAGTCTCTGCTTTCACACACACATTTCTTAAATTTTTATCATGGAACATTTCAAACATACACAAAATAAGAGAAAAACATAATAAATTCCCATGTGTGCATCAAGTAGTTTCAAAAATTATCAACATTTTCTAATCTTTTAAAATTTTTTGCTGTAGTATTTATTATAGGTTAAATTGTGTACCCCCCAAAAGATGTTGAAGTCCTAACCTATAGTACCTGTGAATATGACCTTATTTGGAAATATGACGTCTGTAGATGATCAAGTTAAGGTTAGGTCATTAGAGGGCCCCTAATGCAGTATGACTAGTATAGTACCCTTAAAAAGGGGAAATCTGAACACAGAGACAGACATGCTTAGAGGGAAGACAATATAAAGACACGAGGAGAATGTTATCTATAAGCCAAGGATGCCTGAGGTTACCAGAAGCTAGGAGAGACGAGTGGAACAGATTCTCCCTCATAGACTTCAGAAGGAACCAACCCTGCCGATACCTTGATTTCAGATTTCTAGCCTCAAGAACTGTTAAGACAATAAACTTCTGTTGTTCTAGGCCACCCAGTTTATGGCGCTTTGTTACAGCAAACTAATATAGTATTTTAAAGCATATTCCAGACATAATGTCATTTTACTGTGAATATTCCAGTATGCGTAGTATGCATTTCCAACTGATAAGGACTTTGAAATATAATCACTACGTCATTATTACACCTAATAAAATTATCAATGACTTCATAATGTCATCTAATATCCAATCCAAATTCAAATTCGTCTTTTCACAGTTAGTCTGTCTGAATCAGGATTCAATCAAAGCCTCACAATGTATTTGGCAACTTCATTTTAAAAAAGTTCCCCTTCCTGGGACTTCCCTGGTGGCACAGTGGTTAAGAATCCGCCTGCCAACGCAGAGGACATGGGTTTGAGCCCTGGTCCAAGAAGATCCCACTTGCCACGGAGCAACTAAGTCCGTGAGCCACAACTACTGAGCCTGTGCTCTAGAGCCTGCTTGCCTAGAGCCTGTGCTCCGCAACAAGAGAAGCCACCACAATGAGAAGCCTGTACACCACAACGAAGAGTAGCCCCTGCTCGCCGCAACTAGAGAAAGCCCGCGTGTAGCAACTAAGACCCAACGCAGCCAAAAAAAAAAAAAAAAAGTTCCCCTTCCTTATTTCCCTGACAAGCCACATGATTAGACAGAGCGGATCACCTGTCTTGTAGAACACTCCGTGTTCTAAATTTGGCTGGTTGCTTTGTTGGAGTGTCTTTTTAAAATAGCTTTATTGATGTATATAATTTATATACCATAAAATTCACCTGTTTTAGGTGTACAATTGAACGAGTTTTAGAAAATTTACAGAGCTGTACAACTATCACCACAATCCAGTTATAGAACATTTCTATCACCTAAATAAAATCTCACATGACTGTTTGCAACCAATAAATCCCCTCTCACCCTCAGTTTCAGACAATCACTAATCTGCCTCCTATCTCTATAGATTTGCCTTTTCTGTTTTTTAAAAAATTATTATAGGGACTTCCCTGGTGGTCCAGTGGGTAAGACTCCACACTCCCAGTATAGGGGGCCCAGGTTCGATCCCTGGTCGGGGAACTAGATCTGCATATGTGCCGCAACTAAGAGTCTGCATGCCACAACTAAAAGATCCCACATGCCTCAGTGAAGATCTGTGTGCTGCAACTAAGACGCAGCGCAGCCAAAATAAATAAATAAATATTAAAAAAACTTATTACAGCCATTCTAGTGGGTGTAAAATAGCATCTCGTTGTTTAAATCTACATTTCTTTAGTGACTAACAATATTGAGAATCTTTTTATATTCTTATTAGCCATTTGTATATTTTCTTTGGTGAAGTGTCCATTAAAATCTTTTGCCTATTTTGAAATTGGGTTGTTTATCATCTCCTTGAATTCTAACAGTCCTTATGTTTTTATTTTCTTAATGGTGTCTTTTGAGGTTTTAATGGTGACTTTAATTTTGAGGATATAAAATTTATCAATCCTTCTTTTATGAATTATGTTATTGGTGTTTTAACTAAGAATTCTTTCCCTAACCCAATTTCACAAAGATTTTTTTCTAAAACTTTTACAGTTTTAGCTCTTACATTAGGTCTGTAATCCATTTTCATTTTTGTGTATGGAGAGAGGTTAGGGTCTAAATTAATTTTTTTGCATGTGAATATCAAATTGTCCCAGCACCATTTGTGTAAAATACTATCTTTTTGCTCATTAAGTTGCTTTGACATCTCTGGTGAAATTCAATTGACCATAAATGTAAGGGTATATTTTTGCACTCTCAATTCTGTCTCACTGCTTTGTATGTCTATCCTTCTGCCAGTACCATACTGTCTTGATTACTATAGCTTTATAGCAAGTTTTGAATTGGAGAAGTATGAGTTCTTCAACTTCTTTGTTCTTTTTCAAAAGTGTTTTAGTTATTCTGGGTCCTCTGAATTTGCACATAACATTTAGGATCAACTTGTCAATTTCTACAAAAACTTTACTGGGATTCTGATGGGTTTGTGTTGAATCTAAAGATCAGTTTGGGGAGAAATGCCATCTTAACAATATTGAGTTGAGATTAACATATACACACTGCTATACATAAAACAGATAACCAATAAGGTACAGCACAGGGAACTATACTACATATATATAACTGAATTACTGTGCTGTACACCTGAAACTAAAATTAACTATATGTCAATAAAAAAATAAAAAATAAAAATATTAACCTTAAAAGAAAAAAAACCCAATATTGAGTCTTCCAATCCAGAAACACTGGAATGTGTTTCCATATACTTAAACTTTATTTCTCTTGCCTTTTGCCTCATTGCAGCCGAGAAAGCAAGATGGTTCACCAGCAGCTGTACTGGAGCCATCCAAAAAAATTTGGCCATGGTTCTCGCTCTTGCCGCATCTGCTCAAACTGGCACAGTACGATCCAGAAATAAGGCCTCAATATGTGTTGCCAGTGTTTCCTCCAGTACATGAAGGACATCAGCTTCATTAAGTTGGACTAAGTGAACTTCCTTGAATGGGTCATCCAGGACATCTACCTCATGCAGGCACAATGCTAGCTCTTTGTATATAAAATAAAAAATTTAAACTTAAAAAAAACCCCCACAAACTTTATTTCTCTCAGCATGGTTTTGTAATTTTCAGTATTATGTCTTGATCTTCTATTAAATTTATTCCTAAGTATTTTATTCATTTTGATGTTATTATAAATGGAATTGTTTTCTTATAATTTCATTTTTATTGTCCTTTGACAGTATATAGGAATATAATTGACTTTTGTACATTGATCTTGTACCCTACAACCTTGTTGAACTCTTATTAATGCCAGTAGTTTTGTGGATTCCTTAAGATTTTCTACATATAGGATCATGCTGTCTACAGATAAAGGTAGTTGTACTTCTTCCTTTCCAATCTGAATGCCATTTATGTCTTTTTCTTGCCTGAATGAACTGCCTATAATATTAAACAGAAAAAGCCAGAGAGGCCACTCTTGCTTTGTTCCCATCTTAAGGGAAAACATTCGGTCCTTCACTATTAAATATGACATTATTTAAGTTTTTTGTATTCTGTAAGTTTTTTGTAGATACCCTTTATCAGGCTGAGGTAGTTCCCTTCAATTCCCAGTTTGCTGAAAGTTTTTTTTTTTTTTTTCTAACTTATTTTATTTTTGGCTGCGTTGGGTCTTCATTGCTACGCACAGGCTTTCTCTAGCTGTGGCGAGTGGGGGCTACTCTTTGTTGCGGTGCATGGGCTTTTCATTGCAGTGGCTTCTCTTGTTGCAGAGCACAGGCTCTAGGCGTGTGGGGTTCAGTAGTTGTGGCATGTGGGCTCAGTAGTTGTGGCACATGGGCTTAGTTGCTCCACGGCATGTGGGATCTTCCCAGACCAAGGCTCGAACCCATGTCCTCTGCACTGGCAGGCGGATTCTTAACCACTGTGCCAACAGGGAAGCCTTATTGAAAGGTTTTATCATGAATGGGTGGTGCATTTAAAAAAATTTTTTTTCTGTGTCTATTGAGATAATCATGTAGTTTTTAATCTTTTATTCTATTAACATAGTATATTAATTGTTTTTCAGATATTAAACCAATCTTGCACCCTTAGGATAAATCTCACTTAGACATGGTTGCTGGATTCATTTTGCTAATATTTTGTTGAAGATTTTTTCACCTATATTCATAAAGGATATTGGTCTTGTGTTTTATCTAGCTTTGGTATCAAAGAGTTATACTGGTCTCATAGAATAAGTTGGGAAGTATTCCTTCTTTCATTTTCTGGAAGACTTTGTGAAGGATTGGTATTATTTCTTTTTAAAATGTCTGATAGAATTCACTAAAGAAGCCATCCTTACATTTTGAAGCCTCAAAGATGTTTCTTTGTTGAAAGATTTTAAATTACTAAGTTGATTTCATTAATTGCTCTAGGTCTACTCAGGTTTTCTACTTCTTCTTGAGTCAATCAAGATGTATAGCACATGATCCTTGTGGCTCAGACTATAGCACACTGATTAACCCAGGACTCTCCTATGCTCTCAACTCACATCTATTCTCAGTATATTGTTATGTGTGAGCCTTTTTTTTTTTGGCTGCGCCATGCAGCTTGCGGGATCTCAGTTCCCCAACTAGGGATCGAACCCAGGACCCTGCAGTGAAAGTGGTGAGTCCTAACCACTGGACCACCAGGGAATTCCCTGTGTGTGAACTTTAACCCAATACTCTAATTGATTCTAGTTACTTAAGGGAAGGAAGGACTGGAACCAGCATCTGCTGAATAGTTATTATGTGCCAGGCATTTTGCAATGTGCTTTCACATCTTCACAACATCTCCATCTTCCTTTTACAGATTAGGAAAACATAGACTCAGAGAGGTTAAGTAAGTTTCCTAGGTCACAGAGGTAGACAGTAGTAGAACTGGGATGGAAATGTGGGTATTTGTGACTCAGGCTTTTCTATTACCTCATAAGGTCTCTCAAGCGACTTCTTTCTTTTCTCCATATATAATCCTAGGAGTTCTATATAGATGAAGCCCTGTTCCAGTCTCACATCTAAATCCAAGGCAAGAAAGGTAGAATGCCTGGCTGTACTTAAAAAAAAAATCCCTGCTTTTGTACTTGTTCCCTTGCTGAATACCCTATTTAGGAGTTCATCAACCACTAGTACCATTCAAGAAGGAATTTGCTAAGGAATGGGGTTCTAAGTGTTGACCTAAGACAAGCCTAGAGGAACTCTTTATCATTCTGCTTCCAAGTTTCTAAGCAGATGTTAAGAAATGCTATCAGAGAAACAGCTGCCTGTTTGGGGCAAATTACTTTTAAATGTCAAGGAGTTCAAAGACCAAGCTGTACCCGTTTCAATATTTACTTACCCAAATTTTCCCCTCATATTAACAACTTGAAGTAATGTGTGTGAGGGACAAAGGTTTAAGATCTCCAGAGAAGCTGGAAGAAAGACTGCCACATGGACACTAGTCTTCAGGATTATGCAGGACTGAAGACTCAAGATTTTTCTGACAGCTTTGCTTTAACTCAAAGAAAACTGAACACAGAGCTATGTGTACCACCACCATCGTACAAAACAAAACAATGTAAAATTACAGAGCTAGGGAATAAAAAAGCAGTTCAGAAAGGCAGCCCAGAAAGAAAGAAATATATCCATGAAAGAGAAGATAAATACTGAAAAAAAACCCCACCCAAACCCCCCAAACCAAGTAATTACTATGGTTAAAATCATACCAGTTTTCTCCCTAGTAGAATAAACTTAAGAATTTAAATGCCCAAATCTCTTAATAACTCTAAAAAAAGGTCTGAGTTCCTTTAGTTAATAACAAGATCTATAACCCCCACGCCCAACCCCAAATATCTTAAGGGATTCAGATGCTCATTTCCTTTAAATCTGTAGAATAGAGACAAAACTCCCTCCCCAGAATCATCATGTGTGCAGGAGAAACTGAGTTGTTTTTATCCTGTTCATTGCATAAGTTACAGCAAAGGCCAACTGGGAGTTCTATTCCCTGACATGCTCACAGTACAATGCTCATTACCTAGAAGAATGAGTAGAAAAAGGCAGATAGGTAAAGAAACAGATTATGGTAATTGCATGCTTAAAAAGTGAAATTCATCTAGACACTCCATGTGGACACACTATTAGACTTCCAGCACTGCTATGAATGGGATTGCAAGGATTTCTAGCCTAGTGGGAGAACTAGCATATATGCTGAGACAGTCCACAACAACCTAGTGAAGAAAGAAAGCCTCCACTAACCTAAACTGAGTATGTTCTAATAGTTTATATGGCTATACAGAATGACTTTTTCCAAATCAAACTGAGTCCAAATTTGGGGACAGGAGAATAGCAAGGAATGGGAACAGAATGACGAAAATTCAATTGGACAAAAACTCAAAATACAGAAGAAACTTAACTCTAACATACGCTTCTCTTTGCATAAATATAAATGCTGACAGGTGAAGGAAATGTCATGGATGCCTCCTGAATTCAGATGCCAGGATATCTGAAACTTGAAACAATGACTCATAAGAACCAGAAGCAACAATTCCAAAGAGGATAAAAGCCTCCTATGACAACTTAGCCATCTTGAAGTGTTCAATGCAACAACATAAACAACTTCTCTCTCTGAAGACCTTCAGACAATCACCTTCTATTTTGTTTGGCAATCTTAAACATGTTCCAACAAAGAAGCATCTTCTCTCCCACTAGAAGAGCCAGAGCTAATTCCCTACTGCCTAATCATTACAATTTAAAAGAAACTAGAGACCAAGGTGTGCTTGAAACAACCAAGGTTGCTCATAAGTAGAGGAAGGAGCGTGATCTATGAAGCATGGCTACTTACTAGTTATCTATAATTCTAATGAGACAGATTTTGGAGTAAGCACCTATTACATGACTACCTGGTAGCTGTTTTATAGGAAGGCACCTGCCATACCATCCCAAATGCCTGATCTTGTTGGCACTGTAAGTCGCAGGAATGACAGATTGTTGATCGTTAGGAGTGCATATGGAGTTACCAAACCAAAGGTCTGCCTATGCAGCAGAGTGAGCTATGGTGCTCAGATCCTCTCCAAGAAAAGCAGTTGTATTGAAGTGGAAGCCCTGGACTCAAAAGCAGCAGACTGCTAGAGCTGGAAGAGTTCTTAAGAGTTCTAAGTGCTGTTCCTCATAGTACCGAGAGAAAAACAGAAATGATTTTAGTCCATGTCAAAAACAAATCACTTGGACTTCCCTGGTGGTGCGGTGGTTAAGAATCCACCTGCCAATGTAGGGGACATGGGTTCGAGCCCTGGTCCAGGAAGATTCCACATGCTGCGGAGCAACTAAGCCTGTGAGCCACAACTACTGAGCCTGCGCTCAAGAGCCTACGAGCCACAACTACTGAGCCTGCGTGCCCCAACTACTGAGCCCAAGTGCCACAACTACTGAAGCCCACGCTCCTAGAGCCCGTCCTCCGCAATAAGAGAAGCCACCGCAATGAGAAGCCCGCATACCGCAACGAAGACCTAATGCAGCCAAAAATAAATAAATAAATAAATTAAAAAGAAAAAAGTCACTTCACTCCTCTACGAGACAGTCCCTAGCCTATATTCATTGAACACCTACTATATTCCAGGCACTTGGGATACAGAAGTGAACAAAATGGACATGATCCCTGCATGAAGCTTAGAGTTGAATGGAAAATCATTATTGCAAGTATGCAATAGTTGTGAAAGGCGAGCACAGAGTATTACGGAAGCATATAATGGGGGACCTAGCCCAGGGTGGAAGATGACAGGAAGCTTCCCTTTAAGCTTAAACCTGAAAGAAAAGCAGGAGTTAGCCAGGTGAAAGGGGTGCAGAAAATGAGATGGGCACTCTGGGCAGAGAAAATAGTACATGCCAAGACTCTGAGGTAGACTGGTGAGTATGAGGAACTAAAGTCGCCCAGGACCGCTAAAACAAAGAAAACAAGATGGAGAGAGGCACAAGATGAGGCTGGAGAGGTTTCAGGCCCTGTTAAGGATTTCTGTTTTTATTCTAATCTTGAGACTAATGACCACTTGTATTCTGTGATACCACTGGCTTAATAGTGAGCTAAGTCAAAGTTGAAAGGCAGCTTGGTGTAGTAAAAAGAGCACAGGACTAGGAGCCAGGATTCTAGTTCTGGCTTCATCACTTAAATATGGCATAATCTTTCTTCATGTCAGTTTCTTTGTTATAAAATGGAATATTGTGCTTCATAGAGTCAGAGAGTTTTCTGGAGCTGCTTCGGGAACTGCTACAGGAAACCTGAATCAGAATAAATCCCTGTTCTATGTTTCATATCTCAGGCTTCTATGTAAGACTTTACTTAAAGAAAAAGTTCCACTTCCTTAAGAGAAAATTGGAAAATTATTGCAATTTTTAATCTTAGATAATATATTCATTAATTTGACAAACATGGAGGCCCATCATATTATCTCCTTGCTGCAGAGTTATTAGGATGATCAGAAATTATGCACTTAAAGTGTGTTGCATGGTATTTGCCATATATTAGGCACTCATTAAATGATAACTATTATTATTATCATCATGGGCCAAGTACCATGCTTGGTACCAGGGACACACAGCTGAAATAGACAGATGTTGCCTTTAGGAACTCATAATCTAGTAGAGAAGACTATGTGTTAATCTATTATGTAGAACGTGATAACAGTGTAGGAAGCTAGAACAGAAAAAGATGCAGTGAGCTGTCTAAGGGAGCAGGGATAGGATAAGGTTTCATAGCCTGAGATTAGTTCTGAATGCTGAGGAGAAATCTGCTATGCAGACAAAGCAGGAAAAGGATATTTCAGATTGAGGAACTAGCATATACAAAGGCAAATAGGTATGAAAAACAAAACAAACAACAAAACCTAGGATAAAGGTTAAAGCTGGAGGGGTAGCCAGAGGCCAGATTACGGAGAGCCGCCTACAAGGCTTAGATACCATGTTAAAGAGCTTGGATTTTGTCTCTTAGGTGATGGAAAAACCATGGAAAGTTACTGTTTTAAGGAAATACATATACATGGTATGCTGGCTTATGTATTAACTTAGCTGATCTGGAATTATGTTATGCAAAATTCTCTTCTCTGAATCGTTCTGAGTTAGCAAATGGCTACAAGAGATATACTGTGTGACATTTAGAAGGCAGAAGGAAAGCTGCAGACACATTTTTTAATGCTCTGAAGGTCAATGGATGGTGCTAAGTATTATGGCAACCTGTGTATGTCACTGAGATGCTAGCTCACCTAGCAGGCAGAGAACAGTACCCAGACCTGCAGTTCCTCCGGAACCTACCAGATATCCTCTTTCAGCTTCTCTGGAATCCTGAGCCAAGCACTGTGTAGCTCTGTGGTGAAGGATGTCAGTTCTCCTGCAGATCACCCACAATAATGAAGCTAAAAGTGGTGAGAGACAGATGTGGGTTCCTATTTGTTCTTGCTCTTGTCCACATCCAGTTTTCCTTCTGACTGTTGGTCTAGCTGACTGATAGCGATTTCAGGCTCAACACTATACAGAAGCAACAACATGCACACAGAGCTCTACCGACTTCCACAACTGCAAAATAATCCCTTATTCTATATCACTCATAGCAGTTCTACTTCTCTGATATAGAAATTGCTACCAGAAGTGGTCCTGGAAGAACAGAACCTTAAGGATGGGTTTGCTGAATTGGTTCTGTGTCATCTGGACTTAGTTCTTTGATTTGATTAGGTTCAAAGGCCTTTCAACTGACTGATGACACCCATCTAGATTAACCAGGATAATTTCCCTCACTTAAAATCAACAGATTGTTGGGCTTCCCTGGTGGCGCAGTGGTTGAGAGTCCGCCTGCCGATGTAGGGGACACGGGTTCGTGCCCCGGTCCGGGAAGATCCCACATGCTGCGGAGCGGCTGGGCCCGTGAGCCATGGCCGCTGAGCCTGTGCATCCGGAGCCTGCGCTCCACAATGGGAGAGGCCACAACGGTGAGAGGCCCGCGTACCGCAAAAAAAAAAGAAAAAAAAAAATCAACAGATTGTTGATATTATTAACCACATCTACAAAATACCTTCACAGTAACACCTAGGTTAATATTTGACTGAAAAAACTAGGTATTAGAGCATAGCCAAATAGACACATAAAATAACCACCTCATAGACTGATGAGAACCACATGTCTAACATTAATACGGAAGTCAACAAAGCCTTCCTAGGCAGGATTACACTGCTGCTCACCCTCCCTGTCATCTTAACCCGGAGTGCCGGAACCTGCTGAAGCGTGGAACATCCCTCACCTTCCCCAAGAGGTGCTTGACACAGCAATATGCATAGCTCCATTGACAAAAGGCTCCTATTCAGAGACAAACCCTGGAAAGAGAGTTGTCTCTCCCAAATTATCCTTCCAAGCTGCCTGGTCCACTATGTCTGAAGAATTTAATAAAAAACAGTTACCATCCTCTATAGAATGGTATAGAGGATGGAAACTGACACATTAATCTGCACTCCACTCAGTCCCACTGGCCTAGCTAATATGAACTTCCAGCAGGTCCACCTTTCAGTCCTCATTCTCCAAGGAACATGAAGCAACATTCCCATTATCTTTAGGTCCAGTTCCCAGCTGGCTGTGTAGATAGCGAGAGGCAAAGGCCCAGTGAAGGATCACTCAGGGGTTCATCCCTCAAGGCTTGGTTCCAGCTCTTGCATGGCTAGAGTTACATCATATTCGGAAGATTTTACAAGACAACCTGCTCAGGCACTCCCACCCTTTGGGGTTCAACAGTTGGGTAAATAAATTTCTCCTGAGTGGTAGATGTGCTAGGCACTGAGCTGTATTAAGTATATAATACTGAATGAAACACAGCTCTAATCTAGTAATCACGTTATTGTTTGTAAACCTGTAAGACTTCCCTTTGCTTTTATGAAACCTTTTCATATTATTCTCTGTGCTTCAGAGAAACTGCGTAACTCAGTTACTTTTGCTTTCCTTTCTCTGTGTCTTCGCTCATGTGGTTCCTTCTGGAATGCCTGCCTCTACTCGTGTGCCACTACTCTCAACATGTATAAATCCTTAAAGCTCCAGCCTCAAATGTAATTTTCTCCTTAAAAAATTCCCAGATTCTCCTAATCTACTGAGGTTTTTTTCCTTTTCTAAATACTTACGGAATTCTACCCGAAAAATCACTTATAGTACTAATGTTCTATTCTGCATTGTGTATATCTATCACCTCTTTCGGGGAAGGAAGATTTGAGACTTGATCATCATAGCAGCACATTGTGTCCAGAACAGTGTACTACATGGCAGGCACTAAATACTTACTGAATGTCCAGAAGAGTACACATTCTAATAAGAGATATAGACTCATCAGAAACAAATGTTAGAGACTTCAGGAGGGTCCTGACGAGTTTGGGTGTACTTCAGAATATTCCTGGTTGGTCCAGGAGAGTTGGCAAGGTTAGGTGCACAGTAGCGAGTGGGAAGAAAGGGGTAGGAATGGGACAAACTACTGAATGATACAGTTAGTCCTAGTATGACAGGCCCCCTACAGTCAGGGTAGCAGCTATTAGCTAGCTATGCTGAGGACCTTCTCCCAACCTCACTTCCACCTTAGGGACTGCCTAACATGCAATATGGCTCATATAACCTTAAAACGTTCTCAGTTTTTCCCAAGTTAAAATACTCTTTTTCAAACTTTCCTTCTCCTCCTTCTAATTCTACTTTTATCCTTCACAGCCAAATTTCTCAGAAGCATAGTCCAACATGCTGTCACCATTTAACATCTTCCACTCTACCCACTATGATAAAGTCATTAATGACTTCCATTTTAGTAAAATACAGTGATCATTTAAAAATTATCATCTTACCTAACCTCACAGCCACATTCAACACTACTGTTACTTTCTTCCTCTGGTTTCTGTGACGTATGTTCTCTTGGTTTTCCTTTTCTCTTTCTCTCTCTGACTTAAATTCCTTTGGAAGTTCATGATCCTCTAGCTGGCGTAAGCCTGTTCCTAACCCTCTTTCCTCCTCATTCTGTTCTCTTCCTAAGTGATTTCATCCATGCCCATATCTTCAGTCATCATCTATATATGAGTAATTACAAATTTTTATCTTTGGCATAGTGCTAACCTCTGAGCTCCAAGTATATATTGGGTTGCCCAAAAAGTTCCTTTGGGTGTTTTTGTTTTTTTAAAAACACCTTTATTGGGGTATAATTGCTTTACAATGGTGTGTTAGTTTCTGCTGTATAACAAAGTGAATCAGCTATATATATACATACATCCCCATATCTCCTCCCTCTTGCATAGTGGTACATGACTCTTTTTGAATTATGGTTTTCTCAGGGTATATGCCCAGTAGTGGGATTGCTGGGTCATATGATAGTTCTACTTTCAGTGTTTTGAGGAACCTCCATACTGTTCTCCATAGTGCCTGTATCAATTTACATTCCCACCAACAGTGCAAGAGGGTTCCCTTATCTCCACACCCTCTCCAGCATTTATTGTTTGTAGATTTTTAGATGATGGCCATTCTGACTTATGTGAGATGATACCTCATTGTAGTTTTGATTTGCGTTTCTCTAATGATTAGTGATGTTGAGCATCCTTTCATGTACGTCAGAGAGTGTTCTGCCTATATTTTCCTCTAAGAGTTTAATAGTGTCTGACCTTACATTTAGGTCCTTAATCCATTTAAAGTTTATTTTTGTGTATGGTGTTAGGGAGTGTTCTAATTTCATTCTTTTACATGTAGCTGTCCAGTTTTCCCAGCACCATGCGGGCTCAGTAATTGTGGCTCACGGGTCCAGTTGCTCCGCGCCATGTGGGATCTTCCCAGACCAGGGCTCAAACCCGTGTCCCCTGCATTGGCAGGCAGATTCTCAACCACTGCGCCACCAGGGAAGCCCCCAGCACCAGTTACTGAAGAGGCTGTCTTTTCTCCAGTGTATATTCTTGCCTCCTTTGTCAAAGATAAGGTGACCATATGTGCGTGGGTTTATCTCTGGGCTTTCTATTCTATTCCATTGATCTATATTTCTGTTTTTGTGCCAGCACCATACTGTCTTGATTACTGTAGCTTCGTAGTATAGTCTGAAGTCAGGGAGCCTGACTCCTCCAGCTCCGCTTTTCTTTCTCAAGATTGCTTTGGCTGTTCAGGGTCTTTTGTATTTCCATACAAATTGTGAAATTTTTTGTTCTAGTTCTGTGAAAAATGTCATTGGTAGTTTGGTAGGGATTGTACTGAATCATTTCCTTTGGGTTTTTCTGTAACATCTTATGAAAAAGCTAAAGGAACTTTTTGGCCAACCCAATATATAAAGCTTCCTACTTTAAGACATCTTTGGGCTTCCTTGGTGGCAAAGTTGTTGAGAGCCCGCCTGCCAATATAGGGGACACGGGTTCTATCCCTGGTCTGGGAGGGTCACACATGCCATGACATGGGTTCTATCCCTGGTCTGGGAGGATCATACATGCCACGGAGCAACTAGGCCCATACGCCACAACTACTGAGCTTGCACTTTAGGGCCTGCAAGCCACAACTACTGAGCCCCCGTGCCTTGACTACTGAAGCCCGCATACCTAGAGCCCATGCTCAGCAGCAAGAGAGGACACCACAGTGAGAGGCCCGTGCGCCACAATGAGGAGTAGCCCCTGCTCGCTGAAACTAGAGAAAGCCTGCATGCAGCAGCGAAGACCCAGTGCAGGCAAAAAAAAAAAAAAGACGTCTTTACCTGGATGCCTTAAAAACACCTCAAATTCAGCCCAAACGTTGGATCTCACCTCCACAAACTCAGTGTTCCCTATCTCACTATATATCCTGTAGCTCAAACCAAAATGTCGTCATTCCTGACAACTTTCCACACCTCAGCACTAAGGCCTAATCACACACCAAGTCCTCATATTTTACCTGTGAAATCCTTCTCTAATTTATCCACTTTTCTTTGTCTCCACTGTCAATGCCATAGTCCAAATTACCATTACTTCTCCTGGATTACTACAATACCCTCCCTTACCTGGTCTCACTACATCCTCTCTTACCCAACTCCAATCCATTCTTCACACTACATCCAAAGTTATCTTTTCAAAGGGCAATTTGATCATGTTATTCTCCTACTTAAAATCCTTTGGTGGTTAGGACTGTGGTAGATTATTTTCAAAAACGGCCACGATTATTCCCCTCTCTGAACCCACAACTCTTTGTAAAGTAACTCTGCAGTTCCTCCCATTAAGAGGTAAAGTTTATTTTCCCACCCCATGAGTCTGGGCTGGCCTTGTGACTGCTTTGACCAAAAGAATATGGTAGGAATGATGCTGTTTCAGCCCTTTCTCCAATATATAAGACTGAAAGGTCTTACTAGGCTCTGTCCTTAAAAACTCCATGCCAAGAGTACATTCAAACACAAGATGACATGCTGGCTCCATTAATGTCCTCTTCCAACGAAGTTATTTGGCTCCTACTTATGTTAGGGCACGTATTAGATCCTAGGGTTAATAAGACAAATAAAATACAATTGTTGTCCTCATGTAACTTATAGTCCAGAGCAACAAAAGTTACAGATGTTTTCTAGAATCTGTATAGTATATAGAAGAATACAAAGGAAGAAGGGTCAATGTTGTCTAGTGCAAAGACAGTCAGGAAAAGCTTCAAAGAGAAGTGATATTTTAGCTGAGTCTCGAAAGAAGAGCAGGTATTTAGCCAGGGATGGAAGGGTAACTTCGGCTGAAGGAGTTCCAGGAATGATGAAAGCAAAAGGACAGAGGTGTAAAAAGAAATGCATAAGTCAGAGAAGTAAAAGCAACTCTCCATAGCCATATGGTGGAGTGTTGACTGTGAGGTTGTATTGGGGGAATGGTAAGATATAAAGTTGGAGGAGTAAGCACGGTTAGATGACTAAGGGTCTTATGAATTTGTACTTTATCCTATAAGAATGTGTTTACAGGTGTAGGAGAAAGAAATAGTAGAAAGCAAAGTTGAAAATTCTGGAAAATGCTGAAAAAACTGACGAAGCAAGATTCCACGGGAGGCATAAGAAAATGGGACAAAAGACATAAGTGAAGGGTCTAGTCCTAAATTGGAGGAAGGAAACTTCTAAGGCTACAGAAATGGAACTGAAGATGGGTCTGAGTAAAGATAAAATCATGGGAAGGGATAGTATGCTGGGGAAATAAGCATCTGTTAGTTAGGATTCTCTCAAGGAAGGAGAAAACAGGGTCATTTTCTGAAGCAGGAGAGTGGTGGATGGTTGATAATAGCTGCTGAGTGAAGCGGAAAGGTGGTCCAGGACAGGTGTAAGAATGCGAGTGGTTCTTAGGGCTCAGCCAAGATTGGGACCGTGAATTTATAGTGATGTTAGTCTACAACACTGCATGGTATTT
This sequence comes from Neophocaena asiaeorientalis asiaeorientalis, assembly GCF_003031525.2. Lineage (NCBI taxonomy): Eukaryota > Metazoa > Chordata > Mammalia > Artiodactyla > Phocoenidae > Neophocaena > Neophocaena asiaeorientalis. The sequence continues at coordinate 163,827 of NW_020175023.1, forward strand.
CTCCTGAAGACTTTAATAGAACAGATGTAGGAGTGGACAAAGTAAATGTTAAGAGTAACCCAAAGTTGAGGGTTATGAGGGCAGATATAACAAAAGAACAATGACTGAGGATATGGAAGGAAATGCCTAAAGTAATATAAGGTCTAGATTAGATGAAGAAGGAAATGAGGGTAAGAAAGAGAAAAAAGAGAAAGAGAGAGGGAGGGAGGAAGAGCAGGAGGAAGGGGTGGTAAGTGACTAAAAGATATAAGGGGACTGAAATGAAGTAAACAGGATCCTGGGTAAAGATGGCAGACTGAACACAGGCATTAAGCCCTATTCCTTTTGAAGGCTCATTAAAGTGACAGTAAACAGTTATTTTTTTTTTTTAAAGTTTATTTTATTTGTTTATTTTTGGCTGCATTGGGTCTTTGTTGCTGTGCGCAGGCATTCTCTAGTTGTGGTGAGCGGGGGCTACTCTTCATTGCGGTGCGCGGGCTTCTCATTGTGGTGGCTTCTCGTTGTGGAGCACGGGCTCTAGGCAGGTGGGCTTCAGTAGTTATGGCATGTGGGCTCAGAAGTTGTGGCTCACGGGCTCCAGAGAGCAGGCTCGGTAGTTGTGGCACACGGGCTTAGTTGCTCTGCAGCATGTGGGATCTTCCCAGACCAGGGTTCGAACATGTGTCCCCTGCATTGGCAGGCGGATTCTTAACCGTGCCACCAGGGAAGCCCAGTAAACGGTTCTTCGATTTTGTTTTTGAAGGCATTACCCCCAAGGACAAAGATTAGGAGGGGAGAGTACAGTAACAAAATTTTAGAAACTGTAAAGGATAGTGGTAAGAGATTTAGTATATCTAAGAAAGCTGAATCCTAAACCAGCCATAAGGAAAGTTGATTTGTACTGCAGAAGCCCTGAAATGATCAGGAATTGGTAGCACAGCTTTTAACCACCTAGAAAGGAGATTGGAAGATTTTTCTCTGAACTCTGTAGCCAGTCCAAAAAAAAAAAAAAAGACTTAAGAATACTGACATGGGGGTTCTCATAAATAATCCTATCTACCATAAACAAAACCCTCAGAATGGGAGAAAATATTTGCAAACAAAGCAACCAACAAGTGATTAATCTCCAAAATATACAAACAGCTCATGTAGCACAATATCAAAAAAAAAAACTCAATCAAAAAATGGGCAGAACATCTAAATAGACATTTCTCCAAAGAAGACATACAGATAGCCAAAAGGCACATGAAAAGATGCTCAACATCACTAATTATTAGAGAAATGCAAATGAAAACTACAATGAGGTATCACCTCACACCGGTCAGAATGGCCATCATCAAAAAACTCTACAAACAATAAATGCTGAAGAGGGTGTGGAGAGAAGGGAACCCGCCTACACTGTTGGTGGCAATGTAAATTGGTACAGCCACTATGGAGAAGAGTATGGAGGTTCCTTAAAAAACTAAAAATAGGCGCTTCCCTGGTGGCACAGTGGTTGAGAGTCCGCCTGCTGATGCAGGGGACACGGGTTCGTGCCGCCGTCCGGGAAGATCCCACATGCCGCGGAGCGGCTGGGCCTGTGAGCAATGGTCGTTGAGCCTGCGCGGCTGGAGCCTGTGCTCCGCAACGGGAGAGGCCACAACAGTGAGAGGCCGACATACCGCAAAAAAAACCTAAAAACAAAAAACTAAAAATAGGGGACTTCCCTGGTAGCGCAGTGGTTAAGAACCCGCCTGCCAGTGCAGGGGACACGGGTTTGAGTCCTGGTCCAGGAGGATCTCACATGCCGCTGAGCAGCGAAGCCCGTGCGCCACAGCTGCTGAGCCTGCACTCTAGAGCACGCAAGCCACAACTACTGAGCCCCTGTACCACAACTGCTGAAGCCTGCGTGCCTGTGCTCTGCAACAAGAGAAGCCACCACAATGAGAAGCACACGCACCACAACAAAGAGTAACCCCTGCTCGCCAAAACTAGAGAAAGCCCATGTGCAGCAACGGAGACCGACCGCAGCCAAAAAAATTAAAACAAACAAACAAACAAAAAACTAAAAATAAAACTACCATATGCCCCAGCAATCCCACTCCTGGGCATATACTGGAGAAAACCATAATTCGAAAAGATACATGCACCCCAATGTTCATTGCAGCGCTATTTACTACAGCCAGGACATGGAAGCAACCTAAATGTCCATCAACAGAGGAATGGATAAAGAAGATGTGGTACATATATACAATGGAATATTACTCAGCCATAAAAAGAACAAAATAATCCCATTTGCAGCAACATGGGTGGACCTAGAGATTGTCATACTGAGCGAATAAGTCAGACACAGAAAGACAAATATCATATGATATTGCTTATATGTGGAATCTGAAAGAAAGGGTACAAGTGAACTTATTTACAAAACAGAAGTAAAGTAGAAAACAAACTTACGGTTACCAGGGGATAAGGGAGGTAGGATAAATTGGGACATTGGGATTGACATATACACACTACTATATATAAAATAGATAACTAATAAGAACCTACTGTATAGCACAGGGAGCTCTACTCAATACTCTGTAATGGCCTATATGGGAAAAGAATCTTAAAAAAAAAAAAGAGTGGATATATGTATATGTATAACTGATTCACTTGGCGGTACACCTGAAACTAACACAACATTGTAAATCAACTATACACCAGTAAAAATTTAAAAATAAATAACTCTATTTATGTCACTTTATAGATGTAAGAGTTAAAAGTATAGAACAGTTGAAGTTTCACTGCCTATACTGGACAAGACACCTTGGGAAAGGTTCCTCCCCCCTCCCCTCAAAGAACTGCAAAGTGGAGAAGTACTCTAGGAGTTACAGCTGGTAAGTAGCAGTGGGGATACTAATATAGATAAACAGCATGTATTTCAAGACTTTCCACACCATCAGGAAAATAATCAAGAATGTGAACCCATTTTTCATCATCTGTAGTCCCAGAAATAGAGATCTGGCCATGATCTTTGAGGCTCTGACTTAAGTTTCTGTCTTTTTTCCAAGATGAACGTGTGAACATTTTATTCCATTTTAAAAGATATCATTTAGAAGCTTGTTTTAATATTTTCATTACCCTTCCAGTAATAAAACCCTTGACTAGTATTCAAAAGAAAACAACAGAACATTGGAGAAAGGCTACATGATTTTCTTATTAAATATTTGGCACAAATACCTTTACTTATGAGTTATTAAAAACACATGTCTTTCAGAAATGGGAATTTTAGAGCTGAGCAGTGCGGGGGGGTTTTAAAGAACAACTAAGCCAATTTCAGCTGGGGAAACTGAGGCTTAGAGAAGCAAAGTGATTTGCTCAGCGTCATACAGCTTTTGTCTCAAGACTAAATTCTGAATTCTCTGGACTTGAATTTCTAGTACAATTTCTTTCTATCAGTAACATTCTTTTCCACTACATATAATGCCTTTCCAAGTCAGTAATGCATCAATTTGACATGTGGCAAAGGTGTTGTGCTTTCTCCAAATCCACTGAGGTAGTACGAATTTGGGCCCAGTGGAATGAAGTCACCAGTACTGTCTGATGACAGAGGGAGAATGCCTCTGTACCTGACCATAGGCTCAGCAGGACTCCTATTCCAAGTGTCTTACACTATCTCACTTTCCAGGACCAAATATGCCTGAAGCCTAACAAAACAGAACACTCTCTTTGCAATCAAGCAAATACTCCCTCCTCTGCTGGAAACAGAGAAAACAGATGGGATGTACATTCCATCATCACTGTCTTTTTCTCTTACAACCAATACCTATAAAAGTAAGAAAACTATAAAACAAGAGGTTTTTGGCTCTCTATATACACAAACGCCTTTTCCAATATAACTTTGGTGACTTCCCAATAGGAACTAGCCCCCACCTTTGGAAATTCAGTTTGAAAAGAAAGACAGGAAGTATTGTATTCTGATCTTCAAAAAGTGCTTGAAAATCTGAATCTAATTAACTATCCCACCATCTCACTGAGGCGAGGAGGAGCCATAGGAATAGGGTCATAGGAATGGGAGGAACATTTTTACTGCTCATTTATCCAGCCAGCTGCCCTATTACGGCTATACACCAAAGACCCTGAATCACTGGGGGACAGATTACAAGTTAGAAGAATGGAATGGAGAGAAAAAAATCTGCCAACAATCAAATGTGCAACCTAGTCTTAGGAAATTGGTAGAAGATCTGGCCTTAATGGCCCCAGCATTTACCCAAGGTCTTGAGCTCAATAGGTATGAAGGAAAAATATACCTCCATCTGCTCTTCATTTTCACCTTACCTCTTGGCTGTGTCCACCTTCTTTGATCATATCATGATCAAACCTTGCTCTCTTTGGCAGGGACCACTGGGACTATGGTATTTACTAATGGTTCACCACATGGAGCAATAAACTAGTTCCCAGGGAGGGTAAAGAGAAAGCAGGAGACAATTTCCACCTTCTAGCTGTAATTATAGAAACATATGACTCTGGCTTCTAAGAACTTTATGTCTAAACCTGCCAAATCTAATGTTGCATAAACATCAGTGCTTAATGGATGCATAAATGAGTCAGGTCCCTTGTTTCTCATAACAATAGATGACCACAAGTAGTTCTTTCTGCATTCTAGAGGACAAAATCCTTTCCCCTTTGGAATTTTGTCAATCTAGCAATGCAACGCTGCGTTTCTTTTTAGGTCTTATACCTTAAATCTATCCTGCGTACTGCTGTCAGACTACCTTTCCAGAATCCTGAATTATAAATATTATTTCTCTCCTCAAAATGTCTTTAATAATTCCCCAGTATTCAAGGCCCTCTATTTTTTTTTTTTTTTTTTTTTTTTGTTTTTTTTTTTTTGTTTTTTGTTTTTTTTTTGCAGTACGCGGGCCTCTCACTGTTGTGACCTCTCCCGAAAAAAACATGAACCCGCGTCCCCTGCATCGGCAGGCTGACTCTCAACCACTGCGCCACCAGGGAAGCCCGGCCCTCTATTTTTTAAAAAAATTAATTAATTAATTTATTTTTGGCCGCGTTGGGTCTTTCTCTAGTTGTGGTGAGCGGGGACTACTGTTAGTTGTGGTGCGTGGGCTTCTCATTTGTGGTGGCTTCTCTTGTTGCGGAGCACAGGCTCTAGGTGTGTGGGCTTCAGTAATTGTGGCACACGGGCTCCAGTAGTTGTGGCATGTGGGCTCCAGTAGTTGTGGAATGTGGGCTCAGTAGTTGTGGCTCGTGGGCTCTAGAGGGCAGGCTCAGGAGCTGTGGCGCATGGGAATTTATTTGGCTGCGCTGGCTCTTAGTTGTGGCATGCGGGATCTAGTTCCCTGACCAGGGCTCGAACCCAGCCCCCCTGCATTGGGAGCGCAGAGTCTCAACCACTGGACCAACAGGGAAGTCCCTGGCAGGCGGATTCTTAACCACTGTGCCACCAGTGAAGCCCAAGTCCCTCTATTTGTGTACCAACTTAACTTCCCAGCCTTATCTCCTAGTGCTCCCCAGTAGGGATCTTCCATTTGGGCTAAACTGTTCCTAAACAAGTCTTGCATACCCTGCCTCCACACCTTTGCTCAGAGCATTCTCCCCACATAGGATTCAGTTTCCCATGTCCCTTTCCATATCAGATCCAAATCCATCCTTCAAGTCCAAATTACATTTTCCTGACCACCTCAGCTCCTAGGGTTTGATGCTTCCCCTGAGTTCTTAGAACACTGTTGGCCATAATTGTTCAGAATCTGATATTGTTTGCTACTATTTGTTAGGCTTTTATATGCATAATCTTATATTCCACCAAGGCTAATGAACTCTTTGAGATAGTCTCCTGCCTCCTTAAATACCAAAACAGTGGTTTAACAAGAGGAGGAAACTAATGAACACTGTGTTCCTGAAAAGTAGAAAGCATAAGCTAACAGAAAAGGCCCAGATCTGTCACTAACTAGATAATGATATGGAATAAACCCTTTTTCCTTTGGTTTTCAGTATCACTATTTGAAATATAGGGGACTGGACCAAATGACCTTCTAGCTGTGACAGTTTATGATTCTAAAATATCTGTAAATAAGATATTTTCAATACATTAAGAGATACCGTTTCATTGCATCTTTATGTTGAGCTCTTCTAAAATATAAAGAAACCCTCCTCTGTTTCCTAAAATTTGATTTTGATAAATGGTTTAGGAGAAAAAAAATCTGTAACAAACCCCTTGCTTCTTTTTTCACAGAAAGAATTCCAGATCCAGTCAGCTATATCCTGACTGCTGTAAGAAACAAGCTGTGTTAACAAGGTCCCATCATAGATACTCTTTATAGAGAGGGAGAGAAAAACAAACAAACAAAAACAACAACAACAAAAAAACCCCAACTCTAGTGGGGTTGGTAAACTACAGCCTGCCAGTTGGATGACCCTGCTGCCTGTTTTTGTAGATAAAGTTTTACTGGAACACAGCCATGCTCACCTGTTACATATCTATGGATGCGTTTGTGCTATAACAGCAGCGTTGAATAAATGCAACAGACACCAGATGGTCTGCAAAGTCTAAAATATTTCCTACTTACCCCTTACAGAAAAAGTTTGCCAATCCTTGTTCTCTACCTTAACATTCATCACAGAGTGCCAAAGCCCTAGATTACAGACTCAATCATAGCTGGTCACTAGGTGATTTCCCACTTATTCATTCAACAAATATTCACTGAGATTTCTTATTACTATCTAATCTTCATTTATTTCCTCATCTGTAAAATGGCATATAATAGTATCTACTTCATAGGGCTATTGTAAAAACGCCTTTAACACAATGCCAGGCACAAAATTTGAAAAACCATAGCTGCTATTGCCATCATAATCATCATCATCATCACCATAATCATCATCTCTACCACCACCACCACCACCACTACCATCACCATCCTTTCCTGATGCTGTAGGAAAAGTAGGTTCTCTCTGATGGCCATGACCACCTAAGTGAAAGGAGAGAATCCTAGCATCTCTGTGGCTTGACTTCATACTTAGGAAAGAGCTATATGTTGACAGCACTCAGACTGCAATCACATGAATACAGGAAATGTTCTTTTGATATGAAATGGCAGTTGACCCTATAGGCCTCTGACACCAGAAATAACAGACACTCAATATCTTTTCCAGAGTTTATCAGGAAGACAGATATGATTTGAATTTATGAACACCTCTCTTGAGGACTTAGAGCTTGCTTGTAGTCCCAAACTCAAGCGACATTAAAAAACAATGTGAAATTAAATGAGTCCACTGACTTATCACTACCTTCCAAATCAACCATCTACCCAGATTTGTTAACAAACAAATTTTCTCACTTTTTGTGAGAACTATGATTTTTTAAAAAGTCCAACAGCCTGAAATATGTATGTAGCTTTTTCTAATTCAATCCAACAAGCAAATGTTGGATTGAAATAGGTGTCTATTACAGTGTTGGTCATGTCTCTCTAACATGCACAGAAGTTGTCTGAGGAAATAAGTATGCTTTATGTTCTTTTTAGGAGCCTTCAAAATTCTGGATAGGAATCCTAAGTGATTCACAGATGATTTAAAATCAAGTGCCAACATCAACTGATAAATAATGGATAACTCAAATGTGATATAGCCAAACAATGAAATACTAGTCAACAATAAAAAGGAATGAAGTACTGACATAAGCGATAACACAGATGAACCTTCAAAACATTAGGCTAAGTGAAAGAAGCCAGTCACAAAAGGTCACATATTGTATGATTACATTTCTATGAAATGTTCAGAATAGGCAAATATATATATATATATTTTATATATATATATATATATATATATACACACAGAAAAAAGATTAGTGCTTGCCTAGGGCAGGAGGGGAGAACTGGGGAGAAATTGGGAGTACCTTAATGGGTACCAGGTTTCTTTTGGGGGTAGTAAAAATGCTTTAAAAATGGACTGTGGTGATGGTTGCAAAACTCTGTGAATATATTAAAAACCATGGAATTGCACACTTTAAATGGGTAACTGTATGTTGTGTGAATTATATTTCAATAAAGCTGTTATAAAAAAAGGGAAAATCAAATGCTAGGACTTCTGTCTTCCATCTAAGATTTATAAAGCTGGAAAGAGAGTTGCTCTTATTCTAACAACAACAACAAAGAATCATCTACAAAATCATAACTTTTCTTGAGCTCATCACAGGGCAACCAAGTAGTGAGAAATCTAAGGAAAAATAAGAGACTCCAAGGAGAGATGAGATATCAACACTGGCTCACATATGGCACAGCATGGTAGGAAGACAGGGCTACCATACAAGCAGGTAAGAAGAATTCAGTTAAAACTCTTAAAGTGGGCTTCCCTGGTGGCACAGTGGTTAAGAATCTGCCTGCCAATGCAGAGGACATAGGTTTGAGCCCTGGTCCGGGAAGATCTCACATGCCGCGGAGCAACTAAGCCTGTGCACCACTACTGAGCCTGCGCGCCTAGAGCCCGTGCTCCACAACAAGAGAAGTCAAAGCAATGAGAAGCCCGCGCACCACAACGAAGAGTAGCCCCTGCTCGCCGCAACTAGAGAAGATCCCTCATGCAGCAACAAAGACCTAATGCAGCCAAAAATAAAAAAAGAAATAAAATAAATTTATATAAAAAAAATTCTTAACATGTTTCTTCTTTGTTTCTTTTCCCCCTCCCTCCCTTCTCTCTCTCCGCCACCCCCTTTCTTTTTTAGCTGTGCCACGCATTATGTGGGACCTTAGTTCCCCGACCAGGGATCAAACCTGCGCCCCCTGCATTGGAAGTGCAGAGTCTTAACCACTGGACTGCCAAGGAAGTTCCAAAATTCTTAACACATTTCTAAAGGCTGAGTGGTAACTAGCCTGAGAGGATACCATCCCAGAGACCATAGACACATGAGGTATTTGTACTTACTTTTCTCAAAGACATGGAACTGTGTACTACAAAGAGTAAAGTTTACTGTAGGTAAATGATACCTCAATAAACCCAACTTAAAAAAAAAAAAATCTGGGCTTCCCTGGTGGCTCAGTGGTTGAGAGTCCGCCTGCTGATGCAGGGGACATGGGTTCATGCCCCGGTCCGGGAGGATCCCACATGCTGCGGAGCCGCTGGGCCCGTGAGCCATGGCCGCTGAGCCTGCGCGTCCGGAGCCTGTGCTCCGCAACGGGAGAGGCCACAACGGTGAGAGGCCCGCGTACCGCAAAAAAAAAAAAAAAAATCTAGTGCCAGGTAATTAGAAACAATCTAAATGTCCAGCAATACTAGATATGGTTAATAAATGATATATATTCATATGACAGATGATTATACAGCTATTGAAAACCATGTTAAAAAAACCAAGAAGACTGTGGTAGTCAGGATAATGGCCCCTCAAAGATGTCAACATCCTAATCCCTGGAACCTGTGAACATGTTACCTTATATGGCAAAAGGGAATTTGCAGATGTGATTAAGTTAAGAATCTTGAGATGGGTGGATTATCCTAGATTATCCTGGTGGCCTGGTGGACTCGATGTAATTACAAGGGTCCTTATTAGAGGAAGACAGTCAGCTAAGTACTTTCTAACTGACAAGTCATTTAGTTCTCTAGAATCACCCAGCCCTGAATGCTCAAATGTCAACATATTAGGCCTGACTACAACATCACAAAACTAGTGGGCTGCCATTTGATTTATTTGGTCCTGCAAACGTATCTATGGTGTTCGGCAGACGTTGCCTCCGTTAGCTGGAACCCTCTCCTTCCGCTATGAACATGACCTGTAGCCCCTGGAGAATGAGAATCAGAGTTCCAAGCAGCAGTTTCAGGTGCTGGATCCACTTTCATCACTGCTTCCATTTATTCCTAGGGAGCTGGCAAATTCCTTTGCACTCTGATAAACCAAATAACTATCCCTTTATCAAATATTTATAGAGCAGCACTATAGGGCCACAAACTGGTAAATTGAAAGGAGTGTCTAGTACAGTAGTTTTCAACTTTGGTACATTAGAATCACCCAAGGAACTTAAAAAAAACGCTCATCCTATGCCAGACTATTTAAATAAGAATCTCTAGGGTACATCAACATTTTAAAATATGCTCCCCAGGGTTGAGAACTGCTGGCCTTGTGAGAAGGACAGACAAGAAATCAATGCTTACAGGAGTGTGAGGCTGGAAAGACTCTAATTGAATGGATATACATTTTTTGGTACATTCTCAGTCAGGAGTTATAAGAGGCACAAATGTTATTAGATACCATTCATCACCATTTTTATACATGCAGAGGCCAGTGCAACAGGTGTGCTTTCAGAGAAAAAAAACCATCCAGGAAATTTTACTCTACAATTGAAAGAATGATCACTCCAAGAGTGAGTAAGTTTGCTTTATCAGGCAAGGCAAACCACAGGGAAAACCATGTTACTGTGTGTTGAAGACTGGATTCTCTAGAAGTGATGATGAGACAGAATTTAGGGAGCAAGATGTTTATAAGGGATCAACACCTGAGTAAGGAAGGGGTGGAAGCAAGATTGGGTGGAGGAAAAACTGAGATGTAGGTTCTACAAAGCCTTGGCCAATCCAGCAGAGTTCTGAAGCAAGTATTGCCTGTCAGAATGGCTGAGGCTTTACACCTCAAACTCAGAGGCTTAAAATAACAAACATTTGTTATCTCACAGTTTCTGGAATTGGGGAGTGGTTTAGCTTGGTGGTTCTGACTCAGGTTCTCTCATGAGGTTGCAGTCAAGCTGTTGGTCAGGACCGCAGTCATCTCAAGGCTCTACTGGAGAAGAATCTGCTTTCAACATGGCTGTTAACAGGTCTCAGAATACCTGCTTCCAAGCTCATTCATATGGTTGCTGGCAGTCCTCAGTTCCTAACCATATGGCTTCTCCATAGCCTACCTAAATGTCCTCATGACATGGCAGCTAGCTTTCCTTTTCCTAGAGCTGTGTCATAACGCAGCAGCTGACTTCCCCAGAGTAAGTGATTCAAGAGAGAGCAAGAGAGCATGAGTGGGCACCAAAGACAGAAGCTGCAGTCTTTTTATAACCTAATTTTGGCAGTGACATCCCATCACTTCTACCACACTCTATTTACTAGCAGCACGTTCCTAAGACCAGCTCATGCTCGAGGGGAGTTTTCTTCAGAGGAAATGTATCAAAGAACTTATAAATATATCTTTTAAATTACCACAAAATTAGAATAGAAAGGTTTGGAGTTCAGTTAGGTTTGTTTTTGCAATTGGGTAAGAAAGAAATAAACAATCCAACAAAAGCCATTAGCCATGTCCACTGCAGAAAGTGCTTTAATTCAGCAAGAGTAAAGACTCTCCCCAGCTGCAATACTCCCCAGCAGGCATCTATGCCTACTAAACCAGGAACGCCACTTCCCAAAAGCAAGAGCAAAGTCAAATACAGTAAATCCCCTACACGCAAACGAGTTCCATTCCAAGAGCATAAAGATTTGTCATCTTTATGAAGATGACAAATTCATAAGTCCAATTTGTTCAAGTCCAACAAAGTTAGCCTAGGTACCCAACTAACACAATTGGCTATATAGTACTGTACTGTAATAGGTTTATAATACTTTTTACACAAATAATACATAAAAAACAAACACAAAGAAAACTTGTAAAATCTTACAGTACAGTACCTTGAAGAGTACAGTAGTACAACACAACAGCTGGTGTACAGGGGCTGGCATCGAGTGAACAGGCAAGAAGTTACCGACTGGAGGAGGGAGAGGAGATGGTGGTGGAGCTGAAGGATCATCAGCAATAGGAGACGGAGGGCAAGCTGCAATTTCAGTCACGCCTGACGTTGATGGAATGCACGTTCACATCTTTGAAAGTTCGAAACTTGAAGGTTCATATGAAGGGGACTTACTGTACAGAAATGTCTTCATTCACTGGACTGTATCTTTAGAAATAACACTACCCTGAATCCTCCTCACTTTAGGTCCATAGGTTTAATCTCCACGGTAGCACATGTTTTTCTTGTTTTTAATACTTTTTAAATTGGAGGGATTCCCTGGTGGCACAGTGGTTGAGAGTCCTCCTGCTGATGTGGGGGCCACAGGTTCGTACCCCGGTCCGGGAGGATCCCACATGCCGCGGAGCGGCTGGGTCCGTGAGCCATGGCCGCTGAGCCTGCGCGTCCAGAGCCTGTGCTCCACAATGGGAGAGGCCACAACAGTGAGAGGCCCGTGTACCGCAGGAAAAAAAAAAATATATATATATATAGGAGGAAAATTTAAAATACAGAAAAGTACAAAGAAAAAAAATAATCACCATCCATACTTTCACCTTCCAGAATTAATTGTTACTGTCTCAGCAGAGATGTTTTATTTGTTTTTTGTTTCTGTTTTAACATAAATATCCCATTTGTTTTATGACTACCATGGCTTCTCTATCACTAAATTCTTTATTTTGATCGAATTCTTGGCTGCCTTCCTTGCCAAGAAGTTTTATTTTGTTCCCCCCCCCCCCCAAGAAGGACTCATAGGTGCCACATTCTTGATTCCTTTCATGTTTGAGAATGTCTTCCCATTATTGCTTTTATATTTGAATGATACCTTCATTATTAATAATATTCGTGAGTTCCACTTTCTTTTTCTGAAAACACAGATTGTGTTCCTCTGGTATGCAATGTAGTGAAGAACTTGGGGATAAACTTAATTTTTACTCTCATGTAAGTGATTAGCTTTTTGTCTCTGGACGCTTGAAGAACTCTTTCTTTATCTAGGGATAAGTTTAGTAAGTTTACTAGGATACAACTGGCCAAATTTTCAGAGAACACAATAACAATATACTCTCAAAATCTGTAGATTTTCCACTTGATTCAGAAAATTTTATTATATCTTATTTTTAATTAAAAAATTAAAATTTAAGTTAAATATGCACATAAAGAGGTAAATAGTCTCTCAAGGTTTACAATGAAAAATTTCAGTCTTCCATTCCCTTTCTTTCCCATTTTCTGTCCCCCAGAAGCACACCATTTCAATTCTTTTAGTGAATCCATTTAGTATTCCTACTCATATTTCTAATAACATTCCAATATTGATATTTCTTGGTTTTCCAATTCAGACATTATCTGTTGATTTCCCACTATGGAAGATGAGGATTTAGCTTCCTTTCATCACCAGCCTACCCCCACTACATACACCTGTACTTCTTGTATTCTCTACCTTTCTAATATAATTGTTTCATTATTTTGGTTAGCTTAATAATCAATGTTTAAGTTATTATGACTTCAGCTTTAGGTATTAGCTATTAACTATGAAAGAGGAAGTTTATCTCTCTTTTCTTCCCTCATACTTCCAACAGACTAACCTTCCCTCCCATTATTCCAAAGTAATTATATCATAATTCTGGCTAGTCAGTGATTACATTATTATGCATATATAACATTAGTTACACCTGAGCCATTTAGCAACTAATGGTTTTTTTCCTGAACATTTTTTTTTCTTTTCTTTTCTTTTTTTTTTTTTTGGCTGTGCCATGCAGCTTGCAGGATCTTAGTTCCCTGACAAGGGATTGAACCTGTGTCCCCTGCAGTGGAAGCTCGGAGTCCTAATCACTGGACCGCCAGGGAAGTCCCTCCTGCACATTTTTGTTGTTTGCCTTGGCATTACTTGTCTTTTCATTTCTTAGTTTTCTAGATACTTATCAATAATTCAACTCCAAACTAAGTGCTCAAAACTCCTCTCAAAATGTTGACGCACATCAAGTATTCTATCATTTTCATCAGAAGAAATAGGAACACTTTGAAGAAAATTTTCTCAAATCTTTCTGACCTATTCCAATCTGGTCTGTTTGCCATCTATCCCAGATACACAGGTGTTATCCTGGAATCTCCCTTCATCATTATCCTAGGGATTCTTTTTCCTATATCCTATGTCTTTCTCTTTCTAAGTGTATGCCAGGGTTTTGGTGTTCTATATCCTCTTGTAGCTTCCTGAAACAGATGCATGGAAAGCAAATGCCTGAAAGGTTCTTACTCTACTCTCATATTTGATAGTTTGACTAGATATAGATTTAAGAATTCTGAAAGCATTCTTCCCTTATTTTATAGTTTCTAGTGTTGCTGTTAAGAAATTGAAAGTTATTTTAATTCCTTTATATATGATATCCCCCCTCTTCTCTGGAAGCTTGCAGGATTTTCTCTTTGGTATCAGGGTTATAACATTTCACAATGATAACTTGCTATGTTTCTTTTCATGCATTTTGCTGCACACTTTCCTTTCAGTCTAGAAACCCAGCTTCTTTCATTCTGAGAAATGTTTTTTGTAACAGTTCACTGATGATTTCTTCCCTCTTCATTTTCTCTGTTTTTTCCTTCTGGAACTCCTAATATTCAGATATTGGACCTCCTTGGCTGCTCCTTTAATCTTCTTATCATTTCTCTATTTTCCATCAATTTGTTGTTTTATTCTGCTTTGTGAAAAATTTTTCCAAAAAAATTTCCTAACTTTTCTATTAAATTTTTCATTTTAATATCAGCACTACGTGTTCTCTAAATGTTCCTTTTTAAATATAGCATCCTGCTTTTGGGTTCATGAATACAATATTCTCTCATCTCTCAATGAGGGCAAGGATTTTAGTGTGCTTTGCTCACTGCTGTGTCCCTAGCTCCTACAACAGTGGCACTCAGATGCTCAAATATTAATAATAAATATTACCTTGTTGAAGTTTTTTTCTCTCTGCATAATTTCTGTTTCCTTCAAGTTGATTTTTTTCCTATTATTGTTTTTTTTCCCCGCCTGTTTATTTGTTCTGGCCTCTAAATCTGGTAATCCTTGCTTTTTTTTGGGTCCAACTTCTAAGACTGGCACAATAAATATGTGATTGAGAGCACTGAACATGTGGTGGACTTTGTCAACTTTGAAATTCAATGTAGTTAGATCCAAGAAGTATGTTATCTGCTGGGAACTCCCTGATGACTGTATCTTTAGGTCTCTCCTTTTGGACTCTGCTACCACAGAGAAGAATCTTCTAATGTGCTTGTTTGACATGTGTAAGCCCGGCTGCTAGTATTTAGGAGCCAAGTGGAAGAAGGAAGCTGAGGACCTCAGAACATACATTCACTTAATCCCCACTTTCCGCATGGTACCTCCAACATCATCTATGCCTGGTGCCCCAATCCAGAGATCCTCTATTTTACCCTCTTCTGAGAATAAATCTCCAGCCTCTTACTAGAGTGGTGAGGTTTGGGGGAGGAAATCTAAGGATCTACTTTTTAGACAAACTTTGAAGTAATCCTGCTTTTAGCCTCACTACTAGATGTACTTGGTGCTGTTGAATCTTAACTCTTTTGAGAGTTTTATAGTGCAAATCAGCTTGCATCTCAGCTTTCCCCACTTCTGGCTTAGCATTCAGCTTTCTCAGGTATGCTAAATTGTCCTGCTTCTCTGTTTCCCAATTTCTGTTGTTGCTATTTCCTTTTTCATTTTCTTTAGCCTTCTGGATTTACACCCTTCTAAAATCCCTTTACTGTTGTCTTAGTGGGGTTTCAGAAGTCATATTTACCCAGTCCTTACAACTTTACATTAAAATCCTTAAATTAAATTACTTTACCAAGAATCCCTTATATCTTTGAATGCATCTTTTGGTCACATGTTCAGTTCTCTATTTCAGAGACGTTAACTATATTGAATCATCTTTGTCTTTTATTTCTATTAGATTCTAATTTCAATTATTTTCATTTTCATCTAAATTACTGAATATCTTAAACTTTTCCTCTATGTATATAATTTGATTTTCAGTGGTGTCAGTTCTGCTCTTTGCTATTTTTTAATTAATTAATTCTGTAATTAAGTTATTTGGTCCTCAATTTATTTTCTTAGTTCTATAATATCTTCTTTTATCTCATTTTGTTGTTTTATCATCTCATCACTGAACTCTTATTTATGAAATTCATATTCTACTGAGTTGTTTTGCAGTGGCAGAATTGTATATTTATAAGGAAATTCTTTCTATTCTACTGAGTTATGTTTTTCTCAGGGCAGGTTTTTGTTTTTTTGCAGGGCATTTTTCTTGCTTTCATTTTTGCTATACATTTGCACAGTTGACACACTGATTCTTTTGGTCTTGTTCATGCTTGTTTTATTTATTTTGATATATTATAGATGAATTCTTATCTCTCATCCTCATGTATCTGAGACTGGCTACCATGTGAGTGCTGGTTATTTTGTATTCTGTGTACTTTTCTATGGCTTCAGGGAATGATGTGAGTGGGAGGGTTGGAAAGGGTATAGGGAACTCACCAAGGTACTGTAGAGTCGTTGTCCAATTATTTCTCTTTCCTGAGATTCTGTTAAATATTCTTGTTTCATTCCACATACGTAAGGGGTTACCCCATTCCTATGGAAGGACAGTCTCCAGCTTCACATTATTTCACCTATTCATTTTTTTAGGATTAGATCTTTTGTTTCTGTTAAACAGTCAACCTCATTGTTCATTTTCCCTGCTTTATCATTTATTCCCCAGCAGTTGTTCCCATTGCTTCTCAGTCAGAAGAAGATAAATGTACAGATATGTACTCAGTTTGCTTCTTTCCAGATCTGGAGCTATTAGTGAGAATTTGCAGCGTTTCATTAACACATCAGTATGGCTTCTGGGGAGTGGTGATAGGGTGGAGTTGGGAGCCTACTGTTATTCCTTTCTGTTCCTCACCAGAATCTTGTTTCTGTCCTTGGCCACCAATTTTTAAGCTTTATTATGTTTGATTATCTTACTGTGTTTGCTACTGTTGAAATTTCTGCCATTTTTAAAATTAATTTATTTTTCACATTTACTTAGAAACTAGTAGTAGGAAGCTCTGTGATGCAATCTGAAGCATCCACTTTAATCCACAAGTGTTTCTATGCAAGGCTGTAATATAGAACTCTTATCCATAGGGGTAATTGGGCCAACTGAAGCTAGAGTTTAATTTCATTTTCATTAAAATATATACTCTGAAATATGTCTCCTACCTCTGTTGTGCTGGATAGCAAAACAAACAAACAAACAAGCAGGAAAAAACCCACCAACCAGTAAGACATTTCTTTCCCAATTTACTCCTCTTACATTCATTTCATCCAGCCTCCAAACATTTATTAAGCATTCCTATGTACTGGCATCAGGCAGCAAAGCTGTGAGTATAGTGGCTTCTGAGCAAGCAGTCAATAAAATGCTGATTGAAGAAAATGTGACGAGGTTGCCTATGTGCAGCCATTAGGATGGCTACTATCAAAAAAATGGAAAATAACAAGCTTTGATGAGGATATGAAGAAATTATATCCTCATCACGGTTGGTGTGATTGTAAAATGGAAAACAGTATGGAGGTTCCTCAAAAAATAAAAAATAGGAACTATCAAATAATCCAGCAATCCCACCTCTGGATATATATCCAGAAGAATTCAAAGCAGGATCTCAAAGGGATATTTGCACAACCACGTTCACTGCAGCATTATTCACAATAGCCAAGAGGTGGAAGCAACCCAAATGTCCATTGATAGATGAACAGATAGAGAAAATGTGGTGTATACACACAATGGAATTTATGCAGCCTTAAAAGGAAGGAAATTCTGACACGTGCTACAATGTGGATAAACCTTGAGGATGCTATACTAATTAAGTGAAATAAGCCAGTGACAAAAAGACAAATAGTGCATGATTCCTCTTATAAATGATACTTCAAGTAGTCAAATTCAGAAAAACAGAAAGCCAAATGGTGGTTACCAGGGCCTGGGGAGAGCAGATAAGGGAGAGTTGTTTAATGGATACAGAGGTTCAGGTTTGCAAGATGAAAAAGTTCTGGAGATCTGCTTAACAACAATGTCAACATACTTTTAACACTACTGAACTGTACACTTAAATATGGTTAAGGTGGTAAATTTTATGTTGTATGTTTATCACAATTAAAAAAAAAAGGAAGTTCTATAATACTGTTGGAAAGACAGTCCTGTTCCCTGTTCTCCCCACAGCTGCTCTGCCCCACTCCTATGCAGGATTTGATTCTACCTTGGCAGCAAAAGACACAGGGAAAAGCTAAGCTTGTGTGGTGAAGAAAAGCCTCCATCCTATCTCATGGGAAAACATTCACATACTTTTGTCAATTTCACACAGTTTAATCTAGTTTTCATTCCCTCTTTCCCATCCACTGGGTGGTTTTATTTTGTTTTAAGACAAGGAGAATTGCCAAAAAGAAAAACCCCAGGGCTTACTTCTGCAGGATGGATCCCTTAATGACCAGCTCCTCATCCAAGTCTGCTTCATTAGCCATGAAGAGCAGCCTCTTTCCTGTGCTGTCCACTCCAATGAAGTCCCGCTGCTCCACTGAATCACACACAAAAAAGGAAAATCAAACAAAGCCATTTGCCCCACCTGTATGACTAAGTCAGGGGAGAGGGCACCTGCTCACATTGCTCTTAGAACCAAATACAGGAGTGAGTGCTATGTAACACATACTCACCACAATGTTTAAAACATGGGCAGTCAATTTTTTTTTGTATTGCTCTAAAGGATATTATTAGGTTAACTGGTGAAGCCTGAATAAAGTCTGTAGATTAAAGTATGGTACCAATGTAATTTTCTGTTTTAAGAGACTGTGGGGTGTGGGGGAAAGATACACATTGATGTATTAAAGGCAAAGGGAATCATATCTGCAAATTATTCTCATAAATAGCTTGGAAAAATAATAATTACATATATAATATATTGTATATTCATTAGATATACATTGAATATATATTATAAGAGGGAAAGTGGGAGAATACTAGAGCAAATGTTAACATTTGGGGAATCTGGGTAAAGGATATCTGCGATCTTTATACTACTCCTGTAACCTTCTGTAAATGTAAAATTGTGTCAAAAATTAAAAGTTAAGGAGGTGATGGATATGTTAATTAGTTTGATGGTGGTATTCATTTCACAACATCTACATATGATGTCAAAACATCATGTTGTATACCTTAAATACAGAATTTTTATTTGTCAAAACTAAACAAGTAGGGGACTTCCCTGGTGGCGCAGTGGTTAAGAATCCACTTGCCAATGCAGGAGGCATGGGTTCAAGCCCTGGTCTGGGAAGATCCCACATGCCGTGGAGCAACTAAGCCCATGAGCCACAACTACTAGCCCGAGTGCCACAGCTACTGAAGCCTGCGTGCCTAGAGCCTGTTCTCTGCAACAAGAGAAGCCACCGCAATGAGAAGCCTGCGTACCGCAACTAAGAGTCGCCCCCGCTCACTGCAACTAGAGAAAGCCCGCATGCAGCAACGAAGACCCAATGCAGCAAAAAATAAAAATAAATAAAATTTAAAAACCTAAACAAGTAAATATCAAAAAATTAACAGTTAAAAAAAAAAAAGAGGGCCAGTCAAGATACTGCTTAGCCAAATTAAGTAGATGAACCACAAGCCCACTGCATGGCACAGAAAGAAAGTGCAACTGTTTCAATGTAAGTAATAACCTAGGTTTGCTCACTGTGAAAATGGGAATAGCATTTAAGGACATCCACATTTAACCAACATTAACTGTATGTCTACTATGCACTAGATTTTGTGCTGTGTATGGGATGTGGAGAGTTCTCTGGTAGACAATGATCTTATAGGATGCCACATTATTGCTGTCTTCTGTGTTATATATTTCTTTCCCCCAACAAGATTACACACTGTTCAATGGCAGACTTATGATTCCTTTAGATCTCCCACAACATCTAGTGTAGTGTTGAACATTTAATAAAATCTGCTACTAACATCCATAATCTATTTATAGCTTACAAAAACATTTTCTTTTTTTTTTTTTCTTTGGTACGCGGGCCTCTCACTGTTGTGGCTTCTCCCGTTGTGGAGCACAGGCTCCAGATGCGCAGGCTCAGCGGCCATGGCTCACGGACCCAGCCGCTCTGCGGCATGTGCAATCTTCCCGGACCGGGGCACGAACCCGTGCCCCCTGCATTGGCAGGCGGACTCTCAACCAATGCGCCACCAGGGAAGCCCTACAGAAACATTTTCACATAAAGGCAGCATAGCATAATGATTAAGAAGAGAGCCTCTGAAGCTAGACCACCTGGGTATGAATCCCACTTATTAGTTGTATCTCTTTGAGCAAGATAATAAACTTCCATTCCTCAGTTTCACCTGTAAAATGGGGATAATAGTGCCTACACCTACCTCACAGGATTTTTAGAACTAAATGAGTTAATATTTGTAAAGCTCTATTTAGTGCTATTAACTAAAACATTAAATAAAATGTTTAAGTTTAAAAAATTAAACAAAATACATGCTCTCATTTGATCTTCACAACAATCAAATAAAGCAATGATTTAATACCTATTTGAAAGGGAGAAACTAAAAGTTGAGCTCTAGGAAAAATGGTATCTCTAAAGATGAATCTGTCTACCTCCTATTGACAGACAATGGCTACTATGTAACTGAACACGCTTCCCTGTTGGCTGCAGCTGCCTATATACCTTTAAACCCAATGCTTTACTCAAGTGTATAATGTGTTTAGCTCAGGTTCTTGAAAGCATCTATTCCTTCAGATGGTCTCTGGTTATCTCATAGGCAGTGTTTTAATCTGAATAGGGAGAAACTATCATAAAAAATTACATGTTGTTTTTTTCTAATTACCAAGATAAGTGAACGCCAAAGAAGGAAGGGTAAATAATGCCAATTTGAAGGTGAGTTTTACAGAGAATTTCAATTGAAACTAAATTTTGCAGAGAATTTCAAATGTCACACAGCAACTCTGACACATATCAATTCATCCATTACATGCAAACTTGAGAATATAACAAAGTCTGCAAAGCTCTGATTATGAGGCAACATTTTAAAAAGAAATAACACAGAGATGTTATTTTTGGATATATTTGGAGTGCTTACCCTATCCAACTCCTTAGGCCCACAAAAAATCTTGAATTACTGAATGTCCTGGGAGCAATAATTTCCAAGTCAATTTTTCAGCTATGTTGCACTTCAGTCACATTTCCCTCACTCTCAGGCCCCCCTCCTTGTATTTGCTTCTTCGTAGCTACCATAGTAACTGGGACCTCAGAATATGATACAAATTATAGAAACTTGGACAGGTTTCTTTCTGTTCTGCTTTAACAAAGTGAATTCCACTTGGAAAGCAGAGCAAGAACATTAGAATGTCCATCCTAAGAGAAAGATTTACACAAATAAGGTTAAGAAGGCAGTTAAAACTATGAACTTCCATCTTAAAAAATTCTGTCACAATCAACTATTCATATATTTTTCCAGCTGTTTTTTACTTCTCTGTCTCCTCTACAGTCACTTACTTATTCATTCGTTCATTCAACTAATAAATATATTTGTGCACCACCCCAGTGACAGGCATTATGTTTGGAGTGGGGAATTCCATCTCATTTTATGAAGCCAGCATGATTCTGATGCTAAAACCAGACAAAGATATGACAAAGGAAAATTACAGGCAAAACAAAACATTAGCAAATCAAAACTAACAGTCTATGTAGTAGATTTAAAAGGGTTACAAATTTGTTGTAGCTTTGTCCATCAAGATATAGGGTCGAGAATGTAAGATGGTAGCCACTGTGGAAAACAGTATGGTGGTTCCTCAAAAAATTAAAAACAGAATTACCATATGATCCAACAATTCCACTTCTGGGTATATAACCAAAATAATTGAAAGCAAGGTCTTGACGAGATATTTTTACACCCATGTCCTTAACAACATTACTCAAAATAGCTAAAATGTAGAAGCAACCCAAATGTCCATCTATGAATTAAATAGATAAGCAAAATGTGGTATATACACATAAGAGAATATTATTCAGCCTTAAAAAGGAAGGAAATCCTGAAATACGCTACAACATAGATAAACCTTGAGGACACTATACTAAGTGAAACAAACCAGTGACAAAAAGACAAATACTGTATGATTCTACTTATATAAGGTACTGAAAGTAGCCAAAATCATACAGACAGAAAACAGACGGTATTTGCCAGGGGCTGGGAGGAGGGGAAATGGGGATTTATATTTAATGGTTATAAAGTTTCAGTTTTACAAGATGAGAAGAGTTGTGGAGATGGGTGCACAAAATTATAAATGTATTTATTACCACCGAACTATGTTTAAAAAGAGATGGTAAATTTTATGTTATGTGTTTTTTACCACAACAAAAAAATCTGAAGAAAAAAAAGTGCCCACAGAAAAGAAAGAGAAATGAGGTTAGTAAGGTTAGTTCCTTATCCTTTATATCTAGGCTGGCCTAGCGACTAGCTTTGACTAAAAGGAGTGCGGAGGAAGTCACACGGTGTGAGTTCTGAGTTTAGGCCTCAAGAGACCTTGCAGCTTCTTTCTTATTCTCTTAGAACCTGCTGCTGCTGCTGCCATGTGAACAAGTCTGGGCTAGCCTCCTGTATAAGAGACTAAATGGAAAAAGAAACTCAGCTGTCACAGCTAAGGCCCTAGACATACTAGTGAGTTCAGCTGTGGCAGGCTGGCTCTAAGAATGATAACTGCTTCCTGGCATGCACACCCTTCTGTATCCCCTCCCCTTGAGTATGGGCTGGCCTGGCTACTTGCTTCTACCAACAAAAAGTGGCAAAAGTAATCAGATGTTACTTTTGTGATTAGGTTACATAAGTTCATAACTTATGTGTAGCTAGAAGATTCTCACCCTTTCTCCTTGGAGAAAGGAGAGTCTATTTAATAAATGGAGGAAGGAAAAAGAGACATCTATATGGAAAACAAGATTAAACTGGATGCCAACCTCACACCATATACAAGACACAATTCTATTTGGATCAAGGAATTATGTGTCAAGCATAAATCTTTAAAATTCTTATTAGAAAATAGGTTAAGGACTTCCCTAGTGGCACAGTGGTTAAGAATCCACCTGCCAATGCAGGGGACATGGGTTTGAGCCCTGGTCCGGGAAGATTCCACATGCTGCGGAGCAACTAAGCCCATGTGCCACAACTATGGAGGCCTGCGCTCTAGAGCCCGCAAGCCACAAGTACTGAAGCCTGTGCACCTAGAGCCCATGCTCTGCAACAAGAGAAGCCACCGCAATGAGAAGCCCGTGCACCACAACAAAGACCCAATGCAGCCAAAAATAAATAAATAAATAAATAAATAATGGGGAAAAAAAAGAAAATATAAGTTAACATTGTTCAGAACTTGCAGTAGGGAGTTCAAGACACAAAAGATGCTTTTAAAATTTTGGTAATGGGCTTCCCTGGTGGCGCAGTGGTTGAGAGTCCGCCTGCTCATGCAGGGGACACGGGTTCGTGCCCCAGTCCAGGAAGATCCCACATGCCGTGGAGCGGCTAAGCCCGTGAGCCATGGCCGCTGAACCTGCGCGTCCGGAGCCTGTGCTCCGCAACGGGAGAGGCCACAACAGTGAGAGGCCCGCGTACCTCAAAGAAAAAAAAATTTTTTTGGTAAATTTGATTATATTAAAGTTAAGAATTCTTGTTCATAAGACGTTTTAAAGAAAGTGAGAAAAGTTTTCCCATTTTCTTTTGGGAAACTATATTTGCAGTATATCCAACTGACAAATGAGTGGTAAGAATACAAATCAGTAAGAAAAGTGCAAATAACTCACTGAAAACTAGGCAAAATATATAAACAGGCATTTCACAGAAGAGAAAATAAATATGACCAGTGAACAAATATTCAACCTCGAGAGACCAAGGGAATGTACACAAAGATCACAATGAGATAAGATACCATTTTACTTCTGCTCAACTGACGCAAAGAATCTGACAATGTGGAGTGCTGGAGAGTAGATGGAGCAATGAATTCTTTTAAATCTCTGGTAGTTGGGGAAACTGATATAACCACTTTGGAAAAGAGTAAAACTGTTTACCATTATCCCCAAAATTGAACATTCATATATTCTATGACCCAGCAATTCTATTAAGAAACTCTTACATGTGCCCATTAAACATATGTACATAAATGTTCATAACAGCACTGGTGACAACAGCAAAAATTTGGAATCAATCTAAACCCCCATTGCTTGAAAAGTGAATAAATAAACTGTAGTGTATTTATACAGTGCAATTTTGTATAGCACTCAAAATGAAGAAACTGTAGCTGCCTGTAATATAATATTGGAAAAAGTTAAGTCCCAGTAGACTACATCCATCATGCTATCTTTTTAAATAAAATTAGAAGCAACTAAAAAATATATCAGGACTTCCCTGGTGGCACAGTGGTTAAGAATCCACCTGCCAGTGCAGGGGACATGAGTTCAATCCCTGGTCTGGGAAGGTCCCACATGTCACAGAGCAACTAAGCCCGTGCGCCACAGCTACTGAGCCTGTGCTCTAGAGCCCGTGAGCCACAACTACTGAGCTGGCGTGCCACAAATACTAAAGCCTGCATGCCTAGAGCTCATGCTCTGCAACAAGAGAAACCACTGCAATGAGAAGTCCGTGCACCACAATGAAGAGTAGCCCCTGTTCGCCGCAACTAGAGAAAGCCTGACACAGCAACAAGGACCCAACACAGCCAAAAATAAATAAATAAAAATTTAAAAATACATATATATCAATATATATTTTTAGAATACATAAAGCTGAGATAAAGGAAAGCCAAAAAAAATGATAAACAAGATTCAGTAAGGTGTTGATAATTATCTTAGATGGGGACAATAGTGAGTTGGGAGGGGGTAAGATCACATTGGTAGACGTTTTAAAGTTTGAGTTGAGTGGTGGGTTAAAAAACAAAAAAGATTAGTATTTTCATTTTATTTGGATATATACCCAGGAGTGGAACTGCTGAATCATATGGTAGTTCTATTTTTAGCTTTCTGAGGAACCTCCATGCTGTTTTCCACAGTGGCTACACCAGTTTACATTCCCACCAGCAGTGTACAAAGTTTCCCCTTTCTTCACAGCCTTGCCAAAGCTTGTTATTTTTAATGACAGCCTTTCTGACAGATGTGAGGTAACATCTCATTGTGGTTTTCATTTGCATTTCTGAAAAGACACATGCACCCCAATGCTCATAGCAGTATTATTTATAACAGCTAAGATATGGAAGCAACCTAAGTGTCCATCAAATGAATAAAGAAGATGTAGTATATATATATATATACACACACACACACACAATGGAATACTAATCAGCCACAAAAAAGAATGAAAATTTTGCCATTTGTAACAACATGGAGGGACCTGGAAGGTATTATGCTTACTTAGTGAAATAAGTCAGATGAGAAAGACAAACACTGTATGTTACCACTTACATGTGGAATTTAAAACATAAAACAAAAAAGAAAATATAACAAAAAAGAAATAGACTAACAGATATAGACAACAAACTAGTGGTTACCAGTGGGGAGAGGGAAGGTGGAGGGGCAAGATAGGGGTAGGGGATTAAGAAGTACGAAGAACTATGTATAAAATAAGTAAGCTAAAAGGATATATTGTACAGCACATGGAATATAGCCAATATTTTAAAATAACTATAAATGGAGTATAATCTTTAAAACTTGTGGATCACCATGTTGTATACTTGAAACTTATATAATACTGTAAACCAACTATACATCACTGAAAATAAAACAGGCAAACAAAATAAGAGAATTACAGTCTAAGAGAACATGAAACGTATTCGTTCACTTAATTTTTTTTAAAGGTAATTAATCTGAGAAAAAATTTTTAGAACTGAGGACTTGAATTTTCAGATTGAAGGGCCCATTAGCATCCAACACAGGGGATGACATTAAACTATATTAGGGCATATCAATGTGAAATTTAGAAGTTTAGAAACAATAAGATCCTATAAGCTTCTAGAAAGGAAAAAAAAGGTCTCATACAAAAAGAATCAAGAATCACAATGGTGTTGGACTTAAGAGAAAAGCTAAAAGATACTGAAATAATACTTTCAAAATTTTGAGGGGACAGGATTTCCAAGGGAAGTTTATACCCAGCCGCCCCCTGCAAAAAAAGTGGATATAAACAAAGAAAGAGGAAAATATGAGGTTCAAGATATGAGAGTGAAGGGTGAACCTAAAATGACAGTTACACAGCAGAGCAACTAGTCCAGAATCTAGGAGAGAGATCTTTAAGAATTTGAAATTGAGGGAAACAGTGTGTTGGAAAGTAATGAGAGGAAACTCACACAACTGGGGTTATGGCTGAATTAGTAATAAATACATAGAAAACAAAGCAAATGAAAAAATGAGACAATTAATTTTTAGGAAAATAAAAGGAAGAAAGAAAAAAGTAACAATATACTACAGGTTCAGCTGTGAATACCATTTATACATTCAAAATAATGTAAACCTCAAATATTCAGTTAATCAACACTGCAATATAAGTAACTACATTAGGAAGCTGAGGAGACTGGAAGTTTGCATGCGTGTGGTGGGGGCAGAAGGTGTTTTAAAATAGAACTAAATCTTTAACTTTCATAGTAGGAAGTAAATAGGTAATTCCTAAAACTAAAAATATCAAGACATAACGAACAAAAGCATTTTATTTGAGAGGTGGGGCTCAATGTGAAAAAAAATTAGCTAAAAATGTTGAAAGTGGCTGCCTCTGAGTGAGGTGAAGAGAGACAAGACGGGGGTTGCTATTTATTATAATATACCTTGGAGAATTACATTACTTTAAGAATTATGGGCATATAAAACACTGACAGAAATTAAAACTAAATTAAAAAAAAAAAAGAAGTAGAAAGCCCAGGCTATGGAGTTAGAAGGCATGGGTTCAAGTTCTGATTCTACCACTTACCACTGATGTGATATTGAACAACTATCCACAAAGTGCTATTAGGCCATAGATGGATATAAAAGTTGGTAAATAACAAAACTACCTAGCCCCATTCACTGGATTTTACCTTATGAGCAAACCTTGATTATTTATGTTTCTCATATAGGACTTAGCATAGATTTTATACATAGTATGTCCTAAATTCAATGACTACATCAAAATTTAATGCATTTGTTAGTCAGGGATCTGATTTCATACCAACTACCCAATCTGTACCTAAGTAAATTGCTCAACTCCTTTTTTTTCAAATATCATGTCTTTAAAACATATTTCCCGGGGCTTCCCTGGTGGCGGAGTGGTTGAGAGTCCGCCTGCCGATGCAGGGGACACGGGTTCGTGCCCCGGTCCGGGAAGATCCCACGTGCCGCGGAGCGGCTGGGCCCGTGAGCCACGGCCGCTGAGCCTGCGCGTCCGGAGCCTGTGCTCCGCAACGGGAGAGGCCACAACAGTGAGAGGTCCGTGTACCGCAAAAAAAAAAAAAACAAACATATTTCCCTGTAACTAAGACATTAAACTGTTCCCTACATTTTGTACACGCTCCTATTGTTGTACTTGTCACATTGTGACACACAATTTCTAGCATATTTGAACTTATTTCTGTATACTGTTTCCTCAATCACAAGAATTTCAGTTTTGAGTATGCAGGGATTTCAAGTCACTTCTGTTGGATATAATTAGGAAAAAAAAGGGGGAGGGGGCAGTGCGAATAGGATTAAGAAGAGAAAAATGATAAGTAGAAGCCTAAGCAGGAATAGACGGTTTTTGCTTTTTTCTTTTTTTTCAGTAGAGCTTTGAGAAAAATCAAGGAAGCTGAAGCAAAAGAAATATAGGCTCAGAACTGCCTGCCAGCATTTGTTAATACAGAGGGAGCTAAGCTGATTGAGAGGTGACAACCAAGTGACAGCTTTCACTTCTGAGATTCTTAAGCACTTTGATATATACTAATTCTAGTCTGAACCAAAGCTGTATATAACTCTGAGAACTAGGAAGGAGTTTTAGAAATACTATACTGAACTGGATACGTTAAAAAATAATTTCTTAGAACTTTTTCCATTTCATATATCCCAAGAGACACGGTGGAACTATAGAGATAATAGTCAATAATTTGTGTCATAAAATCATAGTAGCATTAAATATTTGCACACAGGAATGTCCAGAAAAAAAAGCCCCTTAGTAAACATGTTAATCTGTAATTAAGCAAAATAAACATACTATGTTCTCACTGAAATTGAGAAAGAAGGAAATCTTGGATTTTCTAACAAGCAAGGGATGGTAAGTGAAAATTAATTATCTTTACACAACTGGTTGGTTGAATCCATATTGTGAAACCTGGATACAAAGGGCCAACTATAGTGTCAAGTAGCAGATCACATGCTTTACAAACATCTCATTTAATTCTCACACAAAAATCCCCAAAGGATTCAGTCTCATTTTACAGCTAAAGAAAATGAAGTTCAGGTCAGTTAGACAATTTGTCCAAGATCACACAGTTTTTGAGTGTTGAAGCCCACCCAGTCTGAACTCCAGAACCTGTGCTTTTAACAACCATGCTACAGCAGTAGCTGTTTAATTTAAAAATCTTGAAAACATTTCTAAACACAAATTAATAGGCAGTGGGAATTCCCTGTCCAGTGTTTAGGACTACATGCTTCCATTGCAGGGGGCACAGGTTCAATCCCTGGTCGGGGAACTAAGATCCCACAAGCTGCGTGGTGTGGCCAAAAAAAAAAAGAAAAGAAAAGAAAAAAAAATTAATAGGCAATGTAGTGTCAGTGTGCTAAACTTATATTGCTGAAACTCAGGCTCTTATAATACCCACTCATGAATCTAACTACAGCTCAGACTCAAATTTTTAGGATTTAAACATCTAGGGCTTGAATTTACTTTCTCTTACCTCAGGGGCAATAAGAGCTACCTTTATAGGCAGGCCCTTCAACCCATTCACTAATATCTACTGACTGGTCACCACCGGCCATAACTGAGCCAGATGCTGGGGATAAAGTGAACAAACTGGACATGACCCCTATTCTCACGGAGCTTATAGTCCAGTAGAGGAGAGAGTAAGTAAGAGAGTAGGGCTGCCATATGTAGGCAAACAAGGGGCTATAATTTCATATTAGAGGGTCAAGGAAGACCTCTCTCAGCAAATAACTTGAAGGCTAAGCTGGATTTAGAGTGCATGTGTTGTGGGTAAGGGGAGAGCATTTCTGGTAGAGAACATCATGTGTAAAGGGTTGTAGCAGGAAAAAAAAAACAGTCCAAAAAATCCAAACATAAGTTTGATCCTGCCCTCCTCAGTATCTACAGCTCCTACAAATCTGAGAAGGAAGTGGCAACAGGGAGAACGATGGCTCCTGAAACATCTAGCCATTAGGCATTCTCCAATAAGCCAGTAAGAACACAATTTGGGAAACTTGGACCTAAGGGATCTAGACTATTGAACCGTATCTGAGAACGAGAGAACTGCAGGCTGTTCTGGCACATAAGAGCAGCCAAGAGGCATGCCAAATACACAATGAGAAATTCAGGATTCTTTTTAAAAAATGCTTATCACTGAAATGCATAGCATTCCATGGTAAGAATTTAAAACTCATTTAGGTGAAACTTAGCTGTCACACATAACAAAATATAGATATTGAGGAGTTCAAAATTTCATGTTAAGAATGAAAAATCTATAACACAAATCTGATTATGAGATTTTCTTGTTTAAAATTCCTCAAACAACTCCCCACTGTTTTGGGGATAAAGTTCAAACTCTTTAGTCTAATCCCTGTATTCTCTCCAGTACCATTTCCTGCTTCCCTGCCCTCCATACTCACACTATAACCATACAGCAAGTTACCAGTATACATCATACCTTTTCAAAGAGAATAGAAGAGCCAACATACAGGGACTTCCACTAACCACGCTGTGACAAATTAAGCATCAAAACATTTTTTTTTTCTCATTGAATGGGTATACCATAATTTATTTATTTATTTATTTATTTATTTAATTGGAGTATAATTGCTTTACAATGGTGTGTTACTTTCTGCTTTATAACAAAGTGAATCAGTTATACATATACATATGTTCCCATATCTCTTCCCTCTTGCGTCTCCCTCCCTCCCACCCTCCCTATCCCACCCCTCCAGGCGGTCACAAAGCACCGGGCTGATCTCCCTGTGCTAAGCATCAAAACATTTAAAAATGAATAGATAGATAATAGTTACAGTTAATTTAAAATAAAATTGTGAAAAGCTACACATTTATAATGATACTTAAGAGATAAAGGCTAATATGTAATGTAATAAAAAGTTATAATACCAAGAAGAGTAACTATAGTAGGGTATTTGATTTTTTTAAATTGTTATAAGTAGAGGAGTGTGAAAAAAAGAAAACATTAATATTTGTAAAATATACATATGTTTATAAAGTCTGGATACACAGTTGTTTTTATCTGTATAGGTAGAAAAGGCTGAATACAGGGAATTGTGAGTAAGCAAACCAGACCTCACAGAAGTAGAAACTATGTCAAGAACAAAAGGACTAATCCACATGAGAAGCATACATAATAACAAGGTAGAAAGAGGATTCAACAATTGATCTGCACCAGTGATTGCTTTAACACAAAAAGCAACTAGAAAGAAGTTTCAATGCTATAATCCAAAATTACCAGTTAACCAAATGCCCTGACGAAGAGAGCTGAAAGTACAAACTACATTACTCAAATCCTAGGAATGAACATTCTAGGTGGCTCTATTAATAATAGTCAGATACTAATAAGCCATACATAGCTTCTAATAATTGCAACAGACTGCGTCAATATATAATGACAGGACAATGGGTTACATAATTCTGACTAAGAAAAACCTAAAGAACACATAATTCCAGGGAAAAAACACATCATTCCAGGAAAAACTAAAACCTATATAAAAAGTATGATCTAACAAAGCTTTTTGGTCATAAGTTCAGTTTTGTTTTTTTTTACTATTTATTTATTTGGTTGCGCCAGGTCTTGGTTGCAGCATGTAGTCCTCAGTTACTGCTCGCTGGCTCCTTAGTTGTGGCACGTGGGCTCTTCAGTTGTGGCATGCGAACTCTTAGTTGTGGCATGCATGTGGGATCTAGTTCCCTGACCAGGGATCGAACCCGGGCCCCCTGCATTGGGGGTGTAGAGTCTTAACCACTGTGCCACCAGGGAAGTCCCATAAGTTCAGTTATTAAAAGTAGCCCAGTCATAGAATCAGTGACTCAGGTTTGAAATAATCTGGGAAAAGCAATCATGAACTATGCCTTAACTAAAAATCAATAACAAGTCAATAACGCAAATTCTATAACCCTGGCTGGACTAGAGTATTATTCCTTTTCTTTTTGGTCTGGTAAGATTACTATAACTCTCTGAAGATTAAAAAAAAAATAACCCACTACTAGAATCAAACATACTAAATTTGTAATAATTTTAATTGCTTAAAGATATCTAATTTAATTTGTAATCAAATTTTAATTATTTTTAAACATTGATTTTAAATTAGATTTTTTGGTTTCTTAGTATATGTATTCAATTATTTGAGTTTTAAACACAATGCAAACAGTTCTGAGTGCTCCTCTCTGCAGACAAAAGCCTCTTGGATGGTACAGAATCTAATCAATAGTTATAAGCCTCTTCAAATCAGGGACTGTGTCTTATTTGACTTTATGTCATCAACCTCTAGCATAGTAGAGTCAGTTCTCAATAAATGTTTCTTAAGTGAAAGCATGAATGATAATAATAAGAACCCAACAAACAAATAAATCAAACTCTAGTCTCCTTACCTGCTTTTTTTTTCCCCTTTTGACCTGGAACTGGTTCTAAGCCATCTTGACCTTTTCTCATTAACATAGCAAGCGATGCATCATGAGCTCTGAACAGGTCCACTACCTCATGTAAGGCAACATCTGTTATCAGATCACAGCTCAGGACCAGTACATCTGTCTGTCAAATGGAGAAGGGGAAAAGTCAATATCACAAAGGACAATGGATCACACAAATCATCACAGGATAAACTTACAACGTCTTCAAAGAACACAAACTGCACACTTGCCCTCAAACCTTTTTATAGCAGTAGCACAGGTAAAATAAATGGGGCCGTTCTAATTGAGCTGTGTTGGGGGAGGGTCTGGAATTCCTACCTCTCCTTTGTGTACGCCTTACTGCTGCTGTCCCTGAGGCACCTCTGGAATCCTGGGCTCTAAGGAACAGAGTATGAAAACTACCACATTGTCTATTTCTGTGACGATGGAGTTAATGACCTTAAAATTATACATCCCTTTACAGTTCAAAAAGCACTTTGGCAAAGTTTGATGATTCAATATGGTTATGAAATACTTTATTTTAAAGCAGTCACTTTGATTGGAAGATTAGGATTGATACATACACATTATTGATACTATGTATAAAATAGATAACTAATGAGAACATACTGTATAGCACAGGGAACTCTACTTAATGCAATGTGGTGACCTAAATGGGAAGGAAATCCAAAAAGGAGGGGATATATGTATATGTATAGCTGATTCATTTTACTGTACAGTAGAAACTAACACAACATAGTAATGCAACTATAATACCATAAAAATTAATTTAAAAAAACTTAAAGTCACTTTTCTACAATACTAGGAAATAACTAACACATGAATATATTATAATGTGCCCTTCTTTGGAAAATCAGTCTAGCTAATAAACAATTATAATACAACCTCAGGTATGTATAAAAGCACTCATTTAATCCTCATAACAGTACAGGTTCTGCTATTTTAAAAAGTCTGAAAAACACTGGAGTAAATTATTCCAGATTTAAGAATAAAGTAAATATCTACATGGAAATTTCTGTAAGTGGCTCCAACTTTTCTAAGATTTTAATTTAAAATCAAGATTCCTGCTTTGGGGGAAAATATAGATAATTTCAACTTACATTCTAGGAAAGCAAAGAATCATACTTGCTCAGGAAGTGACTCAACCATCAGAATGCCTTATCTTACTGCCTGCAATTTCTTATTCCGAATACAGAATCTGTACCAGAACTGTCATTTCCTTTTCTACATCTAACTCATTGTTTACAGCTTAAACAATTCCTTTTGAAGGCCTCTTAAGTTTAAGAAGTTCAAATTTGGATTTTTTTCTACTCTTCTACTTAAGGCTCTCTTAATTTTTTCTGGATCTTAACTGAGCTAAAAAAAAAAAAAAGTTCCTATAAACATCATCTTCTTAGGAAAAAAAAATTCCTTAAGTCTGCAGCTCACCATCCAGGAACTGTCAAACATTAACAGATCAGCCCACATACATGCAAGCTAAGGAAGAAATAGCTTGCAGAATCCTACTTCTTGTTAACAATGCTTAGAAGGGAGGAAGTATGGACCATTTACTAAAGACATGTCACTTACAGCAGTACAGAAGTTGCCCCATTTCTTTATAATGAAAATGACAGTTTGTTGAAGAAAAAAAATCCTTTCTATTTTTCTAAGTTTCTTTAATAAGATGACTGATTTCTGCAAGCTGACTGTTCCACAATAAATTTAATTATTAAGTGTACTCCAGAGTGAAGAAAACAACCCCAATGCAGATGCCTCTCAAGTGGTGACAATGCCTCTCAAGTGGTGACAATGCCTCTCAAGTGGTGACAATGTTGTCTTGGAAAATAAATGCTGTTATCATTCAATATCTGCAAAAAATAAATCTGTCAGCATAGTGAAGGTCAAACAAGTCCTGCATAATTGTGAACAGTCTGCAGCCTCATTTACCTCTTTGCTTTTAGATGACTTTTTGCTAAGCTGAATGCAAAATCCCCAAGGAGCACAAGGAACAGAGCCCTCCCCCGTGTCTGGTTGCCATCTGTTCTCAGCGTGAAAAGAAAGGCTTCAGTCTGAAAGGGCAGGGCCTGGGATACAGATGGAGGTGCTATTCCATCAGGTCCTCTTCCTGCCTCTGCTCCCAGAGAATGCACCACTCTCACTGAGACCAAACACATTCCCGTCTTCTCTGCAATTCCACTTCCAAAGGAAAGTCTCTGCTGACAAACAGTACTTCATTTCCAAAGCTAGAAATCGTGGAAGAAGAAACTAAAGTCTAAAAGGAAAATGAAATCATCCTTACATCTTCGTAATGCTATCTATTTTTCTTTACATTTTAATAAAAGTTGTAACAGGAAGAAAATTAAATGACTATTTTGTAATTTTTATTCTAAAAATGAAAAGCCCATTCTAGAAATGCAAATGTTCTTCTACTAAAGTGGAAAAACTATTAAGAGCCAGAAGTATTTCTGATCATGTGTGACCACAAACCATGAATAAACATAGACTGTTTGGACTGTGAAGCAACTGTATATCTTAACTTGAAAGTTCCCGGGACACACCGACCCTCAGCTGCCTTGTGTTTTGGGCGACCAGTTCTTTTCTAATACCACAGTATGCCTCATCTTCTGCAGAGACCAACTGCCATCTCCAAAGACCTCCCTATTCACTATTCTAACAGTCCTCAGTGAGCTTTATCCCAAGCCTGCTCCTCTAGAGGAACAGGGCAATGTCAAGGGCAAAAAGCACAGCTCTAAAGGACAGCAAATGTGTGCATTTTCCACCAAGTGGAAACATACAAGGTCTTCAAGGGAAAGTAGAAGATAGTACTTTAGTATTCAAGATACCCAGGAATTCAAAATTCAAACTACTGCCAATTAGCCTTGGCTAAAGCAGACAAATAAAGTTTAGAAAACCCAATTACCAAGCCATGGCAAAGCCCAGAAATCTGTCATTATAAGAACATTTTCAATCAAGCCAAAACCATTGAGTAAAACTAGAAGAAAAAAACAAAACCGGATGTATGTGTGTGTGGTGGTAATGCTGGGGTAGGAGGTAGGGAGAGCTATGGGGACTAGCCTCTTTTCTTTTCCTGGAAGCTGTTCCATGACAGATTGTTATAAATAACACAATCTGGCAAACAATTTCCTACAGAAAGGAGAAAGAAAAACACACTTACTCTCCTGGAAAAAAACTGTCAGGGCAGTTTTTTACCATGCTTTTACCCACGCAGCACTTCCACAAACAATGGCTATGATCCAAATCACCACCCTACACTCCACCCCTGCCCATATGGAACTAATGAATTCAGCTACTTGGTGTGACTGTGAATGGTCACAATTTACATTACCTATGTGGTCCAATCCCAATCCAATCCCCAAGAGTAGTTTGGTGCTTTAATAATTACTGATGGCTAACTACAACAGAGACCTCACTATGTTCAATTCTGGTTGAAATACTTGGAAAAGATTCCCAGTCTGCAGTCCCCAGTTCAGCAAAGGGCCAACTGCCACTTTGTTTTTACTAAGGTTTGCAGGAAGGAATTACCAACTTAGTATGTAAATAAGAAATGTGATAATCCTTAGGCTTAGAACAAAATATCCTTCCTCTGCTCCTTAGCTTATAGTGTCACCACTATCCAGAATCTGAAGACAGAAAGCTGGCCATAGCCTAGGGCTGAAGTCTCTTTCCTACCCAGTACCCCTTCCTCACATCTCACTGGTCTCAAGTCCTCCTCTTTTACTTCCACTGCACTGTCTTTGTTCAGGCCGCAAAATATTTTTCCAGTCTTTTTTTTTTTTTAACTTAAAAAAAAGTTATTTATTTTTGGCTGTTTTGGGTCTTCGTTGCTGCGTGCGGGCTTTCTCTGGTTGCGGCAAGCGGGGGCTACTCTTTGTTGAGGTGCGCAGGTTTCTCATTGTGGTGGCTTCTCTTGTTGCAGAGCATGGGCTCTAGGCACACGGGCTTCAGCAGTTGTGGCTTGCGGGCTCTAGAGCGCAGGCTCTGTAGCTGTGGCGCACAGGCTTAGTTGCTCCGCGGCATGTGGGATCTTCCCGGACCAGGGCTCGAACCCGTGTCCCCTGCATTGACAGGTGGATTCTTAACCACTGCACCACCAGGGAAGCCCTTTTCCAGTCCCTTAACTGGTCTCTCTCACAGCAGTTTTCCCATATTCTAATCCATACTCCAATTTCCACTGCTTATTTAATTTTTCTGCTTAAAGACACCCTAAAATAGTGTTCTCCAAACCAAAAAATTAAAAAAAAAAAGATAAACACTTATCCACTTATTCTCACTTAAAATATTTATTTAAAAACACACAAATCGGGACTTCCCTGGTGGCACAGTGGTTAAGAATCTGCCTGCCAATGCAGGGGACATGGGTTCGAGCCCTGGTCCGGGAAGATCCCACATGCCACAGAGCAACTAAGCCTGTGTGCCACAACTACTGAGCCTGTGCTCTGGAGCCCGTGAGCCACAACTACTGAGCCCGTGTGCTGTAACTACTGACCCACATGCCTAGAACCTGTGCTCCACAACAAGAGAAGCCACCACAATAAGAAGCCCACGCACCGCAACAAAGAGTAGCCCCCACTCACCACAACTAGAGAAAGCCCGCACACAGCAATGACGACCCAATGCAGCCAAAAATAAAAAAATTAAAAAAACCCATAACACACAGATCACTATAAATGATATAATATGCTCTTTCTATAACATAAATAAAAATAGATTTAAAAGAAGAGATAAAATTAAAAAGAACTAGATATTCTAATTTAGGTATTTATTTATAGATATTCTAATATCTACCTCTGGAACTCCATCCTGCACACCCTCTGGCTTTGAGAACATTCCATTTTGGAGATCATTACTCCACAGGATTGAGTTCAAATTGCTCAGCATGACATTAAGTGTCTTCAAA
Source organism: Neophocaena asiaeorientalis asiaeorientalis (assembly GCF_003031525.2). NCBI lineage: Eukaryota > Metazoa > Chordata > Mammalia > Artiodactyla > Phocoenidae > Neophocaena > Neophocaena asiaeorientalis. The sequence goes on from NW_020175023.1 coordinate 200,249, forward strand.
ATATGACTCCACCTACCTAATTCAGCCTTCTTTCTCACAATCCTCCCTCCACATAGTTAATGTTAATTTGCTAGAGTAAACTGCCAAGAATGCATTCCCTAGTCTCTCTTTCCACCCCACCACACATTCATCAATCAAGATTCTGGTCTTGTCACAATTATCAGAAAGGGAAGAGCCAATATATTATCTCATCTAGAGATGAAGTCTTTTCTGATCCATTACTGACCTTAAATCACTAAACTGGATTACAATTTTTTTCCCATCTAGACTTCGAGCTTCATAAGGAGCTCTTTTACCTTTGTGTCCCCAGAGTTCAACCTGCTACGGGCAAACAAAAGCATCAGTAAATGTTGGCACACTTCCTGTCACCTCTTTGTCCTTGTTTAAATTTGACTCAAAGATTGAAGACCTAAATGTAAGACCAGACACTATAAACCTCTTAGAGGAAAACATAGGAAAAACACTCTGTGACATAAACCACAGCAAGATCTTTATGACCCACCTCCTAGAGTAATCAAAATAAAAACACAAATAAACAAATGGGACCTAATTAAACTTAAAAGCCTTTGCACAGCAAAAGAAACCATAAACAAGATGAAAAGACAACCCTCAGAATGGGAGAATATATTTGCAAAACGAAGCTACAGACAAAGGATTAATCTCCAAAATATACAAACAGCTCATGGAGCTCAAGGTCAAAAAAATAAACAATCGGGCTTCCCTGGTGGCGCAGTAGTTGAGAATCTGCCTGCCAATGCAGGGGACACGGGTTTGAGCCCTGGTCTGGGAGGATCCCACATGCTGCAGAACAACTGGGCCCGTGAGCCACAGCTACTGAGCCTGCGCGTCTGGAGCCTGTGCTCCGCAACAAGAGAGGCCGCGATGGTGAGAGGCCCGTGCACCACGATGAAGAGTGGCCCCCGCTTGTCACAACTAGAGAAAGCCCTCGCACAGAAACGAAGACCCAACACAGCAAAGGTAAATAAATAAATTAATAAACTCCTACCCCCAACATCTTCTTTAAAAAAAAAACCAAAAAACAACCCAATTAAAAAATGGGTGGAAGACCTAAATAAAGGACATGTGGACGTAGCGGGGGAAGGGAAGGGTGTGATGAATTGGGAGATCAGGATTGACATATATACAATACCATGTGTAAAACAGATAGCTAGGTGGAACATGCTATAAAGCACAGAAGCTTAGCTCGGCGATCTGTGACAACTTAGATAGGTGGGACGGAGGTGGGGTGGGGTGGGAGGGAGGTCCAAGAGGAAGGGGATATAGGTATACATATAGCTGATTCACTTCATTGTACAGCAGAAACTAACACAACATTGTAAAGCAATTATACTTCAATTAAAAAAAACCAACAAGAAATCAGTATCTAAATCATACAAGAACTCTGGCAAATTCAAGTTTTGCTTTTAGAACTTTCCAGAATTTTTTTCTGAATATAGTTGATCCATGGTTGGTTGAATCTGTGGATGTAGAACCCACAGATATGGAGGGCCACAAGTGGCTGTTGTAACTTGCATGAACGCTGAAAACATGCTAAATGAAAGAAGACAGACATGAAAGTCCACATACTGGATGATTCCATCATATGAAATGTCCAGAACAGGGAAATCTACAGAGACAGAAAGTAGATTAGTGGTTGTTTAAGGTGAACGGGGAGTGCGGGGTGGGGGTGGGAGGGAGAGTAATAGTGAAACGGTTGGGGCTTCTTTTTGAGGTGCTGAAAATGTTCTAAAATTGAGTATGATGATGGTTACACGTATTTGTGAATATACGAAAAACCAGTGTGTTGTACATTCAAATGGGTGAATTGTATGATATGTGAATTATATTTCAACAAATATACATTTTTGTTTAAATAAACAAAAAAAATTCTTTTTTTTAAACTTTTGGCTACGTTGGGTCTTCGTTGCTGAGAGTGGGCTTTCTCTAGTTGTGGCGAATGGGGGCTACTCTTCGTTGTGGTGCGCGGGCTTATCATTGCAGTGGCTTCTCTTGTTTTGGAGCATGGGTTCAGGTGTGCAGGCTTCAGTAGTTGTGGCTCGTGGGCTCTAGAGCGCAAGCTCAGTAGTTGTGGTACATGGGCTTAGTTGCTCCACAGCATGTGGCATCTTCCCGGACCAGGGATCAAACCTGTATCCCCTGCATTGGCAAGTGGATTCTTAACCACTGCACCACCAGGAAGGAAAGTCCAAAAAAATCCAATTTTAGATGTTTAGAAACATCAGACTTTCTGACAGAGCTGAGTACCCTTTGTAGATATTGTGACTGTTCGGAGTTAGGACAGGGATCACAGAGGTAATTTGGCAGCTTCCTAAAGCAATGAGGCAGGGAACGAACCTGCTGCCTCCAAAGAAGAAAAGACAGAGATATTTGAAAGGAAAGAAATCAGATGCTGCTGTCCTGGACAGCATGGCTAGAGGGTGATATGCTACACTTTTAATTTTAAAATGTAGGTTCAATACTTATAGTCATAACATTTTTAGTTGATTCACCTTCCTACGTTAAGTTTTCCTCTTCAGTATAGAACAAATAGAAGAATTCTACTCATCTTTCCTGTGTGAAACTAAAAACTAACTGAGAATGTGTTAATTTCTGTTAAATGAGTTCTGCATAAAAATGCTGGTCACTTCCCTTCCAGGATTTAGATATCTGTAATTTAATTTTAATCTCCAAATGCACTGACATTAATAGAGAAATAACAAAAGCTTTTTGTTCTCTCAAATCAAACCTTTGCTTTGAAATAACTTATTATTCTGAATTTATATTAAATAATTTCATTCTTTTTCTTCATGTCAGACACAAATACTCCACAAGATAAATGCATCATTGCCTCATTTCAGACCACAGAGTATGCTCTTACATTACATATTTTCTGCCTGTAACTTGAATATTAATTTTTATTTATTTATTTATTTTTAGCTGTGTTGGGTCTTCGTTTCTGTGCGAGGGCTTTCTCTAGTTGCGGCAAGCGGGGGCCACTCTTCATTGTGGTGTGCGGGCCTCTCACTATCACGGCCTCTCTTGTTGCGGGGCACAGGCTCCAGACGTGCAGGCTCAGTAGTTGTGGCTCACGGGCCTCTCTTGTTGCGGGGCACAGGCTCCAGACGTGCAGGCTCAGTAGTTGTGGCTCACGGGCCCAGTTGCTCCACGGCATGTGGGATCTTCCCAGACCAGGGTTCGAACCTGTGTCCCCTGCACTGGCAGGCAGATTCTCAACCACTGTGCCACCAGGGAAGCCCTTGAATATTAATTTTATCCTGAAGTATATGACATAGAAATAGTGTCTAGTTTACTTAGAAACCAGAAAGCTCTGAAGAAGATCAGCAGAGGGCTGTGAAAGAGGGGAGTTTATAACAATATGAGAAACAGACAGTTAACTAGTTAAAAAAAAAAGAAACTAAAATCAAGGTTTTATCACCCCCCAAAAGTAACTTCTAAGATTAGATATGTTTATTTTTCCTATTAATTCCACATGTGACTTTGATAAGTCATTCCCTCTTTGGGCCTCAGTTTCCTCATCTATAAGATGAGAGGGCTGTACCAACTCTGAAGCCCTTCATGGCATAAAACTGTATGATTACAAGGGTCAAGCTATTCTTAATTCTTTATCTACAGCTAGGCTCTGGGTTCAGTGGCATTAATGATGGTGGTGACCCTAAAGTCCTGAGTTTCTAATCCACTTTGGGAATCATGATGAAAGATTAAATCATGTTAAGTATAATTTTTAAAAAATATTTAATTTATTTATTTGGTTGTACCCTGTCAGTTGCGGCAGACGGGCTCCTTAGTTGTGGCATGCATGTGGGATCTAGCTCCCTGACCAGGGATTGAACCCAGGCCCCCTGCATTGGGAGCATGGAGTCTTAACCACTGAGCCACCAGGGAAGTCCCTAAGTATAATTTTGAGGCTCAGCACATTTAATTAAACTTGAATTCTTTCTGCACGACATGGGGTATATAGTAAATATTTTATAATAACTATAAATAGAGTATAACCTTTAAAAATTGTGAATCACTGTATTGTACACCTGTAACATATACTATTTATATCAGCTATACTTCAATTAAAAAATAAATTAAAATAAATAAATAAACTTGAATTAATTCGAAAGGAATAATCCATGTATGGCATGTATGGCAATTCTCAGCTAGGCACAAAAATCCAGAATCAGGTAACCATTCTGGTTAAAGAGGATGCAACAATCCAAGTTAATTCATTAAAGGATGTGTCTCTGAACACCTTTTTAGCAACAGCCTGACTAACCACATACTTTTAGAATTCCAATCCATAAAGATTCCAGTTCAGAAACTAGTTACACTCTACCTGCTACTGTCAGTTCAACTGGTTCTCTAAGGCTATGCTATCTCTAAGTTGATGGCAACGACAAATAACTTAAAATTAGACAGCATTTTACCATTTACAAAGCTCTTACATATACTTTATTCATTTAATTCTAAATTCACGGAATTCTAAAATATCAATATAAACTCATTTTATAGACAAAAAAATAGGCTCAGAAACACTATGTGATCTGTCCCTTTGCCATCACATTGCCTTTCAAAACACACACACACACACACACACACACACACACACACACACACACCCTAACAATAATAGTGGTGCTAAACGAATCTATGTCCTCTTTATACATACCCATGTTACATTTAAATTTGGTCAGGCATCTTACTATTTAAAACTAAATCATACTTAATGAAAAACTAGAAGATAGGTTGTATTTCAAAATAATATGTATGATACTTGAAAACTGTAAAGTACTGTTCTTATAAGACTTTGCCTTTATTGAAATTAATAAATCTGTGATCATTTTGTAATGCATAAAAATATCAATCATTATGTTGTACAACCTGAAACTAATATGATATTGTAAGTCTATTAATTATACTTCAATAAAAAATTAATAAATCTCTTATAATAATGACCTCCAGATCATAGAATGTAAATAATACCACTGTGACTTGCACTGTTCAGACCACATTTCTGAACATCACATTCTGAAAGAGACACTGACAAATCAGAGAGGTCAGAGGAAGTTACAGGGATGCTGACAGGTCTACAAATTATGGGAACTAGCAATCCTTAAACAGGAGAAGAGAAGAACTTGGGGACCCAATAACTGAAAGGCTGCCACTGGAAGAGGAAGAATATTCTGCTCAAGGACAGAATATGATCAAAAAGTAGAAATTTAAGAGGAGCACTGATGAGTGCTCCTAGCAATCCAGTGGTTAAGACTCGGCTTCCACTACAGGAGGCACGGGTTTGATGCCTGGTCAGGGAACTAAGATCCCACATGCCGCATGGTGTGGCCAAAAAACCAAAACAAAACAAAACAAAACAAAAAAGAAGCAGTGATGAGTTCAACATTACAAAAAACTTTCTGATATCTAGAAGCTCATGAGAAATACCCATTGGAGGTTTTCAAACACAGCCTAGCATAACCTCCATGGGAATAGATTCTTGTGGAGGGTAAAAGATTAGATTAGATGTCTAATTCTAAGGTCCTAACAGTCTATCACTCTTGATTATAAAAGAACCAAAGGAATTGTTTAGGACATTTTCTCTGTCCTTCATACTGTCCTCCAACCAAAGGGCCCAGAGATGGAGTAAGTAAACTCCTTACTCATTATCATTTCCAGGCCATTTCTCTCACTCCATTACCCCAGTTCATGACATGAAGCACATGACAACAGACAAAATCACCTACTCCTCCTTGTTGCAGTCAGCTACAGAACTCCCTTGTCACCCTTCTCATTAGAGATTGTGAAAGTTTTAAGTAAAGATGTTAGATTGAAGAGGCACAACTATATTTCCCTTTCCCAAAACATCAATGGAATAATAGTAATATGATATTTTAAATGGGCATAAATGCACAAAAACAGGAAAAATGGGAGAGAATACAACATTGAAAACAATGACTCCTAAGTCAGTCATAGGAAAACTGAGAACCAACTCAGTTTATACCAGACTCCCCAAAAGGCTCAGAAATTGATATGAGTAGAAAGCTGGGAAGGGAGGGGTTAAAATAAAAAGATCCTTTGAAAGATCCCTTTGAAAGATCCCTCTTTTCTACTCTGTGCAACCCAACTACTGCACAAGTCCCACCGTGGTAGATGGCTGAAGAGAATAAAATAGAGGATATCTGGACTGGGGAAGAAGCATAATCACAGCTGGCAGTAGGGAGAGGAGATGGACCTTAGAGAAAAGGGGGGATTTAAAAAAGAATATATACAGGATTCTGAGACACCCACTTCCCCTCCCTGCTCAGACGCTCATTCATTTCCTAGAATGCCAGCAGAAAGAGAAAAAACCTAAAGATACAGATGTAAGAGATTCCCCTGAAAGAGCCCAACCACATTACCATATCACCCCCTACAGTGAAGCTCATAGTCGACATGCTCCATCCATACACAAAATTTGAGCAGAAAGATAAAAAAATGGAAAATATGAGAGAAAAGATAAGAAAATTAGAATACCAGTCTAAGAGATCCATTATCAGAATAGTAAGTTTCCAGAAAAAAAAAAAAAACAACAGAAAAAAATAGATAAGAATCATCAACAAAATGATTTTTTAAAGTTCCCCCAAACTGAAGGACATGAATATCCAAGTTGAAAGGTTTCACTGAGTGGAGGGCTCACATGGATAAAACAGATTCACATGAAAGTACATCATCATGAAATTTCAGAACACTTGGGACAAAGAGAAGATGATACAAATTTCCAGAGAAAAAGGTGATCAGATTCAAAAGATTAGTAATTACAAAAGCTTAGGACTTAACAACACTGGAAGGTAAAGACAATGGAGCAATGCCTTCAAAATTCTTAAGGATCAGCTTTTCAACTGAGAATTCTATACCTTGTCAAACAATCAAGTATGAGGGTAGAATAAAGAGATTTTTCAGGCATGCAAGGTCTCAAAAAATTTAGCTCCCAAACAAATTTTGTCAGGAAGCTCTAGTATGTTTTTCAGAAAAACAAGGGAGTAAACCAAGAAAAAGGAAAATATGGATTCCAGGAAATTGAAGAAAAGAGGCAAAGTAAATCCTCATGATGGCGAAGGGAGATGACAGAATGATAACTACACACACACCAGGCATGGAAGGCAATCACTACTACTCTGGGAGAGATTTCTTTAGGAAGATGAAATTGACAGAATAGCTGAGGAGTCTAAATATCTTGAGAGACGATTAGACAACCAGTAAAAAGTTGGGGTTAATCAATAAATTCATAGAAAACTAAGCATAGGAAAGACAAACTATGATTATTACCTTGCAGGGAAAAAAATGGTGTGGCAAAGGAAAAAAATTGTAGATGACCACAAGGCTCAGCAGCTTACATGGTCAAACTACATAGTCAAACACTAAATATTGATCTTCCAAAATTACAATATAACTATACTAGAAGGAGCAAAATCCTCATCTGTCATAGTAGGAAATCAATAAGTAGTGTCTAAAACAGAAAGTAACCACTTAAGCATGTTATTTAGAGATACAAAGGTAAAAGGCAAAATAATTAGCTAAAAGAAGAGAATGTGATTACCTTTATCGTAAAGACTATGGGGAGAGGGTGACAGGGGACTAAAATTTTTAGGGACAAACTCTGAACTGCTGAACTCTTTAAATGATGTGCACACATAACTTTGATAAATATTTATTAAGATTTTTAAAAAACAACTTTAGAACTATCTTCCTCTCTTTCATTCCTTCTTTTATTACCTCAGTAATTTCAACATCCTTATGTTAGGTTTCCTTGACTTCACTTCTGATTATTTTTTGCTCCACCTCACTCAACCATTTTGTCATACCCTATTCCTTGGCATTACCAATAACTGCACTATCTCCAAAGTCTCATTTTAAAATATCCTATTAATTCATAAAACACACACATATTGAACCCTTAATATGACCAGGTACTATTTTAGGGGCTAGAGATATGGCAGTGGACAAAACAAAAATCCCTGTCCTCACTGAGCTTACATCCTATTCTCTGACCACCACCTTCCCCTATTTTCCCAACTCATTTACTTTGGTACTCTGAATCCAGCAATTCTGATTCTAACAGGATCCTTGATTCATTCACCACACTGATGTTTCACATCCTCGTTCCCCTGCTGACCTCACTTACACAGCTTATGGTGGTCAATCACTATAATTACTCCCTTATATACATCTTTGCCTTCCTCACCACTCTATCCCTTGTACTCATCTGGCAAAGCTCCAATGTTGGATAAATCCCGGCTCTTTGTCTACTTTACACCTGAATCCAAGAAGCTGAACACAGGTGGAAAAAACTCATAACAGTATTTGCTAGACTTATTTTATTTATTTTATTTTTAAATTTATTTATTTATTTAATTTTTGGTTGCATTGTGTCTTCGTTGCTGCGCGTGGGCTTTCTCTAATTGCTGTGAGTGGGGGCTACTCTTCATTGCAGTACATGGGCTTCTCATTGCGGTGGCTTCTCTTGTTGTGGAGCACGGGCTCTAGACACGTGCGCTTCAGTAGTTGTGGCTTGCGGGCTCTAGAGCGCAGGCTCAGCAGCTGTGGCACAGAGGCTTAGTTGCTCTGCGGCACATAGGATCTTCCTGGACCAGGACTTGAACCCGTGTTCACTGCATTGGCAGGCAGATTCTTAACCACTGAGCCACCAGGCAAGCCCTCTAGTAAATTAACTCTTACATCCTCTGAGATGATTTCATATCTTCTCATCCTTCCTTAAAATTTCAATAATCTTCTCCCTTCCTTACTCTTAGCTGGTGGCTTCACTTCTTATTTCAATGAGAAAACAGAAGCAGCGAACATCTTTGTGGCAAAAAGTTAACAAATGTACATGCATTACATATTACATATTCTGTCTGTAATAATGGATTAACTGTCTCTCCCCCAATCTAAGGCAAACCTACCCACTTGCACATTGGATCACATTCCCTCTAATCTACTCGATAAATTTCATAAGGGCAGGAACTTCGTTTTATTCACTGTTCATCCCAAGAGTCCAGCATAGTGACTAGTATATTGTAGCTAGGAAAAATATAGTTGAATTGAATAGCTGAATGCTTTCTTTTCTCTGTCATCAATTTCCTCCTCTTCGAGATCGTTCCCATCAGCATACACATATGCTAAAATATAATCCATCTTAAAAAAAAAAAGAATGCCATTTTTATAAGCTAAGCAAGGGAGTATTTCTATCACACATATTCTTTTATAGATATGAAATATTTCATTCTGTCCTAATTTTCTTCTCACCTCATATCAAAATTTCTCACAACAGCTGTCTCACTGTCTCCATTTCCTCTTCCTCCTCCCCTTCTCTCTAATGAGGCTTCTGTCCCTACCACTCCAGCAAGGGTGTAAGTCATGAATGCACCCATCTTGCCAAATTCTTAGCTCTCATTTTACTCAGCTTCTCAGTAGTACATGGCACAACTGACCACTCCCTCCTTGATTCACTTTCCTCACTCAGCTTCCATGACATCTTAATTTCCTGATTTTTCTGTCTACTTCAGTGGCCATACCTTCCTAATCACTTTGGTTTGTTCCACCTCTGCTTTGTGGTATCTAAATACTGGGCTCAGACTTAGGCCCTCTTGTCTTCTTCTGCTACACACACTCCCTAGATGATTTCACATTGGCTTTAATTAATTAATTTTATTTATTTATTTTTGGCTTCATTGGGTCTTTGTTGCTGTGTGCGGGCTTTCTCTAGTTGCGATGAGCAGGGGCTACTCTTTGTTGTGGTGCACAGGCTTCTCACTGCAGTGTCCTCTTTTGTTGTAGAGCACGGACTCTAGGCACGCGGGCTTCAGTAGTTGTGGCATGTGGGCTCAGTAGTTGTGGCTCACGGGCTCCAGAGCACAGGCTCAGTAGTTGTGGTGCACAGGCTTCACTGCTCCACAGCATGTGGGATCTTCCCGGACCAGGGCTCGAACCCATGTCCCCTGCACTGGCAGGCGTATTCTTAACCACTGCGCCACCAGGGAAGTCCCGACATTGGCTTTAAATACCATTTAATTTGTTGATGATCCCCAGGTTTGTATCTCCAGCCCTGACTTTTTCATTATTATTATATTTGTTATGGTGATCAGTGATCAGTAATCTTTGATGTTACTTTTGTAATTTTTCGGGGGTGCCATGAACTGCACCCATTAAGATTGCAAACAACAGATAAATGCTGTGTGTCTTCTGACTGCTTTACTAACTGGTCGCCCTCCCCTACCTCGGACTTCACTGAGACACAACAATATTGAAATTAGGTCAATTAATTAATAATCCTACAATGGCCTCTAAGTGTTCAAATGAAAGGCAGAGTTGCATGTTTCTCACTTGAAATCAAAAGCTAGAAATGATTAAGCTTAGTGAGGAAGGCATGTCGAGAAGTGAGACAGACTGAAAGCTGGACTCTTGTGCCACAGCCAACTTGTGAATGCAAAGGGAAAGTTCTTAAAGGAAATTAAAAGTACTAATCCAGTGAACACACGAATAAGAAAGTGAAACAGCCTTACTGCTGATAAGGAGAAAGTTTTAGTGATCTGGATAGAAGATCAACCAGCCACAACATTCCCTTAAGCCAAAGCCTAAGCCAGAGCAAGGCCCTTCAATTCTATGAAGGCTGAGAGTGGTGAGGAAGCTGCAGAAGAAATGTTTGAAGCTGACAGAGGTTCATTCATGGGGTCTAAGGAAAGAAGCCGTCTCCATAACACCAAAGTACAAGGTGAAGCAGCAAGTTATCCAGAAGATCTAGCTAAGATAATTAGTGAAGGTGGCTACACTAAACAACAGATTTTCAATGTAGGTGAAATAGCCTTATATTGGAAGAAGATGCCATCTAGGACATTCATAGCTAGAGAGGAGAAGTCAATGTCTGGCTTCAAAGCTTCAAAGGACAAGCTGACACTCTTGTTAGGGGCTAATGCAGCTTTAAGTTGAAGCCAATGCTCATCTACCATTCCAGAAATCCTAGGGCCCTTAAGAATTATGTTAAATCTACTCTGCCTATGCTCTACAAATGGAACAACAAAGCCTGATGACAACACATCAGTTTACAACATGGTTTACTGAATATTTTAAGCCAACTGTTGAGATCTACTGCTCAGAAAAAAAAAAGATTCATTTCAGAACATTACTGCTCACTGATAATACACCTGGTCACCCAAGAGCTCTGATGGAAGTGTACGAGATTAATGTTGTTCTCATGCCTGTTAACACAACATCCATTCTGAAGCCCATGGATCAAGGAGTCATTTTGACCTTATTATTTAAGAAATACATTTCGTAAGGCTATAGCTGCCATAGACAGTGATTCCTCTGATGGACTTAAGCAAAGTAAATTGAAAACCTGGAAAGGATTCACTATGCTAGATGCCATTAAGAACATTCATGATTCATGAGAGGAAGTCAAAATATCAATATTAACAGGAGTTTGGAAGAAACTGATTCCTACCTTCTCGGATGACTTTGAGGGGTTCAAGACTTCAATGGAGAAAGTAACTGCAGGTATAGTGGAAATAGCAAGAGAACTAGATTTAGAAGTGGAGCCTGAAGATGTGACTGAATAGCTACAACCTCATGAAAAAACTTTAATGGATGAGGAGTTGCTTCTTACAGATGAGCAAAGAAAATGGTTTCTGGAAATGGACTCTACTCCTGGTAGAGATGCTGTGAAGATTGTTGAAATGACAACAAAGGTTCAGAATATTACACAAACTTGGTTGATAAAGCAGCAGCACAGTTTGAGAGGATTGACTCTAATTCTGAAAGAAGTCCTACTGTGGGTTAAATGCTGTCAAGTAGCACTGCACGTAACAGAAAAATTGCTAGTGAAAGGAAAAGTCAATCAATGCGGCAAACTCCACTGTTGTCTTACTTTAAGAAATTGCTGCAGTGACTCCACCCTTCAGCAACTATCACTCTGGTCAGTAGCCACCAACATCAAGGCAAGACCCTCCACCAGCAAAGATTACGACTTGCTGAAGGCTCAGACAATGGTTAGCATTTTTTAGCAATAAAGTACTTTTAAAATTAAGGTATGTACATTGTGGGTTTTTTTAACATTTTTTATTTCTTTAATGTTGTATCTATTTTATTTATTTATTTTTGGCTGCACTGGGTCTTCGTTGCTGGATGCAGGCTTTCTCTAGTTGCGCCGAGCGGGGGCTACCCTTCATTGCGGTGCACGGGCTTCTCATTGCAGTGGCTTCTCTTGTTGTGGAGCATGGGCTCTAGGCGCGCAGGCTTCAGTAGTTGTGGCACATGGGCTCAGTAGCTGTGGCGCACGGGTTTAGTTGCTCTGCAGCATGTGGGATCTTCCAGGACCAGGGCTTGAACCCGTGTCCCCTGCATTGGCAGGCAGATTCTTAACCACTGTGCCACCAGGGAAGCCCCTGTATATTGTTTTTTAAGACATAATACTATTGCACATTTAATAGACTACAGTATAGTGTAAACATAACTTTTATGTGTACTGGGAAACCAAAAACTTCATGTAATTCACTTCATTGCAATATTCACTTTATTGTAGTAGTCTGGAACTGAACCCTCTAAGGTATGCCCGTACAGTTTTATTTTCCATTAAGCAGCTGAAGTAATCTTTTAAAAGCATAAACCACATGATGTCACTCAATATCCCCCAAAGGTTTCCCAACAGAGAATAAAATCTAAATTCTTACTACAGTCTATAAGATCCTTTATGATATGGTTCTTACCCAACTCTCAGGCCTCATATGCTACCATTCAACTACTTAATTACTGTGCTCCAGTCACACTAGTCTTGCTGCTTCTCAAACATACTAAACTTATTCCTACCTCAGGGTCTTTGCTATTCTCTCTGCAAGGAAAGATCTTATGGCTCACTACCCTACATCATTATGGTTTCTTCTCAAATATCATCTCCTGTCTAAAAGAGCTCTCCTTCCTCCACCACTTTTTTTTTTAATTGAAGTATAATTGATTTACAATGTTGTGTTAATTTCTGATGTACAGAAAAGTGCCTCAGTTATACACATAACTGGGTGTACACATATATACATTCTTGTTTATATTCTTTTCCATTATGGTTTATCCCAGGATACTGAATATAGTTCCCTGTGCTATACGGTAGGACCTTGTTGTTTATCCATTTTATATGTAACAGTTTGCACCTACTAACCCCAAATTGCCAGTCCATCCCTCCCCCACCCCCCATCCCCCTTGGTAACCACAAGTCTGTTCTCTATGTCTGTGAGTCTGTTTCTGTTTCATAGATAGGTTCATTTGTGTCGTATTTTAGATTCCACATATAAGTTTGAAATATATGTTTGGTATATGTCTTTCTCCTTCTGACTTACTTCACTTAGTATGATAATCTCTAGTTGCATCCATGTTGTTGCAAATGGCATTATTTTGTTCTATTTTATGGCTGAGTAGTATTCCATTGTATATATGTACCATATCTTATCTACCCATTCATCTGCTGATGGACATTTAGGCTGTTTCCATGTCTTGGCTATTGTTTCCTCTGCCACTCTTTAACCCCTTATCAGACTTTTTTTTTTTAAAAATTTATTTATTTACTTGGCTGTGCCGGGTCTTAGTTGCGGCACGCAGGATCTTCGTTGCTGTGTGTGGGATCTTTTAGTTGCAGCATGTGGGATCTTTAGTTGCAGCATGCAGGTTCTTTTTAGTTGCGGCATGCAGGATCTTTTAGTTGCGGCATGCAGGACCTTCAGTTGTAGCACGTGAACTCTTAGTTGCGGCATGTGGGATCTAGTTCCCTGACCAGGGATCAAACCTGGGCCCCCTGCGTTGGGAGTGCAGAGTCTTAGCCACTGGACCACCAGGGAAGTCCCCTGACTTTATTTTTCTTCTTAGCACTTGTTATCACCTGAAATTATTTATTTATTGTTTCCTTATTTATTATCTCTTTCTCTCTCCTTAAAGAGTAACTCCATGAGGGCAGGGATCTTGTTTATCTGGTTTACCACTGTATTTCTAGAATAGCACCTGGCATATAGCAGGTGTTCAATACATATTTGTGAATAAATGAAAAATACAAATATTTTATAGATGAATTAAATGCAAACTTGGAATGGACTTGTAATATCATCAAAGGTGACATAGCCAGTAAGTGATGGAACAAGAATTAGAATGCAGGTCTACCTGTTTTTGTGAAAGTCTGTATTCTTTTCACTATGCCATCCTACCTGTTCAATAAAATAAAAGAAAATAATCCTCCCTCTGGGATAACCTGCTTGGGGTAGAGGGCCAGCCATGTCAGTAAACGTAAGGCTTCGTGGGAACTTACAGATGTAGATAAAGTGAACACCAGACGGCCAATGTTATGATCTCTCTGGTCTACAATCACTGAATCTCATCCACTCACTCTTAGACTCACATAAACATCTGTGTCTATATGAAAGGAGTAAGAAGCTTGTTCCAAATGTTTACAAAGAGCTTACCTCCATCTGTCATTCATTAAAAACAAATATTGAGGAGCTTCCCTAGTGGTGCACTAGTTAAGAATCTGCCTGCCAATGCCTGGGACAGGGGTTCAATCCCTGGCCCAGCAAGATCCCACATGCCACGGAACAACTAAGCTTGTTCGCCACAACTACTGAGCCTGCACTCTAGAGGCTGAGAGCCACAACTACTGAGTCTGCGCTCTAGAGCCCGTGAGCCACAACTACTGAGGCCCATGTGCCTAGAGTCCGTACTCCACAACAAGAGAAGCTACCGCAGTGAGAAGCACATGCACCACAACGAAGAGTAGCCCCCGCCTGCTGGAACTAGAGAAAGCCCATGTGCAGCAACAAAGACCCAACGCAGACCTAAGGCAGGCAAAAATAAACAAATTTATTTAAAAAAACCCAAAACCAAACAAATATTGAACATTTTCTCTATGAGAGGCCCAGATATGGTTCTTATTCTGCAGTCTAGTGCAGGGAGATGATGATTTAACAGATAATTTAAATCCTCTGTGTGATTACAGAAAAATGGTGCTAATCCAGTCTTAGAAAGCTAGGGAAAGCTTGCTGGAGCAGATGATACCCAAGGTAAGAGCTGAAAGAAGGTTGGGTAACTACAGCCTTCTTCAAATGAACTCTCTGGTCATGATGACAGAATGCTTACTGACTTCCCACAAATTGTACATATGGGTCCATTTCACTGGTCAGGCTACGGTGTTACATTATAATTCAGAGCAGGATAGGTGGCTCAACCAAGAGTTTCGAAAAACCTAAGCTATGTGGGCTGCTTGTCACCCAAAGGTAAAGAGAGTTTGTGATGACAGCCTGGGCTTTCTATCATAATCCTAATTATCACATTTCCCCCCTACCCTACAGCCCTCATTCCATGAAAGTTTCCCTACAGAAGGAAAGAGACTCAAAGGAATCAAGCTCACACAGAACTTGCAAGTTTTCTGGCTACCAAATGTGGTATAGGGCTGTAGAAATCCCATCCCACAGACCAGAGTTCCATCAAGGGTAAGATGAAAGCATTTCAAGCTTGTGGACACATATACTAGATTAGTACAGTCAAGAGAAAAGCTCCATCGAGATTTCCCAGAGGGGGTATGGGAAATGGAAAAAAAGGTCCAAAAATTCCCTCATCTAACTTTTTAACTTCTTTCTGTCGTAACTCCTGGGGTTTTCTCTATGCCACCAGCAGGCTCACCGGAAGCATCGTCGAGGATACACTGAGGCCCTCCCAGGCAACCACAGCCCACCAAGAGCACTTAAAAAACTCTTCAAGCAAGTTGGGGCCAAGTTCTCAGATCTTCCCCTGACGAAACTGTACTCATTTTTTTCAAGCAGATAGAAATCTGCCAAAAACAAATCCTTGGGCAAAATGAAAGATTCCAGGAAAGAATGACAGAGATTTGTAATATGATAAAGACATCAAGCACTCAACTAAAAACAACTTGCACCTAGCTTTTTGAACACCTAAAAATAGCACATATGCTCAGTCTTTCTAATAAGCTGTCTCTCCAATGGGGATTTCATCAGCATAGTTTGTTCTTTGTTGTAGCATGTTAGCTGTTTCATAAGACATGTGACAATAGTTTTTTTTCTACATCAAAGGACTTAAATAACTAACTAAAGGACTTAAAAAACTAATGTGTTGGTATCATTATCCCTATTTTCTTCATTGTGAAACTGAGGCAGGGGGTAAATGAGGTCTGCCTGACATCAAAGAAAGATTCCTGTCTAGATTTGATAGAAAATTATCAGCTCCACAATCCCTAAGTTAAGAGAAGCCATGAGACCTGCAATATAAGATAAGTGCTTTAAACACAGGCTACAGAACTCCATTATAGATTTAGTCTGCTGAGGCCTCTTAAATATACTTCACTAACCTGTTCCCAAAACATGTATCTCAGGAATACACTGTTTCTAAAGCACAAAAATGGCACCATTGGCCACTTACTTCAGACAATCAGAGGAGCATCTAATGTAAGTCAGGCTCAATGTCCAAGGAGTCAGCCAGCTTTGCTTTATGTGCTGATCACAGACTGCATCCTTACTTCCTGCACAAGAGGTAAGAGATCTTCTTGCTCAAGAAGAGCCAGGTTTCTTACTCATATGGTCTAGACAGGATGGAAAGTCTCCCTACAACACTGAATCTCCCTCCACTTAGAGAAAGATATCATCGAGCAAAAGCAGCACTCTTGGAAGACAAGGATACAACATAGTTCCTTGAGTCTTGTTAGGAGATTTGCTAATTTTTAAATGTTTTACACGAAAATATTTATTTAAGAGTTCTAGGGCTTCCCTGGTGGCGCAGTGGTTAGGAATCTGCCTGCCAATGCAGGAACCAACCGCACAGACCCAAAAAGAAGAGGAAAATATAATTTTGAAAAATACCAGACCAACTAAACCTCTTCTAAAGCCAAGAGTCTAGAGTTAGAGTAGACTATAAGGACTACTGATACTTGTCTTTTGGAGGCAACATGATTGAGTGAAAAAAGCATAGGCATTTGAAATTAATAAATGCATTTCAAAATCCAGGACTGGGTTCTAGCTCTCGCTCAGCACCTAACCAGGTGTGGGATTTGGGGCAGGTTATTTAAGCTCTCTGAGTATCAGGTTTCTCAAATGCAAAACAGAGTAATACCATCTACCTTTCAAGGTGGCTGTGGGGATCAGAAACCCAGGCCAGACACGCACAGTAAATATGAAAGATCTCCCTTGCAATCTTCAGAGCAAACGTTCTAGGTAACTCCAAGGAAAATAAAATTTACATCCTCATATTTAGCTAATAAATTAACTCCCTACTTTAGAGTAGTCTCTAAGAACAGAAGCTAAGGTTCTGAAGTAAATTAACTAATTTCTCAAATGAACTCATTTATAAAGCTTTAGCCAACTTAATTATCCTCAAAAGTGCTCAACTGGCTACAGATAGAGATCTTGTGTGAATAATCAGCTGTTACTGCAAAGCAGGTCACTGTTGCTTTTCAATTTCTTTTTTTAAAAAAAATAAATTTATTTATGGCTGTGTTGGGTCTTCGTTGCTGCGCATGGGCTTTTCTCTAGTTGCGGCGAGTGGGGGCTACTCTTCGTTGTGGTGTGCTGGCTTCTCTTGTTGCGGAGCACAGGCTCTAGGTGCGTGGGCTTGCAGGCTCTAGAGCTCGTAGTTGTGGCACACGGTCTCAGTTGCTCCACGGCATGTGGGCTCTTCCCAGACCAGGGCTCGAACCTGTGTCCCCTGCACTGGCAGGCGGATTCCTAACCACAGAGCAACTAAGGAAGTCCCTCGATTTCATTTTTCATCTGCTTTTCTGTTCTCTCCCATTATTGTTCAACTTTTTAAAAAATGATCAAATTAACCTTAAATAGATATAATTCAGGCTGCCACCCAGAAAGACAAAAGAATATGAATTAAGTTATTTAATTGGCATGTTTTCTTCTTCAGTATATTTCAAAAAAAAATATAGACTTGGGTATAAGTTTTAAAGGTATATGCTTAACACTGGGTGAGGCCTTCAGATCACACAATTTGGAACTAAAAATACCCCCACATCTCAGTTTTGTAGTAATTCTTCAACAAAATCTACCAACATTTTCATGTTTTTTTCTGGAGCTATTCTACCTCCTTCACACAAGTAATATCTATCCCTCCTCATCACCCCACCATCACAAATTCCTATTCTTCCCACAATACTCAATTAGAAAGTGATATTCATAAAGCATTCCCTCTTCAATAAGTAGATCCAAGTAGTGTTTCCTGATACTCCTCTAGAGGGCGCATAGTACTCTTCTAACTCTTTACCATGTCCCTAACCCACTCCACTACTGCACTCTTGAATAAAAATTCAATTTCCCGAGATAAGTGCCATCTGACTGTACCTAGCAGACATGATCCTATTAATCCCTCGATTACTCAATGCACTTACCGAGACTTTGGCACCTAATGCACAGTCTTTCTTTCCACCTGAACTTTAGGTGAGTTATTCAACCTCTTTGAGCCCTACTTTTCTCATCTGTAAAATGGGGATAAAGATTCAGTTTTATATATACATATATTATATATATATATTATATATATATATACACATATTCTTAAGATTCTTTTCCATTATGGGTTATTACAAGATATTGAAAAAAATATAAGAAGAAAAAAATGATTCAGGAAAAGTACATTTTAGCTATTAGGGGTCTTTTGTGGTTCCATATGAATTTTAGGACTTTTTTTCTATTTCTGTAAAAAATGCCATTGGATCTTTGACAGAGATGGCATTGAATCTGTACGTTGCTTTGGGTAGTGTGGACATTTTAACAATATTAATTTTTCTAATCCATAAACATGGGATATCTTTCCAAACAACAAAAAAAACGGGGGGATAAAGATGGCATCTACCTCAGAGTATAGTTGGAAGATTAAATGAAACAATGCATATAAAGTGTTTAGCACAGAGACTTCTGGTGTTGGAAAATGGACTAGGAACCCAAAAATGGTTATAAACACCTAAGAATTTTGGATAAGACAATAACAAAAAATTACTCCAAATGTATTCAAACTTACGAGAAAGAATAGGAAAATACCAAGTGCCAGGACTGAAGAAGGAAATGAAAACTAATTTGAAATCTTGGCTGCCCTAACTGGGGTTTTAAAGTGTTACATTGGGCCAAAAGATGTAGCTTGAAGCTGGTATGAAACCTGGGAGTTTGAACTGAGATCCTGCATAAATGGGACCTCAGTGAATGGGTAAACTCTGGAGAAAAAAAAAAAAAATCTACCTATAGCACAGGTAGTCATCAAAGACATTTGTCTGTTTGGTCTTGGAACAAAAAATTCTGAAGAGAATATTTCTCACCTAGAATTCTATACAAAGATAAGTTATCATTCAAGAGTAAGGATGGAATAAAACATTTTCAAACATGCGAGTTCTCAAAATATTTAACTTCTATGCTCTCTTTAAAAAGCCAATAAGGACTGGGTTCCTTTGAAATGAGGGAGTAAACCAAGAAAGAGGAAAACGTGAGATCTAGGAACCAGGGTATCCAATATCTCATCCAATAGGAGAGAGAAGGGAATTCACAGAATGATGGTGAAGAGAAGTCCCAGGATGACAGATATGCCGCAGGCTAGAGAGCAACCAGTAGAAATCTGAAGAGAGAATGGATGGCTTCCAGGAGGGTTGTCTCAAAGGAAAAACAAAAGTGATTGACAGAATACCTGATGTGTTTAAACATACTGATACATTTATGTTCCTTTTAAAGGATCTGAGGATGAATGAGCAATAGAAACAGAAAACTAAGCAACTTTGAAAGTGAGGCAATTAATAACTAAGAAAAACAAAACACTGTATTTTTAAAGAAAAGTAGGAGCTTGGAAGAATTGATGGAACTTTTCTTCTATATCTTGATTGTGGTGGTAGTTATACCACCACAGTACATTTATCAAAACTCAGTATAGGGACTTCCCTGGTGGTGCAGTGGTTAAGAATCCACCTGCCAATGCAGGGGACACAGGCTCGAGACCTGGTCTGGGAAGATCCCACATGCCGCAGAGCAAGTAAGCCCGTGCGCCACAACTACTGAGCCTGTGCTCTAGAGCCTGCGAACCACAACTACTGAGCCCTTGTGCCACAACTACTGAAGCCTGTGCGCCTAGAGCCTGTGCTCTGCAACGAGAGGCCACCACAATGAGAAGCTCACACACCGCAATGAAGAGCAGCCCCGGCTTACCGCAACTAGAGAGAGCCCGCGTGCAGCAATGAAGACCCAACGCAACCAAAAATAAATAAATAAATTTATTAAAAACAAACAAAACAACTCAGTATACTACATGCACACTACTATATAATAAGATAGATAACCAACAGGGACGTACAGTGTAGCGCAGGGAACTCTCCTTGGTATTCTGTGATATCCTATATGGTGGGTGGGGGAGTCTGAAGGGGAAAGGATATATGTGTGTGTGTGACTGGGTCACTTTGCTGTACACCTGAAGGTAACACAACATTATGGATCAACTATACTCCAATAAAATTTTTTAAAAATTAAAAAAAAACTCAGTATACCAAAAAGGGTGAATTTTATGTATGTAACTTATACCTCCATAAACGTGATTTAAAAAAAAATCAAACTGTACAATTTAAAATGGGTGTATTTTATTGTATACAAATTATAACTCAATAAAGTTGATTTTTTAAAAAGGGAAATACAATACTCGTACACTATAAGGCTCAGCTATAAATAAGCCCTCATAATTGATTTAACAAAAATTATGATGCTACTATATTTGGGAGATTAGGAAAGGGGGAGAGAGGGGCAAAGTGTTACATGAGTCAAATCCTTACTTTCCATACTAGAAATTCAATAGATATTATCTAAAAATTAAAGAAAAGGACTTCCCTGGTGGCGCAGTGGTTAAGAATCCGCCTGCCAATGCAGGAGACACGGGTTTGAGCCCTGTTCCGGGAAGATCCTACATTCCGTGGAGCAATGAAGCCTGTGCGCCACAACTACAGAGCCTGTGCTCTGGAGCTCTCGGACCACAAATACTGAGACCGTATGCTGCAACTACTGAAGCCTGCACGCCTAGAGCTTGTGCTCTGCAACGAGAGAAGCCAACACAATGAGAAGCCCACACACCACAACAAAGAGTAGCCCCCACTAGCCGCAAGTAGAGAAAGCCCGTGCGCAGCAACGAAGATCCAACACAGCCAAAATAATAATAATAATTAATTAAATAATTTTTTAAAAATTAAAGAAAATAGTAGTATAAATACGATACTTAAAAATATTGAGGACAGGACTTCCCTGGTGGCGCGGTGGTTAAGAATCCGCCTGCCAATGCAGGGGACACGGGTTCAAGCCCTGGTCTGGGAAGATCCCACATGCCACGGAGCAGCTAAGCCCAAGTGCCACAACTACTGAGCCTGTGCTCTAGAGCCCGTGAGCCACAACTACTGAAGCCCGCGCGCCTAGAGTCTGTGCTCCACAACAAGAGAAGCCACCACAATGAGAAGCCTGCGCACGGCAAGGACAAGTAGCCCCGGCTGGCCCAACTAGAGAAAACCCACACGCAGCAACGAAGACCAAACACAGCCAAAAATAAATAAATAAAATAAATAAATTTATTTTAAAAATATATATTGAGGACATTATCAGAAGGAAAAAAAGAAGAGTTGAAAGCAGTTGCTTCTGAAGAGCAAAAATAAGGAACGAGGAATGATAATGCAGGAGATCCTTGTCCTTCACCCTAAGTCTTGTAGAACTGTTTGATTCTTTAAGTTATATACGTATTATTTACATATACAGTATATATACTAACAAAAAGAGCATGAAAACACAATCTGGGAACAAATCTACAAAAGGTAAATAAGATTTTTATGAAGATTTTTACAAAACTTTGAGATATACTTAAAAAGACTGAAATAAACAGAGAGATTCTAAGTGAATTAGAGCCTGAAATGTGAGAAGCAAGACTAAACTTTTACATGAGATTATAAGAAAATATCTTTAAGACCTTAAAATAGGGAAGAATTTCTAAAGCAAGGCACAGAAATCACAAACCATAAAAGAAAAACTGAAAAATCAATTACAATAAAATTTAAAAGCTTCTATTTTTCCTAGAGCCCAGATTGTAGTCCATAAACACCATGTTCCACAAAAAGAAACCAGGGCTCTTTTTTTTTTTAACCACTTTTTTGAGGTATGACTGACATCATAATCAAAATCAAGGCTTTTTAAAGAAATGCCTGATTTCAGATCTGAATATAATGAAATATGAAGTATACATGTGAAGTATTACTGCCAAAAAACTTGAAACTGAATCTAATCAACAGTTAGAGCCAAACTCCAGTTTACAAGAAAATACTGAAAAAGAGAAACAAGTTAGTCAGTGTTAACTGCAATATTATTTACAATTGCCAAGATATGGAACAACCTGTGTCCACTGACAGATGAATGGATAAAGAAAATGTAGTATATGAATACAATAGAATATTATTCAGCCATAAAAAAGAGTGAAATCTTGCCATGTGCAATAACATGGATGGACCTCAAAGTCATTATGCTAAGTGAAATAAGTCAAACAGAGAAAGACAAACACTATATGATCTCACTTATACACGGAATATTAAAACAACAACAACAAAGCCAAGCTCACAGACTAGTAGATGCCGGAGGTAAGGGGTGGGAGGTAGGTGAAATAGGTGAAGGGAGTCAAAAGGTACACACTTCTAGTTATAAAATAAGTACGTCATGGAGATGCAATGTACAGCATGGTGACTAGTTAACGATACTGTACTGCACATTTTTTAAAGTTGCTACGAGAGTAGATCTTAAAAGTTCTCAACACAAGGAGAGAAAATTCTGTAACTACATATGGTGATGAATGTTAGCTAGACTTACTGTGGTGATCGTTTCACAATATATACAAATATCAAATCATTGTAACTGTATACCTGAAACTAATATTGCATGTCAATTATATCTCAATAAAAAAATAAAACAAAATATCGATCAAAAATAAGTTAAATGACATCAATAGAAAGCAATCAGACATACCGGAGATGTGGGAGACTCTACAGGACAAATATTTGTTTTATTTGATAAGTCAATGGCATAAGAAAAAAAAGGAGGTGGAGGGGAGACTGTTCTAGAGTAAAAGAGACTAAAAAGGCATAACCACATATAACATGTGGACCTTTAAAAACAGTACCATTGCAATAACAACACTAGAAAGCATCTACTAGTAAATTCAACAAAAGATGTGTAAGAAATTTTTATAGAAAATTATTAAACTTATTTAAAAACACAAAAATAGCCTTAATAAAGAGAGACATATTATGTTCGAGGAATAGAAAGACTCAGTATTAAAAAATGCCAACTCTCCCAAATTAATCTGAAAATCACTGTAATTCCAATCAAATACTAAGATTTTTCACGGCTGATACTAAAATTCATATGTCAAAGGTGAAGAGTGGCCAAGACAACTTTAAAGAAAAATTATAATAGGGTGAGGTAGAGGGAAGTCATCCTACTAGACAGAATTTCTATAAAGCTATGGTAATTAAAACAACAGGATATCAGCGAAGGAAAAGACAACTAGACTAGTGGAACAGAACAAAAAGCTTAGAAATAGTCCCATGTATATGTGGAGCTTGGTATAAATCGGGGAAGAAAAGATTATTCAATAAATTGTGCTGGGATAACCAACTCTTCATTTGGGAAAAAGATAAAAATAGATATCTATTTCATATCATATGCAAATATAAATACTAATTTAAAAATCCAAATATGAAAAGCAAAATTGTAAAGTTTTAGATGGCAGGAGTCTATCTTTAATACTTTAAAAGTAAGACACAAAAAGCACCAACTATAAAGGAAAAGATTGATCTAGGTCACCACAAAAAAAAGCTAAGACTTCTGTATGACAAAAGATACTATAAACAAAGAGAAAAGAGGGGTAACACTGGGGGGGAAAGTTGCAACCCATATAATCAATAAAGGATTAGTATACAGAGCGTAGAGAGTATATACTACAAATTAGCAAGAAAAAGACAAACAACCCAAACAAGAAGTGGGCAAATGATATGAACAGGAAATTCATTGAAAAGAGCCAATATACTTTGCAAAAAATTCTCAAGTAATCAAGAAAATGCAAAACTAAACCAACAGTGAGGGGAATTCTCTGGCGGTCCAGTGGTTAGCACTCAGTGCTCTCACTGCCAGGGGCCTGGGTTCAATCCCTGGTTGGGGAAGTAAGATCCCACAAGCCGCGTATCATGGCCAAAAAACAAAAACGAAAACAAACAAACAAAAAAACCCCAACACTGAGGTACCATTTCACACCCATCATATTACTGAAAACATAAAAATCTTAGAACATCAGTTGTTAGTGAAGACGGAGAAATCAGAACTCTTCATTTATGCTACTGGTGGGAATGTAGACTAGTATGACTACTTTGGAGAACAATTTGCCAGTATCTAGTAAACTTGGACATGCACATAACTTACAACCCACACATCACTTCAGGTGTCTACCTTCACAAGAGCACAAATAAACCGGTGCAAGGATGTTCATTGTAGCACTATACATAGTGAAAGAAATGAAAGCAAAATAGCTATCCCACAGAAGAAGAATGAATGTATAAACTCTCACCCAGGACTCAGATCCAATCTGGAGGGACTGGCTCTGGGAGGAAAGTTTGTGCCAAGATCATGCCAGAAAGAAAAGAAGGAAGGGCTTTGTCTGTTAAGTCCTTAGCCAAATCTCATTCTCCCTAGCCTCAGTTTTCTCCTCTCTCCAGTGGGTACAAATGCTGACCTTGCCCATATCCTTGATCAATCCAAACGTGTCTTCTCCACACCTAGACACCTGAGCAATGGTGAAAGGGGGAAAAAAAAAAAAAAAAAGAAATCCCCCCAACAATTGTGCTAACTGAAGTAACTATAAATTTATATTCTACAACATCAGCTACACCCCTGATGTTGCCTAGACCTCCTTCTCAGTGTCTCTGGTCAGCTCTCTCCCATTTTCCAGTAGCAATTCTAAAGCTTCATTACTCACAAGTCCCAATCCCATCACCTTCCTCTTTCTATATTCTCAACAGACAACTATGCCTCCTACTTCATCAAAAATATAAAGGCCTCAGGAGTGAATTATTTTAATTCCTGCTCTCCTTCTTGATTTGCATTTGAGCCTTTTCTTCCCTCCTGTCCTCTCATTTCAGTGGAAGATGTAAGCCTTCCTGCCCAAAACTGTACCTTAATTCCTTCTTGTCTCCTTGGGAACCTTATCCATCATTTATCTCCTTTCTTCTGTACTTCTCCACTGTCTCTTTTGCTCTCTTATAAAAATGTTCAAGTTGCTTCCATCCTAAACTAAAACACCCCCAAAGTATAAGAAACTAATAACATTGGCTAATAAGGAGAACTGGATGGCTGGTAGATAGGGAAGAAAGGAAAACATTTCTCCATAAACCTTTTTATATTTAAAAAAATTTTTTTTTTCGGTACGCGGGCCTCTCACTGCTGAGGCCTCTCCCGCCGCGGAGCACAGGCCCCGGACGCACAGGCCCAGCAGCCATGGCCCACCGGCCCAGCCGCTCCGTGGCACGTGGTATCCTCCCGGACCGGGGCACGAACCTGTGTCCCCTGCATCAACAGGCGGACTCTCAACCATTGCATCACCAGGGAAGCCCTATATTTAAAAAATTTTTGAACCACATGTATTAGTTATTATCTATCTATTATTTTAAAACATCCATGATCATGAGTGTCTCTCTTTCAGAGGTTCCTCTCTTCTAACTGTCTATTAAGTATTGGTGTTTCCTAAGGTCCTCTGGACTCCGTCTTTTATTTACTCTACTTATTCTTGTGGGAAGGATGGTTCACATTCACAGCTTCAACTATCACTTATAAGCTGATGACTCTTAGACCTGTATCTCTATCTCTAGCTCAGATCTTCTTCCTGAACTCTACATAAGTTTATCAACTACCTACTAGATATCCTACTTGAATCTAATTCTTAACAGGTCTGAAGCCAAACTCTTATTTTTTTATCCATCAATCCATTCATTCATTCATTCAGTCAGTAATCATTCATTCATCCATTCAAAAATATTTAAATTTTGACCAGTAATAAGTGCCAAATTCTGTGCTGAGCACTGTAGATTCTACAGTGAAGGTAAGTTTCCTTATGGCCTTTAATATTTAAAGTGGCTGGTTTAATCCTTTACTATCCTTCAGTATCTCTCATCTGAAACAAGAAAATTGTTCCCTTGGACTCTAATTCTATCCCAATCTATCAAGAGATAGGAAGAGAGGGAAACAGATAACTAACATGAATTACAATACAGTTTTATATAAAAAGTTATATAATAAGGAAAAACACAGGGGTGCTTAGGGAACAATTAGATGGGACAATTAATTTTAACTTGGAGGCTAGGGAAGGCTTCAGAGGCAATCAAAGTTTTAGCCAAATCCTGAAAGATGAGTAAGACACCTCTTGTGACCCATCTCGCATTCTGTGGGTCCATCTTTTTATTCCAGACATTTCTCTTGCATCAGCTATGTAACCTGACAGCATTTCACTTCATGCACCAGTCATCTCTCATTTTCTGTCCGGAGATTTCCAGCAACCACCATGTGGGATACTTGTGGGAACCCACTCAGGCATTCTGGCACACATACAAACCTTAAAGTGTGAGGAAATTTATACCCACGGGGCAACCTTTGACCAATGGGTAAAGGAAGCTAGTGAATAAATACTTCTTTTCCAAGTCTTGGGCAATTACTCTAAGGTACATTCCACATGGCCCCTGAGAAGGTCTCCAGAGCTAAGCTTCAGTTGCCCACAGTGGTAACCAAGTCCATAACACACACTTAGATTGCCATTCCCTTTTTCCCTGTATCACTCTTTAAATCCCACTCCTGGGCTTCCCTGGTGGCGCAGTGATTGAGAGTCCGCCTGCCAATGCAGGGGACACGGGTTTGTGCCCCGGTCCGGGAGGATCCCACATGCTGCGGAGCGGCTGGGCCTGTGAGCTATGGCTGCTGAGCCTGCGCGTCCGAAGCCTTGTTGCTCCGCAACGGGAGAGGCCACAACAGTGAGAGGCCCGCGTACCGCAAAAAAAAAAAAAAATCACACTCCTGTTCCTTGGAATCACTTCTCAAAATACCCATACACATACCCTTATCTCAGGCTCTGCTTTTGGGGGGAAATCCAGGTTAAGGAAGATCAGGAATTAGTTATTTAGGTATGGATAGAGGGAAGTGAACATGTTCCAGGTGGATGTACAAGTATCCAAATTTGTGGAATTGCAAAGGCAGAGTATATTTAGTAAGCTAAATGTAGTTACACATCATATTACCCCTATAAATTTATTCCTTGCCCTGCAGCAGTCTCTAACTTTGTGAATGTCACCACCATCAATCCAGTTGCTCTTGCTAGAAACCTGGAAGTCACACTTGACCACTCCTTCTTTTCCTCCCACATCCAGTTAATTAGCCTTAAAGGTCTCCTAAATATTCTCCAATTTGTTCCCTTCTCTCTATTACCACTGCCATTGACTTGGTTTGGTTCTTCCTCATTTCTTACCAGGCTACTGCAAGAGCCTTCCAGGGTCTCTCTAGCTCCCCTCAGTCATGCAGTAATAGTTCTAAAATATCAACCTGTTAATGATCCTTCAAAGTATCCCTACAGGATAAAGTATACATTCTATTCTTACCTTTATCCCAGACTATATGGCACAGTATGGTAGGTAAGAGCATGGGCTTTGAAGTAAATGACTAAGGCTCAATTACTAACTCTTCCATTAAACTCTCCTAAGACAGTCCCCTTATCTATTCTCAGTAAGGTCTGAAGGGGCTGGTGTAGTCTTGGCCCTATGAATTCTCGAAATTAACGAACAAATACTTTCAACATGAAGTCTTGCACTGAGGAGAAATCACTGGGAAAAGAATCCAAACTGGGCAGCACAGGGATAATCAGTGCAAAGGAAAGAGAAAGGCCGGATAAAATGGAGATAATGAAGCAGAGGAGAAAGATCTCAAAAGAGGGGGCTCTAGAGCTATGAAGCTAGAAAAGCTATGCTGACACAGCCTTCCCTTCTAAAAATTTAGGAAAACTAATTTCAGGTTAAAATTAGTAATAGAAAAGGATTACAGTCAAATCCTATACAAGGTTATTGTTGAAAAATATAATAATAAAAGTTAGAATAACATCTCTACCATAAAAGCAGATGTCAGAAAGACATGCTCAAAAGACAGATTAAATTCATAGCCTAAGATTTCAAAATTATCTAAAATAATAAAATGATAGAAAATGTGAAAGAACAACATAAATCTGAATTAGAAAAGTTAGAAATGAAATGACAGAACTCAAGAATGAATTAGAAGTAAAAGAAAAATATCATTTCAGAAATAACAGCTAAACTAGGAAGAACACAAGAATGAATAAAACACAACTCTTAATGCCTTAAGGCAGGGGTCCTGGTCCATGGCCTGTTAGGAACCAGGCCGCACAACAGGAGGTGAGCAGCGGGCGGGCAAGCGAGCGAGCGAAGCTTCATCTGTATTTATAGCTGCTCCCCATTGCTCGCATTACTGCCTGAGTGCCACCTCCTGTCAGATCAGCAGCAGCATTAGATTCTCATAGGAGCATAAACCCTACTGTGAACTGTGCATGCAAGGTATCTAGGTTGCATGCTCCTTATGAGAATCTAATGCCTGATGATCTGAGGTGGAACTGAAGCGATGATGCTAACACTAGGGAGCACTGGGGAGCGGCTGCAAGTACAGATTATCATTAACAGAGAGGTTTGACTGCCCAGAGACCATAATAAATCAACTGCTTGCAGACTCATATCAAAACCCTACCAGTTGAACCTAGTTGCAGGGCAGGAATAAAGAGGTAGACATAGAAAATGGACTTGAGGACATGGGGTGGGAGGGTGAAGCTGGGGCGAAGTGAGAGCAGCATCAACATATATACACTACCGAATGTAAAACAGTTGGCTGGTGGGAAGCAGCAGCATAGCACAGGGAGATTGGCTCAGTGCTCTGTGATGATCTAGAGGGGTGAGATAGGGAGGGTGGGAGGAAGGCTCAAGAGGGAGGGGATATGGGGACATGCGTATGCACATGGCTGATTCACTTGGTTGTGCAACAGAAACTAACACAGTATTATGAAGCAACTATACTCCAATAAAGATCTATTTAAAAAATAGATAAATAACAAGGTCCTACTGTATAGCACAGGGAATTATATTCAATATCCTGTAATAAACCATAATAGAAAAGGAAAGGAAAAAAAAACCCTATCAGTTAGTGGCAAGTGAAAACAAGCTCAGGGCTCCCATGATTCTGCATTATGGTGAGCTGTGTAACTATTTCATTGTATAACACAGTGTAATAATAATAATAGAAATAAAGTACACAATAAATGTAATGTGCTTGAATCATCCTGAAACCACATCCCCCACCCCCCCACCCCTGGTCCATGGAAAAACTGTCTTCCACGAAACTGGTCCCTGGTGCCAAAGATTGGGGACCGCTGCCTTAAGGGAAACAGAATGTAAAAAAGGAAGAAAATCCTAAAAAAAAAAAAAATTTTTTTTTAAGATAAAAAGGATTTGAGGCAAAGTAGCAGAAAGAGAATATAAGCAACAAAGATCCAGCATACACATAAGAGTCCCAAAGTCTAAAACCAAAGCAATGTAACAGAACGAATGCCTAAAACTGTAATTCTAAAAAACTTCTCTGAAGTAATAAAAAAGGCAGAAACTTCACAGGGAAAGGACATACTACATATCTAGAAAATAAGATTCAGAACATCAATGGGACATATTATGTAGTAAAACCACAAGATTTTAAAGAAAAATAAAAACTCCTTTGGGAGCCTAGATAAAAGGACCAATTCACTCATAAAAGAAAGAAAAGCAGATTTTCACTTGGACTGTTTTAACAGCAACACTTTACAATAGAAGATAATGAAAGAATTTGTTTAAGATATTTAAGGAAAAAATGTGAGTCAAGGATATTATATCCCCATAAATTGGCTTATGAATACAAAGGCTGCAGATAATCTGTTGAGCACTGATATCATGACCACTTCTTAAGGAACCTACTAGTAATAAGCTTCAGACAGCCAAATGACCATAGAGACAAGGACTAGGGACTGGTGGTAATGATCATTAACAGCTGCTAACACCAAAAAAAGACAATTAGAAATGATTTGCCTCAAGATAGAAGACACCACCACCTACAAAAGCATCTTGCCAAAAAAATTCAAACTGGAATTCAATTTAGCCTCTAGGTCCAACTACCAATTAATAGAAAATACAGAGAGAGGAGTACTTTTGAAATGACACCACAGGGCTTCCCTGGTGGCGCAGTGGTTAAGAATCCACCTGCCAAAGCAGGGGACACAGGTTTGAGCCCTGGTCCGGGAAGATCCCACATGCCGTGGAGCAACTAAGCCTCTGTGCCACAACTATTGAGCCCACATGCCACAACTACTAAAGCCCATGTGCCTAGAGCCCGCGCTCTGCAACAAGAGAAGCCACCGCAATGAGAAGCCTGTGCACTGCAACTAAGAGCCGCCCCCACTCGCTGCAGCTAGAGAAAGCCCTGTGCAGCAACAAAGACCCAACGCAGCCAAAAATAAATAAATAAATAAGTAAATAAATGTATTTTAAAAAAAAAGATGACACCACAGGGTCACAATCAGCTAAATGCAGACTGCGGGAAACTCTACAAGAAAAATACCCAGTTCCTTCAACATATAAATTATAAGGGGGAAAAAAAAGAAAGATGGAGGGGAAATCTATATATTAAAAGAGATATTTTAATCAATTATAATGTGTATAAATAAATAAGTAAATAAATGTATTAAAAAAAAAAGATGACACCACAGGGTCACAATCAGCAAAATGCAGACTGTGGGAAACTCTACAAGAAAAATACCCAGTTCCTCCAACATATAAATTATAAGGGGAAAAAAAGAGAGATGGAGGGGAAATCTATATATTAAAAGAGATACTTTAATCAATTATAATGTATAGTCCTTATTTGCTTCCTGATTTTAATAAACACACTAAAAAGATTAAAAAATTCTATTTATGAGGCAACTAGAAACTCATGTACTGATTGGATACTTGATGATACTAATGAATTATTATTATTTTATTTATTTATTTTTTTGCGGTACACGGGCCTCTCACTGTTATGGCCTCTCCCGTTGCGGAGCACAGGCTCCGTACGCGCAGGCTCAGCGGCCATGGCTCACGGGCCTAGCTGCTCCACGGCATGCGGGATCTTCCCGGACCGGGACACGAACCCGCGTCCCCTGCATCCACAGGCAGACTCTCAACCACTGCGCCACCAGGGAAACCCACTAATGAATTATTAATTTGTTTTTTTAGGTGGTATAATGGCATTATACTTTTATTTTTATTTTTTAAAAAGCCCTCATATAGCAATGTTCTGAAATATTTACAGATGAAATAACATGATGTCTGAGATTTCGTTCAAAAGAACATGAGAGGGAGCAAGTTGGGTGGGAATACAGGTGAAATAAGGTTTGCCATGGGTTGATAACTGCTGAAGCTGGGTGACAGATATATAGGTAATGCTCCATGTACTTTTGTACATGTTTGAAATTTTCCATAATAAAAAGTTTTAAAAAGTGCTTGCTTCGGCAGCACATATACTGAAATTGGATCGAAACAGAGAAGATTAGTACGGCCCCTGCACAAGGATGACACATAAATCCACGAAGCATTTCATATTAAAAAAAAAAAAAGTTTAAAAAAATAACTGGTCCACAATTGGTATTTAATAAATAACAATTTTTTTGGGTTTTTTTTGCGGTACGCGGGCCTCTCACTGTTGTGGCCTCTCCCGTTGCGGAGCACAGGCTCTGGACGCACAGGCTCAGCGGCCATGGCTCACGGGCCTAGCTGCTCCGCAGCATGTGGGATCTTCCCGGACCGGGGCACGAACCCGTGTCCCCTGCATCGGCAGGCGGACTCTCAACCAATGCGCCACCAGGGAAGCCCCCTAAATAACAATTTTAATCATTATTATTAGTTGACTGAACAAATATTTGCCGAATGAATGAGTTCAGACATAGGTAAGACTGAATCATTCATCAGCAAATAGGAAACACAATTATGAAGAAAATATAAAATCTAAGAACTTTTATATTAACAGCACCATTTATAATAATGGAGCTCACTCACCCAGGGCCTGGGAGAATGAATGAGCCAATAATCTCTCTTGATAAGTCAGGGAAAGAGGTTTGGGAAGCTGAAACAAAAAGTGAAAAGCCAGTAAATCAGCAAAATTATGGGATGAGATAAGGCAAAATGAAGTAGAAAACAGTGCCAGAAGAATAAAACCAAATGAAATATGTTGAAAAAACATAACATAGCAGATATGATGTCCAGCTCCAATATTCTATAAGTACACACAACAGAAGTTTCCACATACAAGTAGGACTGCAATACATTTAGCAAATGCAAGGCAAACGACAAAGATGATAAACTAAAACAATAAAACATATTTTAAACAAAGAAGCCAAATAAAGCTAATATACTACTGTGGTCTTTCTCTGAGCAAAGCAGAAGCCACATGGGATAACCTCACAGTAAATTTGGGGAACTCAATCTGGAGGAAGTAGGTAAAGATAAAAGAATCAAAAGCAAACTCGGAACTCTCAAAGGGAATATTCTTATCTTACCTAAAATCTTATTGAAAAAGAGTCTCCAAATGTTTAGGACGCTGCTTTGTGGGCACAGGAAAAGAGAAATAAATGACTCAAAGTAGCACTGCTTTTAAACCATGGCACAGCCTGTGGGTACAACTTTCTCCCTTAACAAGGTACCTGTCATCCTTCAGCAAACACTAACTGCCTCCTCAGGCTGTCTCACTTTAACTGTTTATACGTATTTCCATTGTGCTTCCTACAAGCTCATGTTGATCCCAATCAGACGGTTCTGAATTTTGGCTCAGGTTTTACTTTGCTCTTAATGGCTATTCAGGCGTCTATTTACGTTCCTCCACAGGTTAGCTTTGCTGCTTTCTGTTCCAGGTTGGAATGCAAGTTGATGTGAAGCCAGGATTTCAGGTGCCATTGGTATAGGAGAAACCAAGTGGAGAGAGCAAAGAGAGCAGAGACTTGCTAGCCAAAGTCACAGCTTGAGAAGAAAGCTCAGAGGCAGGACTGTATATAAAGGATGCTGTGTAAATGATGTGAAAACAAAGGGGTAAGGGAGGAATAGAAATTAGACTGTGCAGAATGACTTAATGAGGATTCTGATCTTAGGTATAAGGAGAAGCCCTAAAATAAGAAGTAAGTGATCAAAACCATAAGAAGAGGTAGTGACTTGGGAGTAAAATGTCCTTTTGGCAGTTACTTTACCCTTCATCTCATACCCTCTCCTATTTATTAATAGTTGACCCTATTATTTCTCAAGGCTCTAAGAGTTATAGGAACTTATTTGCATGAAACTCCCAGGATCTCCAGTTCTAGGCTAGGGCAAAAATAACATTTCTAAGATTTATAGATTAGGGAGCAGAGAGTTTAGTTTATACCTCCATACTAAATTGTTAGACAGTAACTAAAACAGCTCCTGGGAAGACCACTAAACACCCTTAGCTTCTTGGTAAATCTGGCATCTATCCCTGTGAAAGAACAGAGTTCTCATGACCCTAGTGAAATTCCCCGTATCTTCCCTAAAGAAATAAGCAGCTGCACTAAAGAAAGCAACACACCCAACATTATAGTATTAGAAATCCCCACTGTAATCAGAAGCACCAAAGCCTACTTGGGTAGAAGCAGAGAAAGACAAAAAGGAGGCCAAAAAGTAAAAGGAAATGCCTATATACATTGCACTGGAGGCCCTGGCCAGGGCAATAAGACAATAAAAAGAAATAAAAGGCATTAAGATTAGAAAGGAAGATATGTTATAATACTGTTTTTATTTGCAGGCAACATGATGATGTATATAGAAAATCCTAAAGAATCTACAATTTAAGAAAGTCACAGGGCACAAGGTCAATATGCAAAAAAATAGTTGTAGGGCTATATACAAGCAATAAACAATTAGAAAATAGAATAAAAAATACTAGTTACAATATCATTACATTGAAATGAAACAGGAATAAAATTATTGAAAGATGTTCAAAACCTCTATACTGAAAATTATAAAAACATTACTGAGAGAAATTCCAGAAAATCTAAATAAATAGATGTTCAAGGATTGGAAGATTCAATATGAAGATGTCAATTCTCCCCAAATTGACCTACAGATTCAATGCAATTCCAATCAAAATCCCAGAAAGCTTTTTAAATAAAAACTGGCAAATTAATTCTAAAATTTATATGGAAATGCAAAGGACCTAGAATAACCAAGGCAATTTTAAGGAAAAGGAAATCCAAAGGACCTAGAATAGCCAAGGCAATCTTCAGGAAAAGGAACAAAGTTGGCAGATTTATAGTACCTGATTTCTAGACCTACTTTATAAAGTTAAAAATAATCGAGACTTTATTAAATGTGGTACAGGAAGTAGAGACAAAAAGACCAATGGAACAAAGTAGAGAGAACAGAAATAGCACACTCAGGGACTTTCCTGGTGACATAGTGATTTAGAATCCACCTGCCAGGGCTTCCCTGGTGGCACAGTGGTTGAGAGTCCGCCTGCCGATGCAGGGGACACGGGTTCGTGCCCCGGTCCGGGAAGATCCCACATGCCGTGGAGCGGCTAGACCCGTGAGCCATGGCTGCTGAGCCTGCGCGTCCGGAGCCTGTGCTCTGCAGTGGGAGAGGCCACAACAGTGAGAGGCCCGCGTACCGCAAAAAAAAAAAAAAAAAAAAATCCACC
Source organism: Neophocaena asiaeorientalis asiaeorientalis (assembly GCF_003031525.2). Classification (NCBI taxonomy): domain Eukaryota; kingdom Metazoa; phylum Chordata; class Mammalia; order Artiodactyla; family Phocoenidae; genus Neophocaena; species Neophocaena asiaeorientalis. The sequence goes on from NW_020175023.1 coordinate 235,099, forward strand.
TGCCAATGCAGGGGATGCAGGTTCAATCCCTGGTCCAGGAAGATCTCACATGCTGCAGAGCAACTAAGCCCATGCACCACAACTACTGAGCCTGTGTTCTAGAGCCCATGAGCCACAACTACTGAGCCTGTGGGCCACAACTACTGAAGCCTGCTTGCCTAGAGCCCATGCTCTGCAACGAGAAGCCACCGCAATGAGAAGCTCACACACCACAACAAAGACCAAAAAACGCAGCCAAAAATAAATAAATTAAATATAAATAAATTTAAAAATGAAAAAAGAAATAGCACACACATAATCGGTCAACTGATTTTCAACTAAGGCTTCAGAGCAATTCAATGGGGAAAGGCAGGTCTTTTTAACAAATGATGCTGGAACAACTGAATATCCATACAGAAAAAAGTATACCTTTACTTTTAGAAGTAAATACAAAAGAATATCTTTATAAGCTTGGGGTAAGCAAAGATCTCTTAGGACACAAAAAGTACTAACCATAAAAGAAAACATCAGTAATCTGGATTTCATCAACATTTGAAACTTCTGGTCATCAAAGTCACCATTAAAAATGTAAAAAGGCAAGCCACAGACTGGCAGAAAATATTCACAACACATATCTGACAAAAGGCTTGCATCTATAACATATAAAGAATTTCTATAATCAATAATAACAAGGCAAACAACTCAAAAAAAGGCAAATGCCTTGAACAGACATTCCATGAAGATATACAAATGGTTGATAATCACATGAAAAGGTGATCAGTATCATTATTATCATGGAAATGCAAATTAAAACCACAATGAGGGCTTCCTTGGTGGCGCAGTGGTTAAGAATCCGCCTGTCAATGCAGGGGACATGGGTTCGAGCCCTGGTCCAGGAAGATCCCACATACCACAGAGCAACTAAGCTCCTGCGCCACAACTACTGAGCCTGCGCTCTAGAGCCCGTGAGCCACAACTACTGAGCCCACTTGCCACAACTGCCGAAGTCCATGCGCCTAGAGCCTGTGCTCTGCAACAAGAGAAGCCACAGCAACGAGAAGCCTGTGCACTGCAACAAAGAGTAGCCCCCGCTCGCCGCAACTAGAGAAAGCCCACACACAGCAACGAAGAACCAATGCAGCCAAAACTAATAAATAAAATAAACAAAATATCATTAAAAAAATATAAACATAGTTATTAAAAAAAAAACCCATAATGAGATAGTGGTACATAACACACACTAGAATGGTTAAGATTAAAAAGACTGACAATACCAAGTGTTGATGAAGATGTGAAGCAAGTACAATTCTTATACATTGCTGATGAAGTGTAAAATGTACAACCACTTAGAAAACTATTTGGCAGTCTGCAATAAAGTAAACCCTATAACCTATAATATTTTTACAAAAAGACCTGCAGAACAATATTCATAACTGCTTTATTCATATCTAAAAATTAGAAACAATCCAAATGACCATCAACAGAAAAATAGGTAAAGAGTGGTATATTTATTCAATGGAATACTACTCAGCAATAAACAAGAACAAACTAGTTATACCTGCAGTCATATGAATGAATCTGAAAAATATTATGTTGAACAAAAGAAACCACAATAAAATTATATGATTTCATTTATACCTAGTTCATGAACAAGAAAAATTAATATATGGTGATAGAAATCAGAACAGCAGTTGACCCTAAAGGTGCAGGATTGATTAAAATAAAGCACAAAGGAACTTTGAGAGGTGATGAAAATGTTCTAGATTTGGATAATGATAACCTGGGTATATATAATTGTCAAAACTCATTGAACTATATAATTAATACCTGTGTATTCTACTGTGTGTAAATTATTCCCCAATAAAGGGAAGGGAAGGCTGTGTACATATCTGCATTAATTTTTTGTTCTTTAGTGCATAGGTACGTTGAAAATAATAATACATCTGTTTGCAGTCACTAGAAATAGTAGGAGAAATTCTGCCCCCCAACTCAAGTAAGATAGCAACATTGTCACACAGAATGAATTTTTTCCAAAGGACATCAATTTGAGAACTGACAGTGGATCTTTCTCAGTATATGGGCCACAGGCCACTGGGGAGACTGTACCCTCATATCCATAGACCCGTGTTAATTTCTTAATCAAAGGAGACTAAACATTCAAATATTATCATGTGGGGGAGCTGAAATTTTTGAAAGTTTCTTCGTACTTCTTTCCAGTCGATCTCTCATCTGCAGAGTCAACTGCTGGTCTGATTTCTATTACTATATATTAGTTTTGCTTATTCAGGAACTTTATATAAATGGAATCTCTTGAAGTATATTTGAAGTATATCTTTTTTATAAAGATGTACTATGACTGAAAAATATTGGAAACTAGTGACTGTAACAACTGTCTAAATCTTCACTAGTAACCAAACTAAAAAGCAGTTGAAACATGGGCAAGAAAGAACGTGATGCAAGCACCGTAGGGAGTTCCCTGGTGGTGCAGTGGTTAAGAATCCGCCTGCCAAGGCAGGGGACATGGGTTAGATCCCCAGTTCTGGAAGATCCCACATGCCGCGGAGCAACTAAGCCTGTGCACCACAACTACTGAGCCTGTGCTCTAGAGCCCGAGAGTCACAGCTACTGAGCCCACATGCCTAAAGCCCATGCTCCGCAACAAGAGAAGCCACTGCAATGAGAAGCCCTCGCACCGCAACGAAGAGTAGCCCCTGCTCGCCACAACTAGAGAAAAGCCTGCGCACAGTAGCAAAGACCCAATGGAGCCAAAATAAATAAATAAATAAAATAAAATAAAATATTAAGAAAAAAAAGCACTGTAAACTGCAATGCATTGGGAAAACATAAGATGATATTTATCTTCAATGAACAATAAAAATCAAGAAATAGTTTTTCACCTTAAGTTTCTGATATATGTGGCGCAGAGAATCTGCAGTTCCCATGTCAGCTTCATCAGGAATACACACAATATCTAGCTTCATTTTCATATTGAAGTCTGCACATAGAGCCTTTTGGACATCCCTGGTTGTAATGACAATGACTTCTATAGCATGAAAGAAAAAAAGAAGGAAAAACTCTCATTTATTTAGACAATGGTTACACTTTTTCAATTAGATTTGGTCTATTTCTAGATTTAGTAATAACAGCTAATATTATTGAGACTTTTCAACGTATTTTACGTGCATTCTCTCAGTTAATTCTTACAGCAATCACATTTTACAAATGAGAAAACTTGGAGTAAAAGAAATGAAGTGACTTTGTTCAGGGTACTAAAACTAGTAAACGAGATCTAAGATAAAACTCGCGTCTGTATGATTAGAGCCCACACTTTAACTAATACATTACACACCACTTCTTCCTGATGTAAAGAATTTAGAAGAGCATTTATCAAAGCATATACAAATAGGATCACATTTTAACTCTTCATTCACTCCAAAGAAAGAGCTATCACCACTCTCCATCAGACAGCCGTTAGTGCTTCACTGAGGATCACAATGAACCCAGTAACAGGCAGTTTCCACGTAATAGATGCCTTCACCTTATCCATGTAGCTATCAATTAATGACAGAAAACTTGGGATTTTGTCATGGATCTTTGGCAGGGTAATGTAACCCACTGCAATATAACATGTGTTGCTGATATCTGAAAATCAGATTTTAGCACCTCTAAAGTGTAACAATTTCCACTACTTTTTCCATGATAGTGCTCAATTATCTCTCCCTTTCACTATAATCATTCTCTTTTCTATTTTCTTCCCTTCTTTCTTCCTCTTTCTTTTTCAAATCATTTAACCTTTCTTCTTTCCTTCTCACTTTCTTCCTTCCCCATTTGGCTTTCTTTCAGTCATTAACTCACTCATTCAACCAATAAGTACAAATACATTTAATATGTAAAGGACAAATAGGCACTGAAAATTCAGAAATGAACTAAACATGGTCCCCATTCTTAAGAAACGTAACATGGAAAAATTAGACATGGAAATGATTAATTAAGGAAGGCCTCATGGAAGGGATCGCCTCTGAGGCAGGCCATGATGAATTCAAGTCCAACAAAAATTTCTTTAGTACATACTGTACATAAAATGCTGATGTTACAAAGATGAATTAGACACAGTACTTGCTCTCAGGAGATCAGTCTCCCATGCCACTAACTACAGCATAAAGCAGGCCTTGAGAGGTACTGAGATAGAAAAACAAAGTGTGATGAAAGCATAGAGGATGATTATGCTCTGATTAAAACCATTTGTGATTTCAAAGAGAAGGTGACACTTCCATAGGTTGGAGAGGACATTTTAGGTAGAGTGAAGGGAGTAACTATAAATACGGGACAGTCAGTCTCATAATTGGACCAGGAATCTTCCGTATGGAGAGAGACTAATGCTAAGCGGGGCTATGTTAACTTCCCTAAAATCACAAACAACATGAACAGAGTGAATATAGAGTTTACTGTTCAACTAAAGAATCCCATGTTTAGGAGACATTCTCCAAATTCTGACTGAGCCTCACTGAGAAGGAATTTTCTATATATCACAAAAGGTCATCACCAAGCATAACTAAAGATATATAGCAAAAGTAAAAAAAAAAAATAGTTATAGATGACAAATCCATAAGAACTTACTAAAGGGAAGTAGTATATTTAAAAGTGTATTAAGATGTGTCCTTTACCTGTAAGACTGAGATCTAAAAAGAAAACCTTTTCTAAAACACATCTCTTTGGGACTTCCCTGGTGGCACAGTGGTTAAGACTCCACGCTCCCAATGCAGGGGGCCCAGGTTCGACTCCTGGTCAGGGAACTAGATCCCACATGCATGCTGCAACTAAGAGTTTACATTCGCATGCCACAACTAAGGAGCCCGTGAGCCATAACTAAGACCCAGCACAACCGAATAAATATTTTTATTTTATTAAAATAAATATTTTTTAAAAATGTTTAATTAAAAAAATAAAACACATCTCTTAAGGTCAATGTCATACAGACTACTGCAAAGAAGTGTTCATGGGTCTGTCTCAAGAAGGTATGAGTGGAATAAACACTGGATCACAACCCTGGGGCCCAGGATCTGGCACCACCTCCATCTGTTATTCTGATTTGCTATATCTAACTATAGGACACCTCAAACTCATTGTGGCCAAAGCCAAACTCATTGTCTTCGCTCAAACCTGTTCCTTGGGAAGCAACCTAAATGTCCATCAACAGAGGAATGGATAAAGAAGATGTGGTACATACATACAATGGAATATTACTCAGCCATAAATAGGAATGAAATTGTGCCATTTGCAGAGACGTGGATAGACCTAGAGACTGTCATATAGAGTGAAGTAAGTCAGACAGAGAAAAACAAATGTCGTATAATATCGCTTATACATGGAATCTAGAAAAATGATACAGATGAACTTACACGCAAAGCAGAAATAGTGACACAGATGTAGAGAACAAACGTATGGATACCAAGGGGGGAAGGGGGCGGTGGGATGAACTGGGAAATTGGGATTGACATATATACACTACTATGCATAAAACAGAAAACTAATGAGAACCTACTGTAGAGCACAGGGAACTCTACTCAGTGCTCTGTGGTGACCTAAATGGGAAGGAAATCCAAAAAAAGAGGGGATATATGTATACATACAGCTGATTCACTTTGCTGTACAGCAGAAACTAACACAACATTGTAAAGCAACTATATTCCAATAAAAATTAATTAAAAAAAATAAAATAAAAGTCACCTGAAATGAAAAACAAAAAACCTGTTCCTTGTCCCATATTCCCTTTCCTATTATTGGCATCACCATCCACCTAGTTACCCAAGCAAAAAGTAGAAGGAATCTTCCCTTTCTTTCTGTTACCCATCCCCATTAATCAACAACTTTTTCAGATGGTCCTTCTTCTCCATCCTTAGTGCTAATGCCTTAGCTCAGACCCTCTTCATTGCTAGTGTGGACTTTGGTAACAATCTCCTAATTCGTCTCCCTGCTTACAGTCTTAACTCCTCCACACTGATTCTTCATAAAGCTTCCAAAGCAATTTTAAAAAAAATCTGAGTTGTCAAATTTATCACCATAAAGTTGTTCACAATATTTATTTATTATCTTTTTTGTTTGTTTTTTTGGCTGCACTGCATGGCTGTGGGAACTCAGTTCCCAGACCAGGGATTGAACCTGGGCCACAGCAGTGAAAGCACCAAATCCTAACCATTAGACCACCAGGTAACTCCCCTGCTCATTACCTTTTTAATGTCTATAGGATCTATAGTGATGTTCCCTCTCTCATTCCTGTTATTAACAATTTGTGTTTTCTCTCCTTTTTCTAATCAGTCTAACTAAAGATTTAATAATTTTATTGATTTTTTTCAAAAAAACCCCCATCTTCTGGTTTTACTGATCTTCTCTAACACTTTTGGTTTCTATTTCATTTATTTCTGCTCTTATTATTTTTATCTCCTTTCTACTTATTTGGACTTATTTGGGTTTCATTTGCACCTCTTTTTCCAGCTTGTCAAAGTAGAAGCTTAGATGATAACTTGAGACATTTTTTTCTTTTCTAACAGAGTGCTTAATGCTAAAAAATGCTAAAAAATCTCTAATCATTGCTTTAGCTATATCCCTCAAATTTTAATATACTGAATTTTTATTTTCAGTAATTTCAAAATATTTTCTAATTTCCCTTGTGGTCAGATGGCCAAAAAGCACATGAAAAGATGCTCTACATCACTAATTATTAAAGAAATGCAAATCAAAACTACAATGAGGTATCACCTCACACTGGTCAGAATGGCCATCATCAAAAAACCTACAAACAATAGATGCTGGAGAGGGTGTGGAGAAAAGGGAACCCTCCTACACTGTTGATGGGAATGTAAATTGATACAACCACTACGGAGAACAGAATGGAAGTTCCTTAAAAAACTAAAAATAGGGCTTCCCTGGTGGCACAGTGGTTAAGAGTCTGCCTGCCAATGCAGGGGACACGGGTTCATGCCCCGGTCCGGGAAGATCCCACATGCCGCGGAGCGGCTGGGCCCGTGAGCCATGGCCGCTGGGCCTGCGCGTCCGGAGCCTGTGCTCCGCAACGGGAGAGGCCACAACAATTAAACCTCGGTTTAAGCCTTTCACTGGTTCCCCACTGCTTTCAGGAAAAAAGAATCTAAACTCATCAGCATGCAATACAAGGTCCTTCATAGCATGATCCCTGTTTACTTCTCTCATTACATCTACTCCTCCCCCCTTACACTTGATATTACAGCCAAATAAAATGAAAAGTAGCTGCCAGAACATGCTGTGCTGATCATGACTCTCTCTCTGCATACATTATTACTTCTGTATGGAATGCTCTCTCCACACTGGTAGGCCTGGTAATCTATTTTTCAAGACTCAATTCAAGGGTCAGCTACTCTGTAAGCCTCCTCTGAATCCCTCAAGTAGAAACAGCAACTTCCTTATAACAAGCACTTATAATGTGCCTCTGTTATAACATTTATCACATTACACGGCGATAATCTGTTTACATGTGTATCTTTCCAATAGACTTTAAGGTTCTAGAAATCAGGGTCTGAGTTAATATTTTCAATTCTGTACCCTAGTGCTTAATATATTACCTGGCACATACAGGTTCTCAGTAAGTACTGACTATGAGGCACTTGTATTCCTCATATCATGTTCTGACATCCTTCCAGGGTTCATCTTAGATCACCGTGGAGACTAGCTCCAAAAAAGTAACACTTAGCACTATCTTCTCAACCTTTTTTCACACAGCGATAGAGTACTCCTGAGTTCCTAATTTAAAGAGGCCAGTCTCCAGCCAACATTGAGTCCTATAGTCTTCTTTCATTCGTCCTGTCTCACCCTCATAAAACTGACAAATCACTGGGATCAAACACCCTAAAAGTTTTATGAGTACATCTCATTGCCATACTCACCTTCAAATCCTATACGTTCAAGCAGATTCAATGGGTACCAAATTAAAGGTTTGTTCCCAACTGGAAGCAGAGGTTTGGGAATACCGGAAGTCAGGTCTGTCATCCGAGATCCCCCTCCAACTGCCATTACTACTGCTTGAAATTCCATTTTTACAAACTGCAATCACAGAGAAAAACAAGAGAAAAAGAAGTAACAAAAATCAAAGCATACACAGTATTAATCCTATTTTTAGTTAGGTTATTGATATCCACTTATGACAAATACATCATTTCCAACTCCAATAACCAGAATAAGAAAGACTCCTTAGCTACAGTATAAACATCACATTTATCCTATTCTATTACTCACGGATATATACTCTCAGCTCCAGCCTGGGGAGATGGGCTGGAGGAGGAATATGAATTAAGAAAAAAAAAATCTGGCCCTTGATCTTGAGTTGCTCACAATTAAGTGAAGACAAATAGAGTAAATTACAATACATTATCATTAATGCCATGGCAGGTATACATCCAAGATGCAGTAGGCATGTATAGTGACGGTAACACCTAAGTCTTCCTAGAAATGATGGAAGGTTTTACAGGAAAGTAATGCTTGAGCTGACTCTTAAAGGAGTAACAGTTTACCAAGTTGTTTTCTGATATGTGAGTTCATATTCCTTGAAAAAAATTTAAAACTTCTGACTAGAATTAACAGCACATTAGATCTCGGAAAAGTGTGAAATGAGTTAAGATTCTTCTAATAATCCAGCCATTTGCTCCCATTTTCTCATTACCCCCAACTTGAAAGATATCACTATAAACACAAAGGTAGGCTTGTATCTTAACCTAGATTTGCAGAGCCCAATTGCAGAAACAAACCAAATTAACTCCTTTTTTTCACACTCAAGGTAATAAATGAACCTGTTTGACATTCAAAAGAATCTCTTTACAGCAGCTACCACAGAAGAGAGGCACAATAAAAGATCATAAATCAAAACCTCAACAAAATACTAGCAAACAGAATCCAACAGCACATTAAAAGGATCATACACCATGATCAAGTGGGGTTTATACCAGGAATGCAAGGATTCTTCAGTATACACAAATCAATGAATGTGATAAGCCATATTAACAAATTAAAGGAGAAAAACCATATGTTCATATCAATAGATACAGAAAAAGCTTTTGACAAAATTCAACACCCATTTATGATAAAAACCTCCAGAAAGTAGGCATAGAGGGAACTTAACATAATAAAGGCCATATATGACAAACCCACAGCCAACATCATCCTCAATGGTGAGAAACTGAAATCATTTCCACTAAGATCAGGAACAAGACACGGTTGCCCATTCAAAAAAAAGAAACAACCCAATCCAAAAATGAGCAGAAGACCTAAACAGACATTTCTCCAAAGAAGATATACAGATTACCAACAAACATATGAAAGGATGCTCAACATCACTAATCATCAGAGAAATGCAAATCAAAACTTTAATGAGATATCACCTCACACCGGTCAGAATGGCCATCATCAAAAGATCTACAAACAGGGCTTCCTTGGTGGCTTAGTGGTTGAGAGTCCACCTGCCGATGCAAGGGACACGGGTTCGTGCCCCGGTCCGGGAGGATCCCACATGCCGAATGGACCTAGAGTCTGTCATACAGAGTGAAGTAAGTCAGAAATAGAAAAACAAATACCGTATGCTAACAAATACATATAGAATCTTAAAAAAAAGGTTCTGGGCTTCCCTGGTGGCACAGTGGTTGGGGGTCTGCCTGCCGATGCAGGGGGCGCAGGTTCGTGCCCTGGTAGATCAGCTCCATGCTTTGTGACCACCTAGAGGGGTGGGATAGGGAGGGTGGGAGGGAGATGTAAGAGGGAGGAATATGGGGATATATATATATATGTATAGCTGATTCACTTTGTTTTACAGCAGAAACTAACACACCATTGTAAAGCAATTATACTCCAATAAAGACGTTAAAAAAATCACAAATCCTTATTGATTTAAAAGTACTCTTTGACTTACAACCAATGATGTAACCTTTCAAAAACAAGTGTTAAATTCAACGTTTAGAAAAAAAAATTATTTAACACCAAACTGGCAAATAATGTTGCACCTTTACCATAATTGTGATCAGTGCTGTGCTCCTCACATCAGTATCTAACCTACAACACTCACACCCTGTACACCCAAGCACAAAGTGAAGGCTCTTGCCCAACATCCACAACTTAAAGATGTGGTAATTTCAATTCCAGCAGGCACTGCCTCAGATTGGAATTTAACTTCAATCTGGCACTGTATAACTCCCATAACATCTGATGTTATGTTGAAAAGAACTCTGGACCCTTAAGGGTCAAAAGACCTGAGTCTGAGTTCTGGTTCTGCCACTTACAGGTGAGGTAAGAAGGGGCCTGACATTTAAAACTCTCAGCGTCCTCAGTTCCTAGAAGGGAGACTGGTGGTTAAGTCACAGGCCCTCAAGCTAGACTGCCTGGGTCTGAATTCTAGTTCTACCATGAATTAGCTGTGTGATCCAGGGCAAGCTACATAACTTCTCCACCTCAGTCTTCTTAATTTTCTAAGATGAGAATAATTAGTTTCTACTTCACACAGATTTATAAATATTAAATGAGTTAATCTATGTAAAGCACACATAATAACGTCAATCCCATGACAAACATTATGTGTTTGATATTCGACAGGTCATGGAAGCCTTCTGTGCCAGCAGAACCATAATTCTGGTCCCTGTATTGCTATTCTTGCTTCCTAGGTTGCCTTTCTCCTGTGCCTAGTATTTAATTACCTATTAGACTTTTAAGACTTAGTTCAAGAACCACCTTGCCTAAAAAGCCATTCCTATCTGTTCCCACCCTCCTGGAGAAGTAAATCTTTCCTCCGTAAGTGCTTCTACTCTATGTACAGATCATCTCTACCTTTACAGGCTGTATTGCGCATTTATTTAAATGTCTATTTTCTATGAGTTCCTTGACTGTCACTGCTGTATCCCCAGTACTTGACACAACTCCCGTCAGATGCTAGGCACTCCATCAGTGCTCTGTGGAATGAGCATCCGTGAACCTCACAACCCCGTGGTAAGACTCAAGCTCAAACATTAGAACCCAGATCACTAGGTTCACAGAGGTTCTGCTCTCAGTGAGGCTCTGGGTGATAACCATGAACATAACCACCCATGATACCAGGCAGCCTGTCAAATGTCTCAGTGTCACTACCACGACTCTGGGTGATGGGAATCAAGGCAAAGACGCGTTAGCCACTCAAGTTTTAAAGGGGGTGTTATGGCATCCCAGACCTGCCTCCGTCATAGCACTCACTGCCTTCTCCCTTTGTAAACTGGTAAGATAAAACACCGTATCATAACTGATCTCTCAGCCAGACCTTACTGTATTTCACTGTCTTGCACCTAAACAACCAAAAACAGAATAAATGAACGAAGGACTTCAGTGTAAAGGACTAGGCACTGTGCTCAGGGCGTCTGCTCCTGGGTCTGGTGCTCACTCGCTGAGACTTCTAGCAGATCCTCCCCTCCCTGAAACTCAGTTTCCCCATCTGTTGCACGAGGTGGCTGGCTCGGATTCTCCCCAAGCTTCCTTCTAGTTTGGGCACTTGGCTCTGCGGCCGGGTCGGGCAGGCACTCGAGCTGGCGACTCAGACTCTGCACCCCCGCCAGCCGCTCAGGCCCTCCTTAACCAGGCTCGAGGAGCCCACCTCTCTCCGGTGCAGCGAGGCCCGGCGGCCTCCACCGCGCGGCTCACCCCGCCAGCCAGCTCGTGCGCAGCCTGGCAGCGCACCAGCCGCAGCTTTACCTCAGGTCCCCGCGCGCCACAACCGCTCGCTCGGGTGGCTCGCCACGCCGCCGCCGACTGACAGCCCAAAAGCGCAGGCGCGCGATGGCCGGGCAGATCGATTGGACGAGCTGAGCAGGTCCGCGGAGAAGGAACGAGCACCGAGTGATAGATGCCGGCCAAGAAGGGCACGGCGGGGAGGAGGGGAGGAGGCGGGGCCGCCTGAGCCTTTTCGTTCGTTCACACATCACCAAGGCCCATTGAGCGTCCCTCACAGGGCAGGGGAACTAGTTATAGCCTCTTCCTTCAGGCAGTTCTCCTTCTAGGACCTGGACTCAACTGCCACTCTGCGAAAAGAGAGCTCTTTGGGAGCTGCGGTTTGCGGCTAGCCAGTGGAGAACTCACCAAGGATTGCCAAGGTTTTCTATGTCCAGTGAGGTCTAATATGGCGACTCAACGTTGGCTTTCTGAACCAGACTATTATGGTATGAAAAACATCCACTTGTAGCCATCAAAACAGTTGGTCGGGGGTGTGGGATTAGGGAAGATCTCATTGAGATGGTGACACTGAACAGTGGCTTGGAGAGAATGAGTCAAATGTATATCTTGGGTAAGAGCCTTCCCAGAAGACTAGCCAGCAAGTGTAAAGGCCCTGAAGAGAGATGGCAAGTTCAAAGAACAGCAAGGAGACCAATATGGCTAAAGCAAAGTAAGCCAGGGTGAGAGTGGGTGATGGCAGAGGAGGCTAGAGAGGCAATGGGGGAGAGGGTGAAGAATTCAGATCCTGTGGGTCTTGTAGGCCGTTGTGAGGACCTTGAATTATGCAGAGGAGCAGCGATATAACAGTTTTTAAAAGGATCACTTTGGTTGCTGTGTTGAGAACAGACTCCCTGGAAGCAGGGGCAACTGCATGAAAGAACCCAAACACCTGAGTCTAGACTCCAACAGTTGTAAGAGATAATAATAAAATTTTTTTTTTGTTTTAAGCAGTAAATTTTGACACAGATTGTTAAGCTACATTATCTGATTTTTTTTTCTTTTCTTTTTTTTTTGCTTTGCTGCGTGGCTTGCGGGGATCTTACCAGGGATTGAGGCCAGGCCAGGGCAGTGAAAGCACTGAGTCCTAACCACAGGACCACCAGGGAATTCCCTAAACTACATTGGATAGCAGGAACAATGGTCATTCTCTCACACACACATTCCTGCAATTTCCTAATCTTTTGGAAGCTTCCTCTTTTTCTATCCATCTCTTAAATCTTGAGTTGCCTTAGCTCCCTGCCAGTTAGGAGGCAGAGTCTAATTTCTGCAATAAAAATAAACGAGTTTGACTTCATTCAACAATATTTTTTGCGTGCCTAATATGTGCCAACCATTATCTTAGATGCTAGATGCTGGGGATACAGCAATCAATGAGAAAGATAGGACTTGTAATTTTCCCCAGACTTTCAGCCAGAAGATAGGAGCTCAGCTTAGAACTTACTAAGAAAAAGTCCTGAGCCACATCCATAAAACCAGCATATCCCTGCCCTGCCTCTCCTTCACTTTAGAATGCTGGTGATGAGTTATTGGAAAATTATTTGTTTTAACTCAAAACACTGAGTTGGTAAAAGGGAGCCGAGCCGTGAAGTGATTGATTTGGCCACAAGAGACCTGCAACTTGACTACCCTTTCCTTCTGCAGCAAGATTCTCTCTTTCCTTGGTATTAGCCCAAGCAAGCAGAAGCCTTGGGAATTATAGCATGGTTTTGAGGTAAGAACTAGTTACGAAGGAAGAACAGCACTCAACTTCATATCTGTCATCCATTTTTTTTTTTTTTTTTTTTTTTTTTTTTTTTTTGCGGTACGCGGGCCTCTCACTGTTGTGGCCTCTCCCGTTGCGGAACACAGGCTCTGGACGCACAGGCTCAGTGGCCATGGCTCACAGGCCCAGCCGCTCCGCGGCATGTGGGATCCTCCCGGACCAGAGCACGAACCCGCATCCCCTGAATCGAAAGGCGGACTCCCAACCACCGTGCCACCAGCGAAGACCCTGTCATCCATTTTGTTAAATTTAATTTATTTTTTATACAGCAGGTTCTTATTAGTTATCTTTTTTATGCATGTTAGTGTATACATGTCAATCCCAATCTCCCAATTCATCTCACCACCGCCCACACACACTTTCCCCCCTTGGTGTCCATATGTTTGTTCTCTACATCTGTGTCTCTATTTCTTCCTTACAAACCAGTTCATCTGTACCATTTTTCTAGATTCCACATATATGCATTAATATACGATATTTGTTTTTCTCTTTCTGACTTACTTCACTCTGTATGACAGCGTCTAGGTCCATCCATGTCTCTACAAATGACCCAGTTTCGTTCCTTTTTATGGCTGAATAATACTCCATTGTATATATGTACCACATCTTCTTTATCCATTCATCTGTCAATGGACACTTAGGTTGCTTCCATGACTTGTCTATTGTAAATAGTGCTTCAATGAACAGTGGGGTGCGTGTGTCTTTTTGAATTACGGTTTTCTCTGGGTGTATGCCCAGTAGTGGGATTGTGGGGTCATGTGGTAATGCTATTTTTAGCTTTTTAAGGAACCTCCATGCTGTTCTCCATAAGGACTCTCAACTACTGCGCCACCAGGGAAGCCCCTATCACCCATTTTAAATGCTCATGTTTAAACTAGCAAATGTTTTTCAGGGAGCTAGAGGACTTTCTCCTCTAGTTGAGGAAAGTAGTTGAGGGATTACTTCAGTTTAAACTCACTTTAAATTATTCCCTTAGAGCAGCAGTTCTCAAACGTTTTGGTCCCTGGACCCTTTACACTCTTAAAAATTATTGGGTGTAAAGCAACTATACTCCAATAAAAATTAGTTGAAAAAAAATATTGGGGGCTTCCCTGGTGGCACAGTGGTTAAGAATCGCCTGCCAATGCAGGGGACACAGGTTTGAACCCTGGTCCAGGAAGATCCCACATGCCATGGAGCAACTAAGCCCATGCACCACAACTACCGAGCCTGTGCTCTAGAGCCCGTGAGCCACAACTACTGAGCCCTCATGCTGCAACTACTGAAGCCCACGCGCCTAGAGCCCGTGCTCTACAACAAGAGAAGCCACCGCAATAAGAAGCCCATGCACCACAAGGAAGAGGAGCCCCTGCTCGCCACAACTAGAGAAAGCCCGCGCTCAGCAACGAAGACCCAATGCAGCCAAAAATAAATAAATAAAATAAATTTCTGGAAAAAAAAAATGATTGGGAACCCCAAAGAACGTTTGTTTGTATAGATTATATCTGTTGATATCTATCATATTAAAAATTCAAACTGAGAAATTTTAAAAACAGTAATTCATAAAAAATTGAAACAATTAAACCTATTACATGGTAACAGTAACATTTTAATGAAAACATAACTATGTTTCCAAAGCAAAAAAATTAGTGAGAAGAATGCAATGGTTTCATTCATCTTTTTGCATGTCTCATTAATGTCTGGCTTAATAGAGAACAGCTGAATTTTCTCATCAGTTGTTTTGGGTGATGAAAACCCGACCTCACACAGATACATCGTTGGAAAAGGGAAAGATATTTTAATAGCCTTTGTCAGATAATGTGGGTATTCTTTGATACTACACACCAAACTCAATAAGTGGTAGTTTGTTAAAGATTAGTTGCCATGTAGAATCATTTATATCAATGACCATTTTGTACTCTGTTATAATATTTGCATTTTGAATGGGCATTTTACCCATGCATGATTTTGCAACCTGATGCATTGATCATTTGTAAAATACTGGTTCACTAGGTTATGTAGATCTTCCCAATATTGACTCATTATACAATATTTTTAAAGTCACATTTGTTAATATCACCACCAATCTCATTAGAAAAGTCCTTAAGAATGTTGGCAAGCTTGTGATGACAAATACAAATTTCCCAGACTTCTGATTTTCTCTTGAAAGCTCAAATATTATCATTGTTAGTGGTTTTCTTTGAAGTGACTGGCTTACTGCACTCTTTTTTTTTTTTTTTTTTTTTTGCAGTACGCTGGCTTCTCACTGTTGTGGCCTCTCCCGTTGCAGAGCACGGGATCCGGAGGCGCAGGCTCAGCGGCCATGGCTCACGGGCCCAGCAGCTCCGCGGCATGTGGGATCTTCCAGGACCGGGGCACGAACCCGTGTCCCCTGCGTCGGCAGGCGGACTCTCAACCACTGCGCCACCAGGGAAGCCCGCTTCACTCATTTTTGTTAATTTTTTGTCCACAGTTTGTCAGTTGTTCTTTCAAGTAAATGTAGTGTTTTGTGAAAAAAGCAGTAGTTCAAAAATCAAACAATGGCCCAAGTGCTTTTCTGGAGACAACTATCATACTTCTTTCATATATGCACAGAAGTTTAACATGTGTACTTCCTGTTTCATCACATGGAATATTAAAAAGATGTGTACTCAAGGACAAAGATTTAATAAAATTATTTTATTGCCTCATCAAAGACATTAAGTGAAACTTACTTTATTTTTTTATTTTAATTTTTATTGCAAGTGTGTGGCAGTGAAGAATACAGTGACTATTAATACAGTTTAGTATCTCTGATTTGATTGATGCTAAAGCACCAGCAGTTTTATCCACCATTGCTTTTGTACCATCAGTGCAGATATCAGTGCAGGGAAAGAGGCAGATAGTGTCTTAGTATTATTATAAAAATAGCCTTGGGGCTTCCCTGGTGGCGCAGTGGTGGAGAGTCCGCCTGCCAATGCAGGGGACACGGGTTCGTGCCCTGGTCCGGGAAGATCCCACATGCCGTGGAGCGGCTAGGTCCGTGAGCCATGGCCGCTGAGCCTGTGCGTCCGGAGCCTGTGCTCCTCAACGGGAGAGGCCACAACAGTGAGAGGCCTGCGTACCGCAAAAAAAAAAAATAATAATAAATAAAAATAGCCTTGACCTGATAGATCCCCTGAAAGGGTGTTGGGGACTCGCTGAGGTCCACGGAGCTTACTTTAAGAACTGCTGCCTCATGGACTTTTTGCTGGCTCCCACTGCTTCTAGTCCTTACATTATGACACTCACCACAAAGGATTGTCATCTCCTTTTTCACGTCTTCTGTATCACACTGGGAGCCCCCTAAGGACAAAGGCTGTATCTTATTTACTTCTCTCTCCACAGATCCTAGCACAGCATCTGGGACATGCTAAGTAATAATATTAAACAAATTAGAAATTTCTCAGAAATTTCCCCTTGTCCTCTGATTTGGTGGTAGGAAAGCTGGGCTGAGGGCCTGGGTCGCTGATAACATCTCTTCTTCGGAACACTTCTTTTCACTAAGTCAATCTACACTATTAGCCCTCATGCCTAGCCTCATTCTTATTATTTACTTTTAATTATTAATTACATAGGAAGTATTTAATAAATGCTTATTGAATACAGGCTATTCCCTATAATGTTTGTTTCCTGTTCACATTTCTTCCCTAAGGGACATTTATGTGTATGTGTTTGTATGTGGTGGGGAAACAGTTTAAGAAGGTCAAGCTCTAAAGTTCTTCTTAAACTATGGGAGACAAAAGAAACCTTTCATAAGTTGGGCCTTGGCTCAGAAATACTCTTCCCACGGTCTGCAAGAGATCTCTCTTTGGGAATTTACTGGCCACATCACAATATTCATCTACTCCGTCTGGCTGAGGACTTGTCAGTGGGGCAGGGGATTATTATTCTTAGAGTGCTGAGTGAAAGATAAAAGTGAAAAGAGAAACTCTACTTTGGCAACCAATTGCAGGTCCCAAAATATTTGTGTTTTATTTTTGTACATAAGCCCAGCAGTTTCCTAATAGATTCATGACAAGTTAGAGACCAAATGATGCTCCAGTGTTTACATAAAGAGCTTGGAAAGAACCTTCATTAACTAGGAATTCAATATTTCCTTTCAAGCACACAGAATTTTCATTGTTGATGGTTTTTTGTTTTTTTTTTTTTTTTTTTTTTTTTTTTTTCAGTACGCGGGCCTCTCACTGTTGTGGCCTCTCCCGTTGCGGAGCACAGGCTCCGGACGCGCAGGGTCAGCGGCCATGGCTCACGGGCCTAGCCGCTCCGCGGCATGTGGGATCTTCCCGAACCGGGGCATGAACCCGTGTGCCCTGCATCGGCAGGCAGACTCTCAACCACTGTGCCACCAGGGAAGCCCTGTTGATGGTTTTGAAGGTCAGAATCTGGACATTTATGCTCTAAACTGATGGGCCAACTTTAAAAATAAGTGATTTTAATCAATTTTTAAATTTTCTTCCTTTATTGAAAAACTTTTCAGATGGCTGATTTTCCTTGGTTTTAAATTGGAAAGTATGGTTTATTGGCCACAGTTCATTTATTTATTGAACAACTATTTATTGAGTGACTACTATGTGCCAAGAATAGTTTTAGGCTCTTAGAATATATTAGTGAACAAAAAAGGATCCAGCCTTCATTGCAGCAGGGAGAGGCAGCATAAATTATTAAGGAAGTTTAAATAATAAATGAGTAAACTGTACCATATACTAAAATGTGATAAGTACTTCAGGAATATGAAGAAGTTAGGCAGGGAGGAGGGACAGGGAGAGGGAGAACACCATATTGACAGCATAAAGTCTTAGAATTTTATAGAGGTTATTGAAATTTGTGATCTATGTCTCATTTAAATCTTTCCACAGCTTAAAAAATATATTTTTTAATTTATTTATTTGGTTGTGCCAGGTCTTTGTTGCGGCTTGAGGGCTCCTTAGTTGTGGCTTGAGACCTCCTTAGTTGCAGCTCACCAGCTTAGTTGTGGCATGCAAACTCTTAGTTGCGACATTCATGTGGGATCTAGTTCCCCGACCAGGGATAAAACCCAGGCCCCCTGCATTGGGAGCACAGAGTCTTAACCACTGCGCCATCAGGGAAATCCTTTTCCACAACTTTCTATCTAATAAATTCAGAAATAGATACAAAAGGAACAAGTGACATCAGTAAAAATGGTGAAGTTCCTCCAAAAATTCTCTCCTCCATAAAAGCAAATTGTCAGAATCAACTTGGATCATGTTGGATGTGCATCCATGAATGAACAATCATGTCACTTTTTAAAGTCTGTTGGTAATTAGTCACTGCACATCTCTTATTCAGTTCATTCATAGACAGCAAAGAATATAGTTGTGTTGCTTCCTTGTCTTCCAGTGATAAACCCATGTGACATTAAAAAGAAAAAAGGAGGGCTTCCCCCGTGGTGCAGTGGTTGAGAGTCCGCCTGCCGATGCAGGGGACGCGGGTTCGTGCCCCCATCCGGGAAGATCCCACATGCTGTGGAGCAGCTGGGCCCGTGAGCCATGGCCGCTGAGCCTGCGCGTCCGGAGCCTGTGCTCCGCAACGGGAGAGGCCACAACAGTGAGAGGCCCGCGTACCGCAAAAAAAAAAAAAAAAAAAAAGAAAAAAGGAGAATTGAGAACTGGCCAACAAAATGAAAGTGCAGCAAGTAAATGAGAAGTGATAATGCTGGAAGTGAAATTCAAATTGAGCATAAATGGAGTTGTATCATGGGGAAGTTAACACTTCTGTCTTGAAAGAGTATAGATATGCAGCCAGAAGGACTTAGTGAGGGCAAGCTTATCCACATAAATGAGGAAAGTGGCTGTGACAAAAAGGATGAAGTTGTCCCAGAGGAAGTGATGTCAGCAACAACTTCACATGAAAAGAATTCTCAGAGAGATTTCATGAGATTGAAAGTACAAAGAATAAAATGTTGGAAGGTGATCCAAACTTAGAGAGGTGTATGACCATTCACCAAGACTTAGAGTAGATGCTTGTTCCATATTACAAGAAAAAAGAGGCAAGCACTATTCAAACTACTCTTGATAAGCGTTTTACAAAGAAAGAAATTTAATTCTTAAATCTTCTAAATGCTTTAGATTTCAATGTACTAAATAACTATTAGTTTTACTAGTTTTTCGTTTCCTTGTACATTTATAATTGTAGGAGAGTTTTTAAGTTTTAACAAAACATTTGTCATGGAAGAGTGGTAATTTCCCACATTGATTATTATTTTTTTTTAAGTTATTTATTTATTTGGTTTTTTGTTTATTTATTTATTTACTTTTGGCTGCATTGGGTCTTCGTTGCTGTGGGCGGGCTTTCTCTAGTTGCGGTGAGCGGGGGCTACTCTTTGCTGCAGTGCGCAGGCTTCTCATTGAGGTGGCTTCTCTTGTGGAGCACGGGCTCTAGGTGCGCAGGCTTCAGTAGTTGCAGCATGTGAGCTCGGTAGTTGTGGCTCACAGGCTCTAGAGCGCAAGCTCAGCAGTCGCAGCGCACGGGCTTTGTTGCTCCGCGGCATGTGGGATCTTCCTGACCAGGGATCAAACCTGTGTCCCTGCATTGACAGGTGGATTCTTAATCACTGCGCCATCAGGGAAGCCCCTCCCCCCACTTGATTATTAAGATCTCTTTGCATGGTTTCAAAGTGCAGGATCATTTCTACAGCCTGGCATTACTGTGCAAAACGAAGACTTCTTATATATTAAAATTTAGCATACAATGATGATAAGCACGTGAAAACGCAGCATTTCAAAGCAATGGTAAAGGATAGGTACTTCACAAAAGGAAGCTGAGGGACTTCCCTGGTGGTCCAATGGGTAAGACTCTGCGCTCCCAATGCAGGGGGCCTGGGTTTGATCCCTGGTCAGGGAACTAGATCCTGCATGCCACAACTAAGAGTTTGCATGCCACAGTGAGAAGTGTGCGTGCCACAACGAAGATCCTGCGTGCCACAACTAAGACCCGGTGCAGCCTAAATAAATAAATATTTTTTAAAAATTACTGTTAAAAAAAAAAAAAGGAAGCTGAGGAAACTGGCAAAGGATTTGGAAAACCTGTGGCTGTTGTCTACTGTCCATGGTCAACATGTGGTTAAGCCAGGATATGAATATAGGCAAGCTAACTCTAGAGAATGTGCTCCTAACTAGTATACTATATTGCCTTCCTGTGGTGTGTATCCAATATATGGTTTCTTCCATAAAGAAAAAAGAATTTTAATTCATAAAAATTTAAAATTTTGTATATTAGGAAAGAACATATATGAAATTAAATGGCAAAGTACAGACTGGAAAAACATATTTATAACACCTGACATAAGAAGGGGGTTAATATACAGGACATAGTGCCTTAGTTAACATGTCAGCGGGCTTTGGAGCTGGCAGACAACAATCCAAATTGTAGCTTCATCACTTACTACTTACGTGACCATGGGCAAGTTACTAATTAATCTTTGCTCTAGGTTTCTCATCTGGAAATGGGCATAATAATAGTACTTACTTCATAGAGTTGCTGGGAAGATAAAACAAGATAACATATATATAGCATCTAGCACAGTGCTTTGCTGTGCTTACATTAGTACTATGCAAAGATGATTATAAATCAATAAGAAAAGAATAATGAAAACAATAGAAAAATGGACAAAAATACATAAAGAGCAGTTCATGAAGAAGAAAAACAATTGTTCAATATAGTAAATAACCAAAGCAATGCAAATTAAAATAAAAATCATATAATTTTTCTGCACATTAAACTAAACGCCCAAGGTTGGTAAGAGTTTAGGAAATAGATAATAAAGGGAGTGAAAACTGTTACATCCTTCCTAGAGGGCAATTTGGCAGATTGATGAAGTTATTTTAGGAACTTAGTCTAAGAAAATAAATAGGTAGGCAAGGATATATGCATGAGGTTTTTTTTTTAGTTCATTTATTTATTTATGGCTGCGTTGGGTCTTCATTGCTATGCACGGCCTTTCTCTAGTTGTGGTGTGTGGGCTTCTCATTGAGGTGGCTTCTCTTGTTGCGGAGCATGGGCTCTAGGCGCATGGGCTTCAGTAGTTGTGGCTTGTGGGCTCAGTAGTTGTGGTTCGCGGGCTCTAGAACACAGGCTCAGTAGTTGTGGCGCATGGGCTTAGTTGCTCCGTGGCATGTGGGATCTTCCTGGACCAGGGCTCAAACCCATGTCCCTTGCATTGGCAGGTGGATTCTTAACCACTGCTCCACCAGGGAAGTACCTGCATGAGGATGTTTATTATAACATTTGTAATTTTCAATATGAAAATTTGTAAACAACCTTAATGTCCATCTGTAGAGGGTTTTAAATGAATAAAAGTTATGAAATTCCTTACAATGTAATACAATGCAGCCAATAAAAATAATGGTTAAAATGAGTATCCACCTTGTTCCAGGGACCATTATTTCCTGCTTGGATTCCTCCTTGCCTCCAGTTTCTCTCCCTGTCAACTCATTCTTTACGCAGCTGCCAAAGGCAAATCTAATCATGTCACTCCCTTGCTTAACCCTCTCATGGCTGCTCAATGCAAAACCCTCAAAGAGCCTCCAAGGCTGGAGTCTTAATTTCTTTCTTCCCTTCACACTCCAGTTAACATGCTTCTCAGCTGGCCTTTGTACCGTTATTCTCCCTAAGGATTTAGCATTTCTCTGAGCCACTTTGGTTAGAATCATCCTGTTCTGTCTTTTAATGAAACCTTTCATTTCTCCTTTGGACCGCTTACGTAAATGTTATTAAATGTTGTTTATGCCATTATCTGTTTAATATGTCTTTTCCATTAAAGGTTAAATCCCAAGAGGGCCAAAATTATCTGTTTAGCCACCGTTTTATCCATTGCACCTAGTGTGGTGCCTGACATAGCTGTTCCATGCAGTCACTGAATGAATGAATGAATGAATGAACGAATGAAGAGCAAGCTACAAAATAAAAGAGGGACCAAAGACTCGTGTGGCCGGTACCAGACAGAAACGGACTACCTCCTGCAGGCGCGTGCTGGCCACGCCCTTCCCTGAAGAGGTGAGAAGGGGGAAGGCGCGCCCACCGGGCGGGACAAGTCAGCGGGAGCTTGGCGGGATAGCCGAGCTGCGGGGGAGTCGCGGCCTCTGGGGCTCTTGCGCCTCCAGCTCCCTGGGCGGAAAGGGGCTGCCGGAGGAGGGGGCACGTCTCCTGTGGACCACCCAAGGCGCAGGGGTCGGGGAGCCGTAAGGCGAGTCCTGACGGCGAGGCTCATCTGGAGAGTCAGACTCCGAATTACGGGGAGGCAGTCTTCGGGGTGCGCACAGCCCCAGGGGAGGCGCTCAAAGCCAAGGCCGAGTTTTCCACCAGGGCAGTGTCAGGGCGCGCCCTAGAGGACGGCGTGGAGAAGCGATGGGAGAGCGCGACTTCTCGGGGGTACTCTACACGCACGGATGCTCTTCTAGACTGCACCTTAGCTGTGTGGTACCTGGAGGCGGGGTGGGGGGGTGGGTGGCAGTGCCGCTGCCTCCTCTTATGTCACATCCTGATTCGGGTGTCTCCCAGCCATTGCAAGGCTCTGTCCTCTAGGAGGTCAGATTCTTCTGCCCACCTGGTTACTGAAGGTGGTGGACTCCCATCCTCTGAATCGCCACACCCATCCCGGAATATGCCAGTCCAGCTTTCTTTCCCCCTTCTGGGCAGAGGACGCCTCATTTCCCTGCTTAGCTCCAGATTTCATCTCTGCCATTGAGAAGCCCCACCACTGCCACGTTGACACACATCTCCTTTGCTCCCAGCAGGACCCTGAAGTCCTGGAACGGTCTTCGTTAACATCCCTCGGGAGCCCAATAAACGCACTCTGAAGGAATGAATTCATCCATTTATTCAACTTTCCCATGTACGAGAGCTTCTTTGATGGAGTGTCACGGAGGCCCTTAAGGGAGGGAGGGCTGGGGCAGGGACATGCATAAAGCCTAGGTGGAGGTTTAAAGTTTAGGCTTTATTTTAGAGTTGAGTAAAGAGGAGCTATTGAAGATTTCAGAGGACATAACTGGCCTTAGCCTGTGCAAAGTCTTGGGGATAAGACAGCAGACAGGGAGTCAGGCTGGAGGTGATGCAGAAGTGATGAATGCGGGGTGGCAGTGGTAGTATAGATTTAATGTTGGATACATGTATGTTTAATGTTGGATACATGTATGTTTAATGTTGAATACATGAATGTTGGATACATGTATGTTCTGAGCCAGGGATGGTGGTGGCACTTTGTCAGTTGAGACTTAATTGGAGAAAGAAAGTCAGAACTCACACCTTGGGGTTGGAGGGAGAGGAGGAAAAGACCAATATGTGAGGGAGAGGGTGTTCAGCAGTTTCTTTATTCTTGGTTCAGGTGACCAAGGAGGATGGCCATCATTCCCTATCCATCCCTGGAGCCTTGTTCGGGGAGGAGCCTCCATCCTCCCCTCTCCCCCTGAGTTTTTAGCTTTGAGTCCAGGCTGAAACCAGAGAAGAACAAGGAGAGAAAAAAATGAGCTGGAAACTGAAGCGAAGTCCACGGGGTGGGGAGCTAGAAGGCCCCCTTCAAGTAGCTCAGGCCTGGCAGCTTGTGCTGGGCTTGCGGAAGATTCCTCTCACAGATGTGAAATAATGCTGGGAGCAACCCGAGCACGTGTAGGGCTTGAGGGTCTGCGGGGCTGGGCCACCAGTGTCAACCCACTGCTCCACTCCAACGGCACCCAAGGGTGGAGTGCGCTGGCTTCCTGGGCGAGGCCGAGTGGGACCTGCGCGGGAGCAGTCCTGCCGGCCCGCGGCTGCCCCCTGGCGCCGACTCACTCCTCCCAAGGGCTCATGTCGGTGTCGATGGCCACACAGTTGTATGCAGCGTAGCGGAGCTTCTCCTCACACACCTTGGCACTGCAGGGGGCAGGGAGCTGATCAGCGCCAGGTGTAGAGGTCCCTCCTTCACAACCAGGGGCTTTGTGGCTCCAATTTTTGCACCCAGTACCTGAAGCCCTCCTCCACCCTAGGCTATGGCATAGTGCGGTAGGAAGAGGGTGCTGGAGCAGGTGGAAGACTCAGGCAGCGCATCTGTGGTCTCATAGCTGGGGGCGTGGAGGGACCAAAGATCAGAAACAATTGCAGGGGCACAGGGCAAGTGAATATGTTTGTGGGGCAGGGCAGAAGGCCAGCCACAGCCTCTTTCAACTGGACCTCCCCTCCCCATCCTCACTCACCCCAGCTTGTCCGGGTAGATGTAGATCCGAGCTGGCAGACGGCTGCGGCCTGTGACAAAGCGCAGGAAGCGGCTCCGGTCCTCTAGATGGAGGAGAAGGAAATCAGTGCCCGTGTGCTGATGGTGGAAGAAGTTCTTCAGCTTCCGCCCTGTCTCTGTATCCCACGAGTGGAGTCCGAACCCAGACATTACTCTGCCCTTTCCACTGACCGTTGGTGAAGTTGTTCAGTGCCTCCCAGAAATACTGCACCCGTGTGTCAGATGGCTCGAAGTCCTCAAACCGGGCTGGTGGGGACAAAACCAGATGGAATTAATTCTTAGGTCCT
Source organism: Neophocaena asiaeorientalis asiaeorientalis (assembly GCF_003031525.2). NCBI lineage: Eukaryota > Metazoa > Chordata > Mammalia > Artiodactyla > Phocoenidae > Neophocaena > Neophocaena asiaeorientalis. Next base: position 260,093 of record NW_020175023.1, read on the forward strand.
TAAGCCCCACCCCGGGACTGCGCTGCCCTGCCCCACACTCACTGAGCTTGCGCAGAGCATCCACAGTGACCTCTGGGTCCCCGCACACCTTCTTCTCCAACTCTTGCCACGTTAGCAAGTCCAGCACAGCCTGTGGCACCACCTTCAGCAGACCTGCTTGCATGGCTGACACCTGCGGAGGAGGGAAAGGGCCTGGCTGGGGAAGAGGGCACAACTCCCAGCTCAGTGTGTGGTGGGGACCCTTGGCCTCCACTCATGGAGACAATGTGTCTCTGTATTTCTGTGGGGCAGAGGGATGGTGGGGGCCGGAATTCTTGGGACTGGGTTCTGGTGGCCTATAAGGCTGGGCTCTGGTTATAACGAGCCCAAAGCTCTCTGTTCCACTGGCCTCTGGGTAGTACCTGCTCCTTGCTCTCCTCTAGCCGTGCCTTCTGCACCAGTTGGATGAAACGGGAACGGTCCTCAAATCCCACCACGATGCCCGCACCCCCAGGGATCAGCTCCACCACCTGCTGGTCACTCAGCACAGTGGTGAACGTTAGCTCCTTTCCAAATTTGAACTCAAATGTCTCCTTGTCCATTCCTTCCATCACTTCCAGGAGCTTTACCTGGGGGTTGAAGAGAGGCAGGAAGGTCATCTTTTCATTGTAGAGACAGTCCTTGTTTTTCCTCAAGAAGCTCACAGGGAAGCGGGAGAGGCAGCCAGGCAAGGCAGTCCTCACGCAGGCAATGAGGGCAGTGATGGGGTTAGTACAAGGGCTGTGAAAGCATCAAGACGATGCCTAACTGGGCTTGGAGATCAGGAAGGTGTCCTGGAGGAAGTGGCAGCTAAGCTGAGACCCAAATGATGGCTGGGAATTGGCTGGGCCACCAGGAAGTCAGGAGAGAGAACATCTTGGAAAAAGGTGGGAAGAGCAAAAGGCCTTAGGAATCTGTCTGGCTGGAGCCTGATCATAAACCAGGTTTCCAGAGATACAGGGGTCATGTAAGGCCTTTCCAGACCCTGCATTTTATCCTAAGCCCAGAGTGGATTTACTGAAGGGTTTAAACAGGGAGAGTGAAATGAATTACTCTGGATGCTGGAGATCAGATGGGTAAGAATGGAGACAGGGACACTGACAATTTTTGCAGTCAGTGATTGGGTCAAAAATGAAAGTGGCTGAACCAGAAGGAAAGTAGTGAGATGGAAGAAGTGGACAGATTCCAGAGGCAGATGTGACAGAATGTGGGAGGTGAGCGAGAAGGAGGAGTGCAGAAGGACCCTGAAAAGGGCTTGGCATGGGGAGGGGTGGGTGGTGGTGCCACTGTGAGACAGGGAGCCCTAGAGGGCAGTAGACTGGGGAGAGGATGAAGAGTGTGTTGATCCCGAGGTGCCTTGTTGGGACAGATGTCCAGCAGGTAAATGCATATATAGCCCCAGGCTTAGGAGAGAGGTTGGGGCTAGAGATAAGGAAGTAGGGGTCACCAGAATAGTGACAGTAGTTGAAGCTACTAGAATACATGGGATTGGAGAGGGAGCATGTATGTGGTAGGAGAAGGCTCAGGACAGCCCTGGGGAGCAGCAACCTTGGGGGCTGGGCAGAGGAAACACTGGTTCTAGGCCCTAACTCACCAGCACAGAGTCCACAGCTGGGAAGTCCTTGCTCCAGCTCACCTCCTCACCAGAGAGCTGCTTCCACACGAAACCAGGCAGAGCCAGGACCTGTGAGACAGATACTACTGTCTTCTCACCCTGAGCTGCCCAGGTTTGGCTGGCTCTTCTTCCTTCCAAGAGCCAGGATTAATCTGGTGGGGTGCAGAATAGGCTACTCACCAGGAACTCCTTACCCCGAAGGGCAGCCCCCATCAGCTGTCCGATCCACTCGTACTTGGCAAAGTCTCGGCAGGAGGGGTTAGGCACATACATATCCCGGGCCTCACCCGTGCCATTGCCCTGTCCCCGAAACAGAGCTGTCAGCACGGCATGGGATGGACCCTACTTTGTTGCCCCAGATGACTCAGAGACTTCCCTGAACACCTTCCACTGGGGGCCCTGAATGATCCCTCTGAATATACAATGGCTCCTGCTTCCCTGCCTGTCCAGAGGCTGCCCCAGGCGACTCAGTCTCTCCTCTGCCCACTCTCTAGCTTAGCCCGGTACCTGGGAGGTTCGCAGAGACAGAAGAGCAGAAACTATTTGGGAGACATGGATGGGAGATTACCTGGTTGGCCGTTCGGACAAAGAAGGGCAGAGGCACAGGGGTGTCCGCCGAGCTAGGGCACAGTTCTTCTGACATGTCTGCCAGGCTATCCCGGAAACCACCCCCTGAAATGACAGATAGATGCCCTCAGCTGGGGCCCACAAGAGCCTCAGCCCCCATAATGGGGTAATAAGCAAGTCCCCTATCTGGTTAGCTGGTGATCTCAGAAGCCTCTATCACTCGAAGTAGGGCTGGACCCTTGTTATTGTCCCTCAGGGCCTCACCTTGGTCAATGATGCCTTCTGCAATGAATTTACACTCCCACCACTGGTCATAGCGCATGGGCCACCTGTAAGTAGGAGTGGGTCTCTGTCACCACACTGGGCCAAGGCTCAGAATGATGCACCTGCCCAGAGTCCACCCGGGAGTAGGGGCTACAGAGGGGTAATGGTGAGAGGACCAGAGGCAGTGCGTGGGTATACACGTGTACATGTATACCCTGAGCAGGTCCCTCGCCCCCATGCCATACCTGTAGTCCAAGGGCTTTTCATACTTGTCAGAGGGCTTGAGGCCTTCATAAACCTAGGGGCAGGGGAAAGGGGAGGGAGTTATGGGAAAGTCTGTGTCAAGACCTGGCCCCACTCTTGCCCAAAGACCTTGCTCAGGTCCCTGTTGGCCCAGGCCCCTAGGCCCCTTACTGACCCTCCCTCAGTCTGACCCCAGGTGGTCCAAACCTGGGTGAAGACAGCGTTCTTGCAGGCAGGGTCCCTTAAGGGGCAGGCGCGGTGTTCCATGGCGAGGCGCCGGTTGATGTATAGGCGTGGCATGAAGCTGGGCTTGCTGCTCTCTGAGTCACGCAGGCACTGGGCCACCAGGCCTGGCCGCTGGCGTGACAGCAGCAGGAACTGCTTCACTTGCTGGGGAGGAGAGGTGGCCAGACCAGGACCAGCAGGCAGTCAGCCTCTGTCCAGGCCCTGGAACCTTTCCCTATACTTGGACCTAATCCCAGGGTTCCAGTTCAAGCCTAGTCCATCCCTGGTCCTTGCTTCCAGTCTCTCCCTTAGTCTGGCCACCAGGGAGAGCTTTCTAAAACAAAAAATCCAACTTTGTCATTTCCTTACATAAAACCTTTCCAGTGGCTCCACTGACCAGGAACAAAGTCTGGCCCCAGAGCCGTCTGCTACCAGGGCCTGCTTCCTATCCACCTTCTCCCAGCCTCATCCCCATGTCATAGTCACATCTACGGGCAGGATTCTCTCATGTCATTTTGAGCTGCTGGTAACTCCCAGTGTCCACCTTTTATGCAACCTGCCCTGCCCATGCTGTAACCTCTTCTCCCCGAGCTCTGTATGTTTCACATGCTCTCTGGGGAACAGCACCCCAAACTCGAAATTTTGACTATTTGTGTCTGGCTTTCTTCCTATGTTCTCAGAGCCCAGCAAAAGCCCAGGCCTAGAGTAGGTCTAAGAACTCTCTGATGAAGAGTGAACGACTGCCTGAGCAGAAAGGGGGTGCCCAATGCCAAGACCAGCACTGCATGTGTCAGGCTCACCTTAATCTCACTGAAGGTGCCCAGTGTGTGGTCCCAGGCAGGTACCAGGTGGTGCAGGACGCTGTCTAGGATCTTTATGAATCTGGGGTGGGTGGGTAAAGATAACTGCAGCTCAAGAGTTTGGTATGGATGCGAAACCCCCTCACTCCCCAACTCACAGGGACAGGAGAAGGCAAGGCCCAGGGACTGCTCTGCCTCTTGAAGTGGAACAGCTTACAGTACAAGACTTTGGGGGCCTCTTCCACACAGACATACAAGGCTCAGGATGGGGGACAAGGAAGGGCCTGACTGGCCCAGGGCCATAGCCACCTCTGCAGGAGAACAGCTCTGCGGTATAGCACTTCCGGATCAGTGCCTTCCAGCCGTGGATATCGCACCAGACTGGTGGGCTGGAACAAGTCTGCATTCAGCCCTAGTTCCCGCTGTCTAGAAGACTTGATCTTGACCCCTCGAAGACGAACGTCAATCCCATCATCTGGAGGAAGGAGTTAGAGTGAGATCACTTACTGCGCCTGCTGCCTTTTTGGCCCTCAGACCTGAGAAAGACTCCTTAATGCTCAGCCTTTTGTTACCCCTAGCCCCTAGAAACTTGGGACCTTTGGGATCCCCTCCTATAACCTGATTCTGATTATTATATTCTTTGCTAGTTCCTGTGTCCACCACTATAGTTTGGGGATGCCTGAGGGTCCCAACTCCGTTCCTCTTCCAGGTGAGCCCAAGCACTTCTATGGCTTTAAGGCAGCCCTCTTACCCAGCACCTTCCACCCGGCTTGGGCCCCAAAGCTTCAGATCCTAGAGTTAGTTCAGCTATCACCTTTACCTCAACTCCAAGCCCATTTCCTTCTCTCCACACTCACTGCCAGCTAACCCCCATCTACGCACTGGGCTCCCTTTCCCTCCTTAGGGCCTTAAGCCCCACCTCGGCACTCGACGATGCGGATCTCGATGACTGGGAGGTGGACGGTCATGTCCTCCAGGACACAGACATCCCCGATCAGGGTCCTGAGAGGATGAACGTGAGGCACTTTGGAGACCCCTTGTCTTCAGGGATTGCTGGGGTCTCGCTCGAACTTTTGCTTCCAACATGGGCCAGATCCTACTGCTTGGATCATGTCCCACCTCCCACCCCAGGCCAGTTCACTCACTCGTCAATGCTCACATCACTCAGCTTCTTCAGGTTGTCCCCTTCACCCCCATAGATCACCACCCGCTTAGGCATAAAGTTGTCATCTGTGGTATCCACCGTGAGGAGTAGCTTCCTGAGGGTGAAGAGTGTGCATGTGGGGCTTTTACACTCACAGGTATGTGGCTCACCCACCCTGTCCTACTCAGAGCCCACTCACTTCACAATGGTGCCCTTTTTCATGGTAAGCCGTACCCAGTGCTGGCACTGGGACCCATCGCTCTCCCAGTAGGTGTCCGCATTGCTGTCTGTCAGGCAGGACACATTGAACTCCTCCTGGGGAGGGGCAGAGAGGTGGAATCGGTGTTTACCCCCACTCCCTGCACTGGGGGTGTGCTTTGGGCCAGGGAGCACGAGAGAAAGTACAGTGGAGCTGGATTAGAAGCACATCTGATATGTGTGGAGGTGTCTAGGGGTTCCTACATGACTTCCAAGATGGGGGGTTGGACTGAGTATGGCCTGTGGGGATTCAGATTTGGCCCTGGCCTAGAGGTGAGAGTTCTGGATCTAGCAAGATGTGACTACATCTTGCTTGGGGCGGGAGGAGTCCCAGCACCCACCGTGTAGGAGGAAACGTCTATGCTCTCCACATACTGCTTCACGCTACCCAGGTTCTCATCCTCCTTGCCCAGGTGGTCGTACAAGAAGTGGATCAGGTCCTCGTCGCACTCGTAGGTCCACGTCGGGGGCACAAAGCTAAGCAACCCCAAGTCCCTAATTAGGTCGGGCCCAGACCTGGAGCTCCTTCCTCCCCATCCCATCCCAGCTCACTCACAGTAGCCTTTGTACAGCTTCTGTGTATGCCTCGGCCGGCTGAGGCCTTGATCCCAGGCGATGCGAGTATGTCAGGTCCACCACCTGTTCCCATCTGTGCGCACAAAATAGGGGACGGGATGTGGAGATATCAGCGAGCAGCAGACCCTGGAGCCTTCTCCAGAGCTCTAGCTCCTCTAAACTGCGCCTCCAGAAGCCCCACCCCAGCTCCCTTCAGGTCCCGCCCCTTTCTGCTGTAAACCCTGCCTCCGCTCCAGATCCCACCACCCGGACTTTGCCACACTAGGGCACAGCAGTATGACAGCAAGCCCCGCCCCTCCCAGTGCAGGACCTGAGCACCGGGCGGTAGTCCACTCCAAAGAGCTGCTGCTGCCGTTGGAGGTGGTCTGGAGTGTCGATGGGTACGAGCCGGGCCCCGCCTTCTGCCGGGCGGCACACCAGCAGCCAGCCTTCGTCCAGCCCGCAGTCGCCCAGGTGTTCCGCCAGCTGCTCCTGCCGGGACGCGCCAGACAGGGACAGCCGTCAGGGAACTGCCGGCGGCAAGCCCAGCCCAGCCCACGGCAAAGGGCACCGAACGCTATGTCAGCTCAATATGGGGGAGGGGAGGGGAACAGCGAAGGGCTTCCCTGGTCCCGGGTCTTTTGCACCTTGGTCAGCTTCACCCAGAGCCCGTGGCCGTTGCACAGCTCCTCGCCCGTGGTGCGCACGCAGGCGCCGCGCCGGAGCTCGATGCTGTCGCGGGCGGCGCGGAGGGGCCCGGAGCCGGTACAGGTGGCCGGGCCCGTGGCTCCCACACGCAGCCCCGGGCCCTCCGCCTCCCACACTGGCAACAGCACGCGCGACGGTCCCGCCGGGTCCTTGTAAAGCTTGTAGAGCACCTCGCGCGGCACGAAAGCTAGCGCCGCCGGTAACGGCCGTCCAGCGCGGAGGCTCTTCGCTGCCTCCGCCAGGAAGCGCACGCGGCCCAGCAGCTGGCGCGGAGACTCTAGCGCCGCGCCCGGGCCCGGGCCCGCCATAGCTTGGTGGCCCAGGGAAGCCCAGGGACGATCCGGCACAGGAGCTTCTGCCAGGAAGGCTGACTAAGCTTCCCATCACCTTCAGCCCCGCCTTCGGCCAGCCTTCACCGTAAGTTCTGGACTAAACGCCCCTCACGTTCCCGCCGTATTGTCCTGTGTACTCGAATACTTAATCCTGTTATCTGTTTCTGTGCCTCCCGCTCAGCCAACCAGACCCAAGTTCAGTAGTAGTTTCTACCTGATCAATCTACCCACTCCAAACCCCATTACATCTACCATTTAATCCCCACTGCTACTACCCCATTCAAGCCACCATCCATCCTATCTGGCCCGGAAAGTTGCAACAGCTATTTCTCAGATCCTCCGGCCTTCTGTTTTGCCTCCGTGCCCCCAGTGAGTCACACTACAACCAGAAGAATCTTTAAAAATCTGTTAGATATCCTCTCAGGCTCCCCATCCTAGGGGCAGTGTGACTAAAACGTTTCGGAAAATAACCCCCTCCCCAGCTCGGCTGCTGACAGGAGTCTTGAATCATTTAGGCTTGATCCTGGTGGTTACTCCTAATCCCAGGACACTGGTGATCATTATCTAGTTTCTCCCAGTAATTGTGAACCAAACGAGATGAAAGGCCGATGTGGTTAGGGAGGAGGCAAAAAAACATGGACAGAAGCTGCTGGTGAAGTATAATCATGGAGGAAAAGGCAACTTGGTCCCGCCCCATTTCTTTTAAAAGTTTACTGAGATACAACTCACATCATATAATTCACCCATTTAAAGTGTACTACTCACTGGTTTTTGATATATTACATTAATTTAAAACAATAGTGGAAAATATATATAACAAAATTTGCAATCTTAACCGTTCTTTAAATGTATAAGTATCTATTTCCAATACTTTTCATCACCCCAAACAAGAAACTCTGTACCATTTAAGCAATGACTCCTCATTGCCCCCACTCCCCAGTCCCTGGTAAACTCTACTCTACTTTCTGCCTCTGAATTTGCCTATTATAGATATTTCATATAAGTGGAACCATACAGTATTTGTCCTTTTGTGTCTGTCTTATTTAACTTAGCATGTTACAACAATGTTGTAGCATGTATCAGAATAATTTATTTTTATGGCTGAGTAATATTCCATTGTGTGTATATATATATATACGCACACACACACACACACTACATTTTGTTTATCCGTTCGTTGATGGACACTTGGGTGGAAAGTTTGTTTTGATATAGTTTTCAAATAATTGAAGTTATCAAGAAAGAAAGAAATGATCCCATGTAATTATGACAGTTTTCCATTTTTTTCTCCTTAATAAGTTGGGAACACAGTGCCTCTCTTCCCTTCTCTCCAAGCTATTTGTATGCTATTACACTACTACAAGATAAAGTGAACAAATGTGCTTAACAAAGGCCTGCATGACCTGGACTCTGTAGACAGCTCCAGCCTCTTTAATTCCACCAGCTTGATGTTGTTTCCCATTAAGCCATTTGCTCTCTTTCGTCTTCTCTTTACACATGCCGTTCCCTCTGCTTGGAATACCCCACTGCTTTCCCCAGTTAAATGGAGCCCTTGCTACTTGCTTCTAGCTCTTTCCCTTTAAAACATTTACTATTGAGGGCTTCCCTGGTGGCGCAGTGGTTAAAAGCTGCCTGCCGATGCAGGGGACATGGGTTCGTGCCCCGGTCTGGGAAGATCCCACATGCCGCGGAGCGGCTGGGCCCGTAAGCCAGGGACGCTGAGCCTGCGCGTCCGGAGCCTGTGCTCCGCAACGGGAGAGGCCACAACAGTGAGAGGCCCGCGTACCGCAAAAAACAAAAAACAAAACAAAACAAAAAACATTTACTATTGTGATTGCTGACTTCTTTGTATCCGCATCAGTCTGTAGCTCCTTAAAGGAAGGAAATGTCTTGTTCTTCACTGTAATCTCTGTACCTGTTGTAGTGCCCGCCTCTTTCTAGGTAATATAAATATTTAATTATTTCAGTTCCCTGTACAACTTGGTTCCATAATTCACCATATGCCTGGTTGGGCCAGGCATAAAATTGTTAAAATCGTGAAGAGTGGGAGTGAAAGTGAGACCTGGGACGAGTCTTCCGGGATTCCCAGGCCGTCAGAGGAGAGCAAATTTCTCACGCCACGTGAAGTATAGTTACAGCGAAGTTCTTTTGTGGGGGGAGGGGGAGGGAGGTGTTTGTTGTTGCGTCGCTACAGAGGACTTTACGGTGACGAGACCTGGGGGTCCTACGGGCAGCAGCCGGGGCAGCCCGGGAGCCATTTCTGGAGTCTGATCATGTGACTTTCAACATGGCGACAGCCTTGGCTCATTCCAGGAAGGGGCGGAGCCTGGGCAGGGGGCAGGCTCAGAATTAGGCTACAGCTGGGGCTGTGCTCGCGTTTACTGACAACTTATCATGGAGGCGAACGAGTGTGGGTGAGTTCTGTGTGCCACCACGCAGTGTGGCCATACGGGCTTCTGACCTGAGTCTTTCAGCTCAGGAATCTGTCCCTATACCCCTCTTCCCCAGCCCCGGAGAACCCAAGTCTCTGGAATCCCAAATCCTCCAACCATGGATTCCTGAGATGTTCATCCCAGGGACCGCCTAGCTGGACTGCGTACCCCAGACCTTTATTTAGGAGATGCCCTCTGGACTTCCTAATCCTCAACTAAGATCCCTTTTTCGGACTGTCATCTCTGATCCCCCCATCCCCCAGACTGGAGATCTTCCAGCCCCAAAACCAGCCCACTGGTACCCTTGTTCCTGAGATTTTTTTCTCCAAAGACCAAAAAAAAAGGCAGAGCTTGGGAGCTGGTCTGGAGAAGACAGATAGCTGTGCTGGACTGTATCCGCCTTTAGAACCCGAGCCCTGCCCAACCCCCAGCCTGGTTTACTGACACCTACCCTACCCGCTCCTGATCTCCAGACCTCAGGGTTTTCCGGAGCTGAAGAATGACACCTTCCTGCGAGCAGCCTGGGGAGAAGAAACAGACTACACTCCTGTTTGGTGCATGCGGCAGGCAGGCCGCTACTTACCAGGTCAGGGTCAGGGCCTCGGAGTCTAGGTAAAACTCTGGAGGGTGAAAAGTTTTTGAGGGGCAGAGGAGGTCTTTGGAGGTTCCTCAAGGCTGAGCCCTGCTTTCCCTTTTTTGTCTGCAGAGTTTAGGGAAACTCGGGCTGCCCAGGACTTTTTCAACACCTGTCGCTCCCCAGAGACCTGCTGTGAACTTACTCTGCAGGTGAGGGGTCCACAAAAGAGGGAGAGATTTATGCTATCAGCTCGCCACCTAGCAATCTGTCTTCTGTTCCCTATAGCCACTGCGTCGCTTCCCTCTGGATGCTGCCATCATCTTCTCCGACATCCTTGTTGTACCCCAGGTACCTGCTCAAATCTGATTCTTGAATGGGTAACAAAGGGAAAAGACAGTCAAGGCTCAAGATAAGCACTTATCCTTATGGGACAGAGAGGAAAACAGGCTGGAAGAGATGGAGTTTGGCTGAGTTTTATTCTCCTTTTCCTCCTTCTTGGCATGGGTTGAACAGATCTCCTCCTCCTGGAGTTACAGGTTGGGAACCTGGACGATTTCTCCCCCACCAGGCACTGGGCATGGAGGTGACCATGGTGCCTGGCAAAGGGCCCAGCTTCCCAGAGCCGTTAAGAGAAGAGCGGGATTTACAGCGCCTCCGGGATCCAACAACAGTGGCCTCTGAGCTGGGCTATGTGTTCCAGGCCATCACCCTCACTCGACAACGTCTGGCTGGGCGTGTGCCACTGATTGGCTTTGCTGGTGCCCCGGTAATATGGGACAGGGCAGGGACTTGGGCTTGGAGAAATTACTCTGGCAGGTATGGGTGCAGACAAGGGAAGGAAGTGTCTATCTGGCTTCTGCCTTTTGCAGTGGACTCTCATGACATATATGGTTGAGGGTGGCGGCTCAAGCACCATGGCTCAGGCCAAACGCTGGCTTTACCAGAGACCGCAGGCCAGTCACCAGCTGCTTCGCATCCTCACTGATGCTCTCGTCCCATATCTGGTGGGACAAGTGGCTGCTGGTGCCCAGGTAGGTCCTGAGGGAGAGACAAATAGGCTGGGGTTTCATCTTTATTTATTTTTGGCTGCGTTGGGTTTTCGTTGCTGCGCGTGGGCTTTCTCTAGTTGTGGCGAGCCGGGGCTACTCTTTGTTGCGGTACCTGGGCTTCTCATTGTGGTGGCTTCTTTTGTTGCAGAGCACAGGCTCTAGGCACGTGGGCTTCAGTAGTTGCGGCACGCAGGCTCAGTAGTTGCGGCTCGCGGGCTCTAGAGCACAGGCTCAGTAGTTGTGGTGCACGGGCTTAGTTGCTCTGCGGCATGTGGGATCTTCCCAGACCAGGGCTCGAACCCGTGTCTCCTGTATTGGCAGGTGGATTCTTAACCACTGCACCACCAGGGGAAGCCCTGGGGTTTAGTCTTTCAGGACCAGAAACAATACAGTTCCTTATACCTGTGAGGGTAGGTGTCTCAATACCAGGCACAAAAGCAGCTTGGTATGAAATGATTTGGCTGGAGCAGCTAAGCCCAGACACTGGCAGGGGGGCTTAACGCTCTGTGTATTCAAAGACCAAACCTAGCACTGGGATCTGGAGAAGGCAGTTCCTTTTTGACTGGAACTGGGCTTATAGGCTTAGGTAGTCTCAGGGGTTGAAGTCACTTGGGGAAAACTGAAGGAAAACTGAGGCACATTCTGTATGTGGGGCTCGAGATACTTCCTCTTTGTGTGTTATGCATTTCTTTTCTAACTGTAGGCATTGCAGCTCTTTGAGTCCCATGCAGGGCATCTTGGCCCACAACTCTTCAGTAAGTTTGCACTGCCGTACATCCGTGATGTGGCCAAGCGAGTGAAAGCCGGGCTGCAGGAGGCAGGCCTGGCACCAGTGCCCATGGTAAGGATGGGGATCAGATGAGTGAAGGTGGGCCCGTGGAACTATCAGGTTAAGTCCTGCATGGACCGAAGTGACCACTGGAGGGCAGAAGCACAGCTGAGCTACATTAGGAGGCATAGCAAAGCCCTCGGCAGCCTGAGATTTGCCCTTTCCCCCAGATCATCTTTGCTAAGGACGGACATTTTGCCCTGGAGGAGCTGGCCCAGGCTGGCTACGAGGTGGTTGGGCTTGACTGGACAGTGGCCCCAGAGAAAGCCCGGTGAGTGATGGAAGGTGCGATGGAGGGGATGCAACTGCCATATGTGCAGTCACCAAAACAGGGCACTGACTCTACTTCCAGGGACTGCGTGGGAAAGACGGTGACCCTGCAGGGCAACCTGGACCCCTGTGCCTTATATGCATCTGAGGTAACAGCCAGGTCCCTGTGTGTGTCTGTGTTTGTTTCTGTGCGCTCCCATGGTTCTGGATATGGTTGTGTTTATTACTATGTGTGTGCTTCTATTATCTGTTTATCCCTCCCCTCTACTCCACTCATACCATGTGAACTCTAGGAAGGCAGGAGTTTCTTCTCATTGATTTTGTTCATTTGTGTTTTCTTAGCGCCTGGCGCATACTAGGCACCCGATAAAGTTTTTTGAATGACTGTATGAGTAACACTGAGTAGAAGCATGCCTACATGTATGTGTGTCACTATTATGTATAGGGAGGACAGAGGTGTGCTGGCCCCCTCTGTAGCCAGTGCCCTGTTGGTCCCCCCAGGAGGAGATTGGGCAGTTGGTGCAGCAGATGCTGAATGACTTTGGGCCGCGGCGCTACATTGCCAACCTGGGCCACGGACTTTACCCTGACATGGACCCAGAACATGTGGGAGCCTTTGTGGATGCCGTGCACAAACACTCACGCCTGCTTCGACAGAATTGAGCATAATCCTTTTATCTGAAGTACCACTAACACAGATGATTGTTTCCAGGAGAATAAAAGTTCCAGAGCTGGAGTCTTGCGTGTGGTTTTGTTTGTGAAAGATCTGTGCCCTTATCCTCAGTTCCTTCTTAGCCTCTTCCTTCCCTGGGCCTCTTTCTGCATCCTCTCCCACAAGTCATGGGACCTCGGGTATCAGTGAATATGTATGTAGGACTTAATATCAGGACCTTTACCACCATTTTGCTCTCAGATCTCCAAGCCCCAGAGCTACATGGGGCTGTGCAGATCTTCCTAGGAGCTAGAGCTGTGACATTTGCAGGGAAATGGGGTCCCTATAGCATATGAGGCCAAATTGACAGGGCTTTGTGTCTGGGGAGGGAAGGGTGTATAGACCAGAGTGGGACACAGGGCCAGTTGCCCTGCATTCTTTCTTTTCTGCGCATACCCTCTAATTTTCTCAGTATCTTGCTGTTTCCGCTTTTCATGGTGGTACCTACTTCCTGGGATCAGGCTCTGATAGGCCTGTGAGCTCTGGAGAGGGGTGTGGTGCAGTAGGAAATTCTTCATTTGTCATTCCACATCTTAGACCATTAGGAACCCACTGTGCTATATAGCCTAACCAGCTCCCTGTCCCAGCCAGGTGATGGAGAAGAGAGAAGGGCCCCATTTATTGAAAGAACACAATTTCTGATTTTAGAAAAATGATCTTTTCTGTGATCCAGGATTTATTCATAGAAAAGCACTGTGAGTTCACACACTTGCTAAAAAACGGCAATTGTGATACAGAAATGGGAGTGGCGTTGTCTTTTTTTTTTTTTTTTAAACCAACCTATTGGGCTGAGAGGTTGTTGGGCCCGTAGCTGGACGGTGAGACTTTGGTAGCCACAAACAGCAAATGCAACTTACTGGTTAGTGTGGAGAAAAGAAAAGTGACACAAACAGTTTGTCAAAGACAGGAAAGTAAAGCAGACAAAGAGGTCCTTGGTTCACACTCTAACTATACCACCCCTTCCCTGTCACACCCCACCCCCTACTGGGGAACTAAAACATGGAACAGTAACCACCAAGACACTGGCATCTAAATGACTCTTCCGAATGCCTGTGCTACCTCCTATTACAATTCCAGGCTGAGCAGAGGGGTCAGTAAGGTAGCAGGAACATGATACGCTGTGGAGGTCAGCCAGGGCTAAGACAGGGGTTGCCCACTAGAGCTAGAAACTAGTCAGAAAGGAAAAGGCCAAATGCATTCCAGCCGCAGCCTCCAAACCAATGACCAATGGGACTGTGACAGAAGCAGGCAGAGGAAGCTTGAGGTAGAAAGGCAGGGGAAGAAAGCAAGTACAGGGTAAGAAGAGAAATGTGGCACTGAAGGAGCCACTCAGGGCAGAGGGAGACTCGTGCTTAGAAGCTTGTTTGGTGAGACAATGGTGAATAAAGGAGGCCCAGAGATGAGGAACATGTTTAGCTGGTGAGAGAATAAGAGAAATGGGGATGAGAGATCTGGCAAAAAGAGAAGGGACACATTCAGGCAGATCCTCAAACATGAATTCACAGACAAACCTACATGTGGAAATATACACAGTTACACACAGACATGGACATGTTTATACACATGCACTTACGTGTGCCCAGATACACAAACACTACACATGCATTGACAATCAACACACACACACACACAGATATGTATTTTTATATGTTCACAAATGTGTATACCCTCACACAGAAACCCACCATCCAGTACACAGACATGTCTTTACACAGACACAGACCTGACACAGATACACATAAATATACATGTGCACATGCAGGCACGCACAGATGTATCTATGCGCACAGATGCACGTACGTAGCCATCCAGATCCACACACACACAAGTGTAATTAGAGATGAAACCAGATGCTGTCTAACACAAAGGTGACCAGAGAAGATGAACATTATAAGCCCAGTGGCCTCCCAGACCTTCACCTTCTCCCTGCCCTTGTTTCTCAGGAGCTCGGCAGGCTCCCAGAGAGAGAGGCTGTGTGAGGCAGGAGCAAGAGCTTCTGTGTCCTCATGGCTTCGTGAGGTGAAAGTCTAAGTCAAGACCGGGCCCTGCCCCTCACCCATCACTGGGCTGTCAATGCCCATCTGCAGGCCGGGGTTTCTGCATAGACTAGACTTGGGGTTTACTCTAATGGCCATTTTTCTCTCTGCCACCCCCACTCTTCCACTGCCAATAGCAGATCCTCTGCAAGGGAAACCTGAGAAACGGTTGTGAATCTCCTCAGAAAACAAGCCTATCTTCCCACCCACAGCTACCCATCAGATTAGAACCAGAATTATAAATAGTTACAATTTTACAATGTAATTGGCAACACATATACTATAGTATTTACAGTACCATAAATGCTTCTGTTTCTCTGGTTAAGCAATCCCTGAGACGGAACAGTGTTCTGTGTTTGCCAAGGAGAGAGGGCCAATGCCCAGGACACGCAGGATAGCGGGGCGTGAGGTGGCATGTGTGGGGTTTCTGATCGGTCTGCAGGGCCCAGCTCCTCCAGGAACAGTGGGCTGTTGTGAGAACCTTGACAAGGCATGTTGGCTAGAGTTGGACTCTCCCCATGCTTAGCCCTGTGGTCCTCTGGCTTCAGCCACAGGTGCTCAGAGTCCTCTCAGGGTGGACAAATGTTTGTGTCCTTGGCCTGACCGGATGATACCTGGGAGTGCAGGATGCCCCAGCAGCGAGCTGTCTGCTCTCTCAGCCAAAGCGCTCTCGCACCAGCAGCATCAGCTTCTTCTTGCCTTTGTAGATTTGTTTCAGGTTGTCGATGAACTGGGCAAACTGCAGGTGGCCATCCTGCGGCAGCAGGAAGGTCTCCCGGGCCTTGCTCAGAAACTCAATGAACTCTCCGTAGTGGCGAGGGCTGATGTGTGTCAGGCGCGAGTGTGTGGTGTTGATATAGGCATTGATGGTGGCATCCAGCAGCTGGCGCAGGGGAGCTTTGTCGGTGGACATAAGCTTTCCCGAGCTGCGGCGGCCTGGGATGCCGGCCAGGCCAGGCGCAGTGACCGTGCAGCGCCGCAGGATGTCTGAAAGCACCGTGGCACAGTGCACACTCTTCACCACCAGGGGAATCAGGGCCGCCAGCTCGTTCTTGCCCAGGGAGTGGCTGAGGGCACACGCCCAGAGCACATCATTGATGGCCGGGTGGGTGTCCTGGTTGTAGGCCAGGTTGAGATGGCTCATGGCCAGTGAGGCCAGCTTGAAGGCACGTAGCGGGTAGCCACGGAGCTCCATGTAGCGGGCGATGGTGAACAGCTGTGAGTGAGTCATGCCGCCAGCAGCAGCATCAATGGCAATCTGGTAGGCTGCTTCAAAGGCGATGTGGTCCTTCTCACAGAGTGTGAGGGCCGACAGGGCGCAGCTCTGTGGATCCTTCATAGCACACTGCAGGGCCAGCGTGCGAGCACAGCTAGCCAGCTCCTCCCGCTGTGGGTAGTCAAGACTGAGGCGCAGGATAGTGGTGTGGGATACGGCTGTGGCAGCCACAATGCTGGTAGCCTCGGTGGGGGTGAAGAGTGTGTACCAGCTCTGCAGGATGCTCACCAGGGCCTGCACACCTGTCAGGGAGAGCCTGAGCTCAGCCGTGGCCATCCGGGTGGGTCCTGATCCAGGTCTGCCCAGACTACCGTTTGGGGTCAGAACTTGGCCTGCAGAGACGAGTTCTCCCTCCTTCTCAGCAGCCTTGAGATGATCTGAGGCAACCAGGGCAAGGGGAACAACCCAGACGCCCAGACCCTGTTTGGGGTCTCTTCCCATCCCTTCCTTCCCCAGGTGAGAGTGTTGAAGGTTTCTGCAGGTGCTCTAAGCCCCTCACAAGGATGGAGCAACAGAGCCTGTGGTTTGCCTGCCGCAAGGCAGGAGTCGCAGATCTGCCTGGGGGTTCTAGCTGAAGTGGGGCCTCTCAGGGTAGAGTCTTGTGCTGGGGCTTTGGGCTCTAGATGGGGTCCCGAGCCTCCCAAGTTGTTTGGGGTTTCTCAGAATCATGGACAGGGACTGGGACCAAACCACTGGGCCAACTACCTCCCAAGGCTACACTTGAGTACTTGTGGCTGAAAATTCACTCTCTCAGAATGTCTCTGATCAGAGGGTCAAAGTGCTGCTGACAGCAGGGTATGGTCCAAGCAGTGAGGGCAGAGTTTGGTCAGGCTGAACAGAGGCCATCTTCTCCTACCAGCAGCCTCATCCTTTCCTAGCCATCAGTAATAGGAATATGACAGCTCTAAATTCGTCATCCTGTCCCAAGAGTAGGGCCTAGGAATCCTTTCCCCTGGGGGTACAGGGAGCTGGGAGACTCACCCACTTCTGTAGCACATGTCACCAACCACCGCACCATCTCCCGGCGCCTCCAGTTAAGGGTTGATAAGGTCATCCTCATCACCTGGGCAAAAAAGCAGCCTTCCCAGTTGGCTAAGCATAATTGCTATAACCTCCCCCTTCCCACTCCCCCTTGCCATTCATTTATGCAACAATTATTTATTGGTGCCTTAAACAGCCATCTCTCCCCTGATAACTACAGATGGGTTTGTTTAATTTCTGCCCCACCCCTGCTACCAATCAGATAGAACACTCCTCTGATGACCTGTAATGAATAAAGCCCTTATTACCACACCTTGCTTGACTTGGAGGAATGGGGGTGGGGTAGGGAGAAGATGGGGACCCTGTGGAGCCTAAGGCTACACTGCTTAACTGGCTGTAACTTCAAAACAGAGGCCAATGTTGAGTCCTCACCTTGTGTCTAGCCTAGAAGCTGTGTCCTGGGGACAGAGAAAGAACCAGTCCTGGCCCATGCCCACTCCAGTCCCCGTGGGATCTTATCTTCTACCAGTTGTCACTAGGCCAGAAGTCTAAAGTGGGGATGGCCCGCTTGTCCTCCATACCTGTAACCCCAGCTCCAGGGCCACGTTGAGCAGGGTGCTGTCTGTACTACTGTCCGTGGGTGTAGCAATCTTGAATGCATCTTGGGCCAGTTTGAAGATGAGGGAGGAAGAATGGATGTGCTTCTGTATTGCTTCCAGGATTGTGCGGAGCCTCAGAGTGTCTCCTACAGATGCCGAGAGAAGGGGCAGGGACAAGGTCTTCTTTAAAGCTTCCCTGAACAGTCAGCTGATCACAACAGGTACTGGTTGAACTGATGGCTATCAATGCACTGAGTGCTTCTGAAGGCCACCATCTCTTCTGGGTGGTCAAGCTCTGTCTCCACTGAACCCACTGGAGGCTCCTTCCTTCCCCAGGCACCCACATGAATTCACCTCTCTCCACCTTTTCATCTGCCTCTACCCCTCGCCCTCTTTTCCCTCAGGATCTTTAGGTCCCAGAAGTCATTTTCTAGAACACCTGAATTTTGAGAGCTACTTATACAGGAGAAGGAAGCCACATTATTGCCAAAAAAGTATGCCAGTCCCATAGTTTGTTCCTCAGTACAGCTCCCTGGAGCAAAAAGGAGCTGGGCCACCACTTCCTATCCAGTAGGCAAGTATGAGTGCACAGAGTTAAGGAATACATTGCAGGAATGCCATGTGTACCATATGACGTGAAGGTCACTGTATAATGGCAGTAGGGTATATGAAAGATTGGTGTATCTTCTGAGGGGGTAAAATGTGAAGTAAAGATAGAACAAAAAGTAGGTCTTATGTTTTACCAAGAGGTGCAGTGGTAAGAGTATACAGACCTTGGAGTAAAATACATTGGGAAGTGAACCTAGTTCAGCCGTTTACCAGATCAGTTACTTCATGGAAGTAATGGAAAAAATAACCTTTTAAGGTTGTTGGGGGAATTATAAAAAATTTGTGTATAGTTAATATTCTATGATTCTACTTTTTTTTTTTTTTTTTTTTTTTTGCGGTACGCGGGCCTCTCACTGTTGTGGCCTCTCCCGTTGCAGAGCACAGGCTCCGGACGCGCAGGCTCAGCGGCCATGGCTCACGGGCCCAGCCGCTCCGCGGCATGTGGGATCTTCCCGGACCGGGGCACGAACCCGTGTCCCCTGCATGGCAGGCGGACTCTCAACCACTGCACCACCAGGGAAGCCCTATGATTCTACTTTTATATAAAAGAGATAAGTAGCAGTCTGTCTGTGTACAGCATGTGTGTGCACACATATGTGAACAGGAAATACCTGGGAATATTTATTATAAAACCGTCTTAGTAGTAGTAGTTATCTTTGGGTGTCAGGATTGAGAGATTACCTTTTTTTCTTCTATCATCTTTAAAAACAATTAAAACATTTAATAGACTTTGTTTTTTTTTGGCCCCACCACGCGGCTTGTGGGATCTTAGTTCCCTGACCAGGGACTGAACCTGGGCCCTTGTCAGTGAGAGCACGGAGACCTAACCACTGGACCACGAGGGAATTCCCCACAAGTTTGGTCTCTATATCTGTGAGTCTGTTTCTTTTCTGTTATATTCACTAGTTTGTTGTATTTTTTAAGATTTCACATAAAAGTGCTATCATACAATATTTGTCTTTCTCTGTCTGACTTAACTTACTTAGTAGAACACCCTCCAAGTCATCCATATTGTTGCAAATGGCAAAATTTTGTTCTTTTTTATGGCTGAGCAGTATTCCATTGTATATCTATCTATACCATCTCTTCCTTTTTTTTTTAACATCTTTATTGGAGTATAATTGCTTTACATTGTTGCATTAGTTTCAGCTGTATAACAAAGTGAATCAGCTATACATATACATATATCCCCATATCCCCTCCCTCTTGGGTCTCCCTCCCACCCTCCCTATCCCACCCCTCTAGGTGGTGTACCATCTCTTCTTTATCCATTCATCTGTTGATGGACACTTAGGTTGCTTCCATTTCTTGGCTATTGTAAATGACGCTGCTACGAACACTGGGGTACATGTATCTTTTTGAATTAGTGTTTTAATATTTTTTGGATATATACCCAGGAGTGGAATTGCTGGGTCATGTCGTATTTCTATTTTTAGTTTTCTGAGAACTCTCCATATCATATTCCACAGTGGCTGCACCAATTTACATTTCCACCAACAGTGTATGAGGGTTCCCTTTTTTCCACATCCTTGCCAACCTTTGTTATTTGTGTTCTTTTTGAGGACAGCCATTCTGACAGCTGTGAGGTGATTATCTCATTGTGGTTTTAATTTGCATTTCTCTGATGATTAATGATATTGAGCATCTTTTTATGTGCCTGTTGAGCATTCCAAATAGACATTTGGAAAAATGTCTGTTCAGGTCTTCTGCCCATCTTTTAATCAGGTTGTTTTGTTTTTTTGATGTTAGGTTATACGAGCTGTTTATATATTTTGGATTTAACCCCTTCTTGGGCATATTATTTGCAAATATTTTCTCCCATTCAGTAGGTAGTCTTTTCATTTTGTTGATGGTTTCTTTTGCTGTGCAAAAAGCGTTAATTAGGTCCCATTTGTTTATTTTTGCTTTTATTTCCTTTGCTTTAGGATACAGATCCAAAAAAACATTGCTATGATTTATGTCAGAGTGTTTTCTTCAAGGAGTTTTATGGTTTCTGGTCTTACATTTAGGTCTTTGATTCATTTTGAGTTTATTTTTGTATATAGGGTTAGAGAATGTTCTAATTTCATTCTTTTACATGTAGCTCTCCAGTTTTCCCAGCACCATTTATTGAAGGGTAGCTCATTTCTTTTTATTGGTAAATGATATCCCATTGTATGGATCTACCTCAGTTTGTTTATCCATTCACCTACTGCAGGGCATCTTGGTTGCTTCCAGTTCTTGGCAATTACAAATAAAGCTGCTATAAGCATTTGTGTGCTGGTTTTTGTGTGGACATAAGTTTCCAACTCATTTGGGTAAATACTTAGGAACATGACTGCTGAATCATATAGTTAGACTATGTGCAGCTTTGTAAAAAAACTGCCAAACTGTCTTCCAAAGTGGCTGGACCTTTTGCATTCACACCAGGAATGAATGAGTCCCTGCTGCTCCACATCCTCACTAGTGTTTGGTGTTGTCAGTGTTTTGGATTTTAGCCGTTCTAATAGGTATGTAGTGGTTTCTAGCTTTTGTTTTAATTTGCATTCCCCAAATGACATATCATGCTGAATATCTTTTTATATGCTTGTTTGCCATCTATATATCTTGTTTGGTAAGGCATCAGTTCAGGTCTTTAGTGCATTTTAAAATTCAGTTGTTTGTTTTCCTTATTGTTGAGTTTTAAGAGTTATTTGTGTATTTGGGATACAAGTCCTTTATCAGATATTGTTTTGCAAATATTTTCTCCCAGTCTGTGGCTTGTCTTTTCAGTGTTTTTCACATAAGTTTTAAACTTTAATGACGTCCTACTTATCAGTGTTTTCTTTCATGGATTGTAATTTTGGTGTTGTATCTAAAAAGTTATTGCTGGGAATTCCCTGGCGGTCCAGTGGTTAGGACTCCACGCTTCCAATGCGGGGGGCCCAGGTTCGATCCCTGGTCCTGGAACTAAGATCCCACAAGCTGCACGGCGTGGCCAAAAAAAAAGTTATTGCCAAACCCAAGGTCACCTAAATTTTCTCCTGTGTTATCTTCTAGAAGTTTTATAATTTTGTGTTTTACCTTTATGTCTGATACATTTTGAATTAATTTTTGTGAAAGGTGTAAGGTCAGTGTCTATATTCATTTTTTAAAATGTGGATGTACAGTTCTTCCAGTACCATTTGTTCAAAAGACTGTCCTTTTCTCCTCTGTCAAGGATCAGTTGACTATATTTGTGTGGGTCTATTTCTGAGCTCTATATTCTGTTCCATTGAACTATTTGTCTATTCTTTTGCCAATACCACACTATTTGATTACTGTAGCTTTATATTGTCTTGAAGTCAGATGGTGTTAGTTCTCCAACTTTGTTCTTCAATATTGTATTGGCTATTCTAGGTCTTTTGCTTTCCCATATAAAGAGAGTTTATCGATATCCACAAAATAAAATGCTAGGATTTTGGTTGAGACTGTACTACTGAATTTATAGATCAAGTTAGGAAGCACTGACATAATAACAGTATTGAGTCTTCCTATTTATGGACATGGAATATTTATTCATTTAGATCTTCTTTGATTTCTTTCCTCAAAGTTTTATCGTTTTCCTCATATAGATCTTGTACATATTCTGTTAGATTTTTCTTAGTACTTTTTTGAGGGGTCCTAATGTAAATGGTATTGTGGTTTTTAACTTAAAATTCCAACTGCTCATTGCTGGTACATAGGAAAGGAATTGACTTTTGTATATTACCCTTGTATCCTGCAACCTTACCAAAATCAGTCATTAGTTCCAGTTTGTTCTTGATTCTTTGGGATTTAACATAGACAATCAAGTCATCTGCAAACAAAGACAGTTTTATTTCTTCCTTTCCAACCTATATACCTTTTCTTTCCTTTCTTGTCTTATTTCATTAGCTAGGACTTCCCGTATAATGTTGAATGGGAGTGGTGAGAGGTGATATTCTTGTCCTATTTCTGATCTTCAGGGGAAGGCATCTATGTTCTCTCCATTAAGTATGATGGTAGCTGGAGGTTCTTTCTAGATGTTCTTTATAAAGTTGAATAAGTTCTCTTCTATTCCTAATTTGCTGAGAGGTTTTGTTTTGTTTTTTTTTTAAATTATGAATAGGTGTTGGCCTTTGTTAATGTTTTTTTCCTGTGTCTATTAGTATAATCATATGATCTTTCTTCTTTAGCCTGTGGATGTAATGGATTACATTAATTGATTTTCAAGTGCTGAATCAGCCTTGCATTCCTGGAATAAATCCCACTTGGTCATGGTGTATAATTCTTTTCACACTTTGTTGGATTCAGTTTGCTAATATTTTGTTGAGGATTTTTTGCATTTATGCCCATGAGTGATATTGGTATGTAGTTCTCCTTTTTTGTACTGTCTTTATCTGGTTTTGGTATTAGGTAATGCTGGCCTCGTAGGATGAGTTAGGAAGTGTTCTCTCTGCTTCTGTTTTCTGGAAGAGACTACAGAGAGTTGGTATCATTTTTTTCAAGTATTTGATAGAACTCACCAGTGAAATCATCTGGGCCAAGTGCTTTCTGTTTGGAAGATTACTGATTCAACTTCTTTAACAGATGTAGGCCTAGATTTATTTATTTATTATTTATTTCTCCATGTGTGAGTTTTGGTAGATTGTGTTTTTCAAGGAATTGGTCCGTTTCATCATCTAAGATATCAAATTTTAGAGAATACTGTTTTTCATAATATTCCTTCATTATCCTTTTAACATCCATGGATCAATAATGATGGCCCCTCTTTTCATTTAAGATATTAGTAATTTATGTCATCTTTTTTTATTTGTTTGTTTTTGTTTTTTGGCTAGCCTGGCTAGAGGTTTATCAGTTTTATTGATCTTTAGAAAGAACCAGCTTTCGCTTTCTTTGATTTTCTCATGTTTTCCTATTTTCAGTTTCATGACTTCTGCTTTAATTTTTTTATTATCTTTTTTTTTTTTTCTTCCAGCTTTGCTCTTCTTTCTCTAGCTTTCTAAGGTGGAAGCTTATTTTATTTTACTCCCCCTCACCTTTATTGAGACATAATTGACATATTGTTTTAGTTTAAGGTGTATAATGTGACTTGATATATTTATTGCAAATGATTACCACGATAAGGTTAGTTAACATATTCATCACCTTACAGTTACCTTTTTCTTTTTTTTCATTGAGGCAAGAACATTTAAGATCTACTCTTTTAGCAAATTTCAAGTATATAATACAGTTAACTATAGTCACCATGTTAACTATAGTTACCATATTAGATCCCTGGAACTTATTCATATAACTGGATGTCTGTATCCTTTGACCAACATCACCCCATTTCTCCCACCCCCTACCCCCTGTCAACCACCAATCTACTCTCTGTTTCTATAGTTCAGCTTTTTTTAGATTCTCACATATGTGAAATCATACATTTGTCTTTCTCTGACTTATTTCACTTAGCATAATGCCCTCAAAGTTGCAAATGACTGGCTTTCCTTTTTATGTTTGAATAATATTCCATTGTGTATGTACATGTCTGTATATATACTACATTTTCTTTATCCTTTCATCTGTCAACAGACACTTACATTGTTTCCAAATCTTGGCTATTGTGAATAATGCTGCAATGCAATTAACATGGGAGTGCAGATATCTCTTTGAGATAGTGATTTCATTTCCTTTGGATATATGCCCAGATGTGGGATTGCTGGACCATACATGGTATTTCTATTTTTTAATTTTTTGAGAAACCTCTGTACTGTTTTCCAGAGTGGCTATACCAATTTACATTCCCACCAACAGTGCACTCCACATCTCTTATCTTTTTGATAATAGCCATTCTAACAGGTGTGAGGTAATAGATTATTGGTTGCAAATATTCCTTTTCTAACATTTGCATTTAACGCTATAAAATTTCCCTCCAAGCACTGCTTTCATTGCATCCTACATTTCTGATTAGTTGCGTTTTAACTTTCATTTAGTTCAAAATATTTAAAAATTTCTCAAGACGTCATCTTGATCCATGTGTTACTTAGAAGTGTGTTGTTTAAACTCCATATTTTGGGGGAGTTTTTTCAGTTATCCTCCTGTTCTTAATTTCTAGTTTAATTCCACTGTGACCTGAGAGTATACTTTGTATGATTTCTATTCTTTTAAATGTATTGAGGTGTGTTTTATGGTCCAGAATGTGGTCTATCTTGGTGAACATTCCATGTGAGCTTGAAAAGAATGTGTATTCTATTGTTGTTTGAGGAAGTATTTTACCAATGTTAATTAGATCCAGTTAATTGATGGTGCTGTTCAGTTCAAGTATACCTTACTGATTTTCTGCCTGCCTGATCTACCAATTACTGATAGAGGTATTGTGAATTCTCAGTGGATTTGTCCATCTCTCCTTGCAGTTCTATCAGTTTTTTTTTTTTTTTCGGTATGCGGGCGTCTCACCGCCGCGGACTCTCCCATCGCGGAGCACAGGCTCCGGATGCGCAGGCTCAGCGGCCATGGCTCACAGGCCTAGCCGCTCCGCAGCATGTGGGATCTTCCCGGACTGGGGCACGAACCCGTATCCCCCGCATCGGCAGGCGGACTCCCAACCACTGCGCCACCAGGGAAGCCCTCTGTCAGTTTTTTGCCTCATATATTTTGATGCTTTATTGTTAGATGCATATACGTTAAGGATTATTATGATTTCTTGGAGAACTGACCCCTTTATCACTATGTAATGCCCCTCTTTTTAAAAATTAATTAATTAATCAATTAATTTTTGGCTGCGTTGGGTCTTCGTTGCTGTGCATGGGCTTTCTCTAGTTGCAGCGAGTGGGGGCAACTCTTCGTTGCGGTGTGCGGGCTTCTCATTGCGGTGGCTTCTCTTGTTGTGGAGCATGGACTCTAGGCACACGGGCTTCAGTAGTTGTGGCGCACAGGCTTAGCTGCTCCGCGGCATGTGGGATCTTCCCGGACCAGGGCTCGAACCCGTGTCCCCTGCGTTGGCAGGTGGATTCTTAACCACTGCACCACCAGGGAAACCCTGTAGTGCCCCTCTTTATCCCTAATAATTTCCCATGTACTGAAGTCTGCTTTGCTTGATTAACATAGGCATTCCAGCTTTCTCTTGATTTGTGTTAATATTGTATACCTTTCTCCATACTTTACTTAGTTGTTGTTGAAGGGATCTGACTGTGGTTAAGAAACAGTTTTTAAGATGAAAATAACAAACTGCCTCAACTAGTATGCATGCTTTCCTGAGAGAATATCTTTTCCAGTCTCTTCCTGCTTTCAGTGCAGTTGGTTTGATAGTGAGTCTCCAAGGTATGGAAAGTGGGGGCCAGAGTGCTGACAACACCTCATATATGTGGTTTATTTGTTTAAGCCCTGGCCTCTGTTTTTAGTTCAAAATATATGGAAAGGTAAAGCATACAAACTCAGTCACAGAAGAGTTAAATATCTGCCTAAAGGTACAGGATATAAATGAAGCCCAGTGCTGTTCAGTGTTTGTACTTAGGGTGTATTTGCTTGTTTTAACACTGCCTATCTATTAACTATGGTTAAAATATATATATATATATAACTATTTTAACTATTTTAAAGTGTACAGCTGAGTGGTGTTAATCATATTCACCATTGTGAAATATCATTCATTGTATAAATACCAGCACCATCTATTTCCAAAATATTTTTATCATCTTAAACAGAAACTCTGTACTCATTAAGCAGTAACTCACCATTGTTTCTCCCTTTAGCCCCTGGTAACTTCTACTCTCTATCTTTATTAATTTGTCTATCCTAGACCTATATGTGGAATCATACAATAATTATTTGTTTTGTGTCTGAATTATTTCACTTAGCATAATGTCTTCAAGGTTACCCCATGTTGTAGCATGTTATCAGAACATTTCTTTTTAATGACTTAATAATAATATTCCATTGTATATATATGCTATATTTTGTTTATCCATTCATATGCTGATGGACACTTGGGTTGTTTCCAACTTTTGGCTATTGTGAATAATGCTGCAATGAACACTGGCATATAAAGTACCTGTTTTGAGTCCTTGTTTTCAATTCTTTTGGGCATATACCCAGGAGTGGAATTATTAGATCATATGTTAATTCTATTTAAAAATTTCAGGAATCATCACACTATTTTCCACAGCAGCTGAATCACTTTACATTCCCACCAGCAATGTAAAAGGATTTCAATTTCTCCACATCCTCACCATAGGACTCCACGCTTCACTGCAGGGGGACCTGGGTTCAGTCCTTCGGGAACTAAGATCCCACTAAGAATGGCCAAAGAAACGCCATTCTAGTGGGTGTGAAGTGGTATCTCATTGTGGTCTTGATTTGCATTTCCCTAATGACTAATGATGTTGAGGTTTTTTTTCATGTGCTTATAAGCCATTTGTGTATCTTCTCTGGAGAACTATCTCTTCAAGTCTTTTGCCCACTTTAAATTCAGTTGTTTATCGTTTTGTTGTTGAGTTGTAGTTCTTTACATATTCTGTATGTTAAGCCCTTATCGGATATACAATTTATAAATATTTTCTTCCATCCTTTAAGTTGTCTTTTCACTTTCTTGATAATGTCCTTTGATGAACAAAAGTTTTTTTTTTTTTTAAGTGTTTTCAGCCATTCTCTAATGTGGTTTAATTAATTAATTAATTTATTTATTTTTGCTGTGTTGGGTCTTCGTTTCTGTGCGAGGACTTTCTCCAGCTGTGGCAAACGGGGGCCACTCTTCATCGCAGTGCGCGGGCCTCTCTTGTTGCGGAGCACAGGCTCCAGACGCGCAGGCTCAGTAGTTGTGGCTCACGGGCCTAGCTGCTCCACGGCATGTGGGATCCTCCCAGACCAGGGCTCGAACCCGTGTCCCCTGCATTAGCAGGCAGATTCTCAACCACTGCGCCACCAGGGAAGCCCCCTGAACAAAAGTTTTTAACTTTGATGAGGTCCAATTTATTCTTTTCTTTTGCTGCTCATGCTTTTGGTATCATAATCTAAGACTCTATTGCCATATCCAAGGTCATGAAGATTTACTCCTATGTTTTCTCTTATGAAATTTATGACTTTAGCTCTTATATTCAGGTCATCGATCCCTTCCCTTTACTTTCACTCTATCTGTGTCTTTACATTTAAACTGGGTTTCTTGTAGACAACATATAGTTGGGTCTTTTTTTTTCTTTTTTTTTTTTTAAATCCACTGTCAGTCTGTCTGGTTTTTTTTCCCACCCGGCCGAACCATGTGGCTTGCAGGATCTTAGTTCCCTAACCAGGGATCAAACCTGGGCCCCCTGCAGTGGAAGCATGGAGTCCTAACCACCAGACCACCAGGGAATTAACTTTTTCTTTTCCAGTCTTTTTTTTCTTCTAATCTCAAAATTTCCTTTTATTTTTTTCCCCCATAAACAAGAAGGCAAAAAATTCTACTGTAAATTCTTGGGGGAGGAAGCAATCATTCTCTTTTGGGATACAAAATTTATTAAAATTATGCTGACATGGAAAATTGAGTAATTGCTAGCAAGTGGCATTGGTGATAAGTACTTCATAAGCATTCCTACAGATAGCCATGTAAATGCAGTAGGTCAACCATCGTTTCTATTATAGACTAGTGTTTGTTGATTAGTCACTGTATATGTCATTAAAATATGCTGAGAGGGATTATTACCACAAAGAAACTTACAATAAATCAAGAAAACTGAAATAATTTTTACTATGTAAGTTCTCCAATCTGTCTTTTAATTGGTGTATTTAGACCATTTTAAATGATTACTGATATATTTGGATTAATATCTACCATATTTGTAACTGTTTTTTATTCACTGCATTTGTTTTTCTTTTTTTTTTAAAAAAAAAACTTTCCTCTTTTCTGCCTTCTCTGTTTTAAACTGAGCATTTTACATAATTCAATTTTCTCTTCTCACAATTCTATTTCTTCAAAAAATTACTTTAGTGTTTGCCCTAGAGTGGCAGTATACATTTACAACTAATCTAAGTCCATTTTCAAATAACTATACCAGTTCATAAGGTAACTTATAATAGTATTCCCAATTCTTCCCTCTGTCTATAACATCACTGCTTTCATTTATCTTTAAGCTATAGTAACCCAATACATTGCTATTATTATTTTGAACAAGCAGTTATCTATTAGTTCAATTAAGAATTTTTTTAAAAAGCCAAAGGATTTATTTTACCTTTATTTATTCCTTCTCTAACACTCTTCCTTTCTTCACAAAGATTTGAGTTTCAGCTCTATCATTTTTCTTCCCTATGAAGGATTTCTTGCAATTTATTGTCTACAGCCTTTGTTTGAGACAGTCTTTATTTCTCCTTTACTTTTGAAGGCTAATTTATCTGGATACTGAATTCTAGGTTGGTGGTTTTTCTTGCAACATTTTAAATATTTCACTTCACTCCCTCTTGCTTGCATGGTTTATAAAGTGAAGTTGATGTAATTCTTATCCTTGTTTCTCTATAGGTAAGGTTGTCTTGTTCTCTGTCTTCTTTCAAGATTTTCTCCTGGTTTTTGATTTTCTGCAGTTTGAATAGGACATGGCTAGGAGAAAACTTTTTGGTATTCATCCTACTTGGTGTTCTCTGATCTTCCTGGATCTGTGTTCTGGTTTCTGTCACTAATTTTGGAAAATTCTCAGCTATTATTACTTCAAATATTTCCTTTGCTCTTTTCTTTCTTCTCCTTCGGGTATCGCAGAATATACTGCATATGTTATTGGGTTGGTCAAAAAGTTTCCATAACATCTTATTTGGCCAACCGAAAATATATCTTTTGTAATTGTCTTACAGTTCTCAGATATTCTGTTCTGGGTTCCCCCACCCCCATTCTTTTTTAATTTCAATTTGAGATGTTTCTTTTTACATTTATAATTTAAAATTTTGGAAATATTCACATGGTTCAATGTTGAAAAGATACAAAAGGTAAATAATGAAAAATTCTTTCTCCCCCTTACCTCTGACCCACATTCATCCAATTCTAACTCGGTACACAACCAATAGTTTTTGTTTTACCTTCCAGGATATTCTATGCATAACAAGAAAATACTTTGTTTCCTCTCCTTTAAAAAAAATCCACAAATGGTAGCATAGTATATACAGATTTACATGTCATTTTTTCCCTACATATCAGTATATCTTAGAGATTATTCCACATCAGTACATAAAGAGATTCTTGTTCTTTTAAATGGCTGCACAGTATCCCATTTATGTACGTATAGGTCCACAGCTGCTTATTCAAAACCTCTGGGTGTGGAATGCATTTGGAATTCATTATTTTTAAAGTTATATACAGATAATTTGTGCGTATATTATATATAATACAGGAGGTCTGAGGCAGCATCCCATAATTAAACACATTACTATTTGTGCAGTGAAAGTATGAATATTCACACTAGGTAGGATAAATAGCAAAACTAGTATTGTAGTTTTTTGATACAGTAACAAACTGATGAATGAAATAGTGTGATACAGACCATAAATACTTGGTACTCTTTTATTTCTAAGGAAAACATTCAATAAAACCTCAAACCAAGCTAAGTATCTGTACATATGCATACAGTAAATACTTCTTCCATCTGGTTTCTTGAGGATCTTGGACAAAAGTCTTCATCTGCACTGCTATTACTGTCACCAAAGATTAGAGTTGGATATTTAATGATGGGCCAGGATAGAGATTAATGATGAAGCAGCTACAATAGATGGCCTTCAAAAAGGTGTACTTCTAGGATAATGTGTCTCATTAACATAGATTTCTATATAAGCAGTCTCTTCCAATTAAGTAAGCAGCAATAATCCCTTTTTCACTGATAAATGCATGTTATTCAAGGCCAATTAACTGCTCATACATTTCCCCCATACTGTCTATGGAGATTATTTTTCATCTGTGTTACATATCATCATTGTCATCATTACTAGCCTCATGCTTATTTGGGTTAACACTATTTTAGCAATTTTTCTATCTTGCAATGAATGTACAACAGGTATTTAACTTATAATATTCAGTATTTTTTTGATGTCAGCTTGTTCTAACTCAGTGCTTCTACAACCTTAGTTGGCATAAAAGTCATCTGAAGAATTTTTTAAAGCATAAGATTCTTGGGCTATACCCACAGAGATTTTGATTCAGTAGGTCTAGAGTTAGTTGGGTCTGGGAATTTGCATTTCTAACAAGCTTCCAAGTCATGTTTGTTTTTGTTTTTGGCTGTATTGGGTCTTTGTTGCTGCACACGGGCTTTCTCTAGTTGCAGCGACCGGGGGCTACTCTTTGTTGCTGTGCGCAGGCTTCTCATTGCAGTGGCTTCTCTTGTTGCGGAGCGTGGGTTCTAGGCGCATGGGTTTCAGTAGTTGCAGCACACGGGCTCAGGAGTTGTGGCATGTGGGCGCTAGAATGCACGGGCTTCAGTAGTTGCAGCGCATGGGCTTAGTTGCTCTGAGGCATGTGGTTATCTCCCCGGACCAGGGATTGAACCCGTGTTCCCGGCACTGGCAGGTGGATTCTTAACCATTGTGCCACAAGGGAAGCCCCTCCAAGTCATGTTTTATTTATTTATTTATTTAGGCTGTGTTTGGTCTTTGTTGCTGTGCACAGGCTTTCTCTAGTTGTGGCGAATGGGGGCTACTCTTCGTTGCGGTGTGCGGGCTTCTCATTGTAGGGGCTTCTCTTGTTGCAGAGCACAGACTCTAGGTGCACGGGCTTCAGTAGCTGTGGCAAACGGGCTCAGCAGTTGTGGCTCACGGGCTCTAGAGCGCAGGCTCAGTACTTGTGGCACACGGGCTTCATTGCTCCGCGGCATGTGGGATCTTCCCGGACCACGGCTCGAACCCGTGTCCCCTGCATTGGCAGGTGGATTCTTAACCACTGCGCCACCAGGGAAGTCCTGCAAGTCATGTTTATGCTGCTTGTCCGCTGACCACACTTTGAGTAGCAAGGTTGGTGACTTTAGACTTTTAGCTTAAGTAATGACACTATATATCTTCTCATTAGTGACACAAAACCCTTCGATATCTTCATATACAACTTCACTTTAAAAGCCAAAGTCTCTGCAAAATATGTATCAAGTATCAGCAACTGTGTAAATGGCATAATTAAGGTATACCTGAACAAGTTTCTACACTAACTCTCTTAGAAAGACTTGGGAGTTACCTGCTGCAAGTATCTAGTATGAAAACAAATAAATATTTATATTTGCTCTTCCCTGGGAGTAAAATTTCTTGGTCACAAGAAGTTCATGAGGCATGTGTGTGGAACAGTGGTCCAGGAATGAGTATAGTTTTCTTCCATTCCAGCTTGCGTGCAATAAGCTCATGCTATTGGTACAGATTATTAAGCCAGGTAGAAATTATCTCTTTGATTACCCATGCTTTTTTGTTTATATACTTATATACTAATAAATAAATCGTGAACAATTTTTTTTTTTTTGGCTGTGTCGCACAGCTTGTGTGATCTTAGTTCCCTGACCAGGGATCGAACCTGGGCCCATGGCAATGAAAGCACGGAGTCCTAACCACTGGACTGCCAGGGAATTCCCTGAATGACTTTGAACCATTGTGGATGTTGGCTTTTTCTAGCTTTACCTGTCTGCTGCATTGGCACATCCCAGAACTTTCAACCTGTGCTTAGAGTCCTTAAAACCTCTTGTTTGCTCATCAATCATTGTTAATTATTTTTTTTTAAGAAAACAGAACAAAGCTGTTTCATCCACCGTATATACATGTTTGAGACTAAGGTTTTCATTAAAAATTACCTTAACAAACTGTCAATATAATTTTCATCTTCTTCATGAAAAGAAGCTATTTCATCATAGTTGTCCAGATATTTTATACCGTGATGCTTCTGAAACTTCTGCAGCCAATATCCTTTTCTTTTAGAAAAAAAAAAATTATTTACGTATTTGGCTGCACTGGGTCTTAGTTGCGGCATGAGGGATCTTTGTTGCAGCATGCGGGATCTTTAGTGGCTGCATGTGGGATCTAGTTCCCTGACCAGGGATCAAACCTGGCCCCCCTGCATTGGCAATGCGGAGTCTTAGCCACTGGACAGCCAGGGAAGTCCCATGCAGCCAATCTTCTGATATTCTATACTCACCATAAAGGTTCAGTCTTCCATGGCATAATCTAGCTTGTTTCATGAACAACAAACCAGTCAGTGGCATATTCACATTGCTTCATTGTTGAATCCATTCAATCATGGTTGTGTCAATATCTTCATTTTTTGCCGTCTGAAACATTTCTATGCTTCATTAGTTCTGGTCATTGTTGTCCCTGTAAAACTTCAACTCTTTGTCCTTCTATTATTTCAAGTCATATGTGGTGTTAATTCCCATACCTTATTCTTTAGTAAGATGTCTCATAGACATACCTGATCAAACTTTGCACTAACTCTATTTTCTGTGCTATTGTTAATGACAGATGCTTCCTTTGCTTCTTATTCTTACCCACAGGAGTATCTTCAATTTTCTGGGCATTTTTTACAGGGCAATTAAACTCAAACTGACAAAATAACAACCATCTAAACGAAAAAGGCAAACAATATTAGTGAACAGCAGAGACGTCTGTGACTGGTAAGAGTGCTGAGAAGCAACTAATGCCTCATATCAGCTGAGGCCAGGTTTTGCTGTCAACTTAGAAAAAAGTTTGGATTTTTAAAGTTTTTCAGGTTTGGGAATTCCATGTTAAGAGATTTTGGAGCTAAAGTAATATATTTAATCAGTCTCCTATTGATGGCTATTTAGAATGTTTCAAGTATTTTGCAGTTGCAAACAATGTTGGAGTGAATAACTTTGTACAAATACCATTTCACATTTGTATAAATATATTTGTAAGATAAAATCCTGGAAGTGAAATTGCTGGGTCAAAGGACATGTACATTGTAATTTTGATAGATATGCCAAACTGCCCTCTACAAAGGATTATCAATCTATACTCCCACTCTACACCTTTGCAAACACAATGTTTTATCAAAATGTTTTCTTTTATTTGGAAATAATTTAAAACTCAAAGAGAAGTTTCAAGAATACTACAAGCATCATAATTTTCTTGCCCCCGAACCATCTGAAAGTAACTGATTTGATACACAATCACTCCTTGGACTCTGCAGTCTATTTCTGGCAAACAAGGACACTCTTCTACATACCTGCCACATAACTATCAAAATCAGGAAATGTATATTGATGTATTACTACCACCAAAGGAGACATGACAAACTTAATGCAACACGTGATCTTGTATAAACAAATATAAAGATTTTATACAAGATCGTGTGTTATCTTTAGTTTGTCATGTCTCTTCAGTCTTTGACAATTTGGAAAAATTCCTGAGTCTTCCCTTGACATTCATAACCTTGACACCTTTGCAGATTAGACTGGTTATTTTGTAGAATGTCCTTCAATATGGGTATGCCTAATGTTTCCTTATGATTAGATGAAGGTTTGTATTTTTGGTGTAATATAAAAGAAGTGATACTGAATTCTTATTCCTTCCTGTTAGGTAATATATGATTGTGACTTGACCCGTTACTGATGACATATCCATTGCCCCAAAGTTTCCTTGGGACCCTTAGTAATTCCTTCTTCCCTTCCATCCTAACCTGTCCCAGCTCCCATTCTCAGGAAACTGCTGATCATCTTTCTGTCACTATAGTGTGCATTTCTAGAATTTTACACAAATGGAATAATACAATAGGCACTGTTTTTTCTTTGGTCTGGCTTCTTTCACTCAGCATAATTATTTTGAGATTCATCCATGTTGTAGTATGTATTACTAGTTCGTTCCTTTTCATTACTGAGTAGTATTCTACTGTATGGTTATATCACAGTTTTTATGCATTCACCTGCTGATGGATATTTAGATTGTTTCCAGTTTTTGGTTAAAAATAAAGCTACTATGAACGTTCATGTTGAAGTCTTTGTATGGATATGTGCTTTCATTTCTTTTGGGTAATACCTATGAGTGGAATGGAAGGATCATATGCATAGGTGTCTATTTAACTTTTTAAGAAACTGCCAAATGGTTTACCAAAGTGGTTGTACAACTTACGTTTCTACCTGCAATGTACAAGAGCTCCAGTTGCTCTTCATCCTTGCCAGTCTTTCCTACAGTCTTCACTACAGCTGCTTTTTGTTTTTTAAATTTTAGCCTTTCTCTTATTGTGGTTTTAATTTGCATTTCCCTAAGGACTAATGATATTGAGCATGTTCATGTGCTTACTTCCCAGCAGAATATCTTCTTTGGTGGAGTGTCTGTTCAGATATTTTTCCATTTAAAAAAATGGGTTGTTCATTTTCTTATTATTGAGTTTTGAGAGTTCTTTACATATTCTGGATGCAAGTCCTTTATGAAATATGTGATTTGCAAATATTTCTCCCCCTCTGTGGCTTATCTTTTCATTCTCAATAGTAACTTTCACAGAGCAGAAGTTCTTAATTTGGTAAGTCCAATTTATCAATTTTTTTCTCTTATGGATTGTGCTTTTAGTGTTGTATTTAAGAAATCTTTGCCTAACTAAAAATGAAAATGATTTTGTCCTGTGTTTTCTTCTAAAAGTTTTATAGTTTTAGCTTTTACATTTAGGTCCTTGATCCATCATGAGCTAATTTTTGTATATGTTTCACCACTTGTTGAAAGACCTTCATATTCTTCAACTGAATTGGTTTTGCCCCTTTACTGAAATAGATTGGCCACATATATGTGGATCTGTATTGGGACTCTATTTTCTTTCAGTGATCTATTTGTGTATCTTTACACCAATAACCCTTTGCTGATTACTACAGCTTTATAATAAGTCTTGAAATCAGGTGGTGTTAGTCGTCCCACTTTATTTTTCTTTCACAAAGTTGTTTCTGGCTACTCTAGGTCCTTTGAATTTCCATACGAATTTCAGAATCAGATTATCGATTTCTACTCCAAAAAGCCTATTAGGATAGCACTGAATCTATATATCAAATTGTAGAGAATCAACATCTTAATAATACTGTCTTCCAATCCATGAGTGCAGTATGTCCCATTTATTTAGGTTTTCTTTAATTTCTCTCGGCAATGTTTTACGATCTTCATTGTATGATTTTCTTGTACATATTTTGCTAGGTTTATTCTCAAGTATTTCATGTTTTCTTGATGTTATAATGATAATTAAAAAAATTTCAGTTTCTGATTGTTTGTTGCTGGTATACTGAAATACCATTGATTTTTTGTATATTGATCTTGTAGCCTGAAACATTGCTAAATCTATTATTAGTTCTAATAGCTTTTTGTAGACTCCACAGGATTTTCTACATAGACAATCAATGTCATCAGAGAATAAAGACAGTTTTACTTCTTCCTTTCTAATCTGGATAGCTTTTACTTCTTTTTAGTGTTTTATTGTACTGGCTAAAATCATCGGTATGATATTGAAATAGAAGAGGTGAAAGTAAACATCTTTGCCTTGTTCTTGATGTTACGAAGAAAACATTCAGTCTTTTACCATTAAGTATAAGGGTAGCTGTATCATAGATGCCCTTTATCATGTTGAAGAAGTTCCCTTCTATTCCTAGTTTGTTGAGGTTTTAATTGTTTTTATTAGGAATAAATGTTGGATTTTATCAGGTTCTTTTTCCATATTACTGAGATGATCATATGGGTATTCTTTTTTAATCTATTAGTATGGTGAAATACAGTGATTGATTTTTGAATGTTAAACCAGCCTTGCATTCTTGGGGGTAAACCCTACTTATTACAATATATTATCCTTTTTTATACATTATTGCATTCAATCTGTTACAATTTTCATTAAGAATTTTTGCACCTATGCTCATGAGAGATATTATTCTGAGTTTTCTTTTGTATAATAGTTTTTTTCTGATTTTGGTGTCAGGATAATGCTGATTTTATAGACTGAGCTGGGAAATACTTCCTCCTTTTCAATTTTCTGCAAGAGTTTATACAGAATTGTTATGTTTTCCTTAAATGTTTGGTAGAATTTACCATTTAGTCCTGGATTTTCTTTCTTTTCTTTCAAAGGTTTTTAACTACCAATTCAATTTCTTTGAAATTCTTTTCTTTTTACTGTGGTAAAATATACATAATAAAATTTACCATTTTAACCATTTAAGGGTACAATTCAGTGACATTAAAGACATTCACATTGTTGTGCAACCATCACCACTATTTCCAGAACTTTCTCATCATCCCAAATTTGTAGAGAGATACTTTGAAACTATGTAAATATCCTGTTCCTCATCAAATGTTCAACCACTAGCTTAGCATCTATTGCTATTTCTTCACTGTGGCTATTCTAGGTAACTCATATAAGTGGAATCATACAATGTTTGTCTTTTTGTGTCTGGTTTATTTCACTTAGCATAATGTTTTCAAGGCTCACCCATGTTGTAGCATATATCAGAATTTCATTCCTTTTTATGGCTAAATAATATTCCGTTGTGTGCATATACTCCATTTGTTTATCCATTCACCTGTTCATGGATACTTGAGTTATTTCCAACTTTTGGCTACTGTGAATAGTGCTGCTATTAATATTGGTGTACAAATAATCTGTTTAAGTCCATGTTTTCAATTCTTTTGGGTATATACCTAGCTAATTCTTATTTATTTTTGAGTGAACTTTGGTAGTTTGTGTCTATGAAGAAATTAGTCTACTTCATTATGTTGTTTAATTTATTAGCATAAAGTTATTCATAATATTCCCTTATTAACATTTTAATGCCTTTAGAATTTGTTGTGATGTCACTTTTCCCATTCTTGATATTGGTAATTTTTGTCTTCTCATTTTTTCTTGATCAGTCTGGACAAAGATTTCAATTTTATTTATCTTTTCAAAGAAACAGCTTTTTGTCTCATTGATTTTGTCTGTTTTTCTATAGTTTATTTCATTGATTTCTGTTCTAATCTCTATTATTTCTTTTCTTTTGCTTAATTTAGGTTTCATTTGCTCTTCCTTTTCTGGCTTCTTAAGGCAGAATCTGGGAATCACTGATTTGAAACCTTTCTTCTTTTCAAATATAGGTATTAAGTGCTAAAAATTTCCTGCTAAGTAAAGCTTTAGATCCAATCCACACATTTTTATATGTTGTGCTTTTTCATTCAGTTTAAAATATTTTCTAATTTTCTTGTGTTATTTTCCCTTTGTCCAATGAGTTATATGGAAGTGTGTGGTTTAATTTCCAAAACTTCGGTGGATTTTCCATATATCTTTTTATTATTGATTTCTAATTCAACTGTGGTTGTCTGGAAAAGATTTTTATTTCACCTTTGTTTTTGAAAGATATTTTCACTGGTATAGAATTCTAGGTCAAAAGTTTTTTTAAAAAGTACTTTAAAGATTTTTCTCCACTGTCTTCTGGCTTACTCTGCCTCTAATGAGAAACCTGCCCTCATATTTATCTTTTGTTCTTTTTATGTAATGTGTATTTTTTCCCTCTAGTTGCTTTTAAGTAAGATTTTCCCTTTTATCACTGGTTTTAAGCAATTTGATTATGATGTGCCTTGGTATAATTTTCTCCATATTTCTTGTGCTTGAGGTCATTGAGCATCCTGGATTTGCAGTCATCCTTATCCTGCTTGGAATCTGACACTCCATGCCAGGCCATTGCCACCCCCACTTCTGACATGGATGACTATTGTCAAATTTATTACTTTTGCCAATAAGATTTGTGAAAAATGTTATCTCAGGGTAATTTTAATTTGTATTTCTCCAGTGAGGCCAGGCATTTTAATTGTTTAAAAGTCATCTGTATCTTCTTTTCTGTAAACTGACTGATCATATTTTGTTCAATTTTTGTATTGGTTTTTTGATCATTTTTATATTGATTTATCTGTATCTTTTATCTTTTCTACAATGAGCATGCTTTTTTTTTGCAATAAGACACAACATAAAGTAATTTTAAATTTAAAAAGTGCTTTAAAAAACTCATGTTTCCTAGTATCGGAAAAATATTCATAGTCCATGGTAGCTAGTATTTTATTATAACTTCTCAGGGGCTTATTTTCACTTTTCTTTGTGATAAAACCTACATAACTAACATGGAGTATGTGAGCTTAAAAGCCTGAGTCACTCTGGACTGCTTATCTTTTGACCAGGGGCCCTAGAAAAATCATAAACTCTCATATCTGTAAAGAGATCTGGAGCTCCATCACTTCAGTAGATCTTCCAATGGCCCTGGGAAGCTGACAGGTCATTGACAATGATCCTCATTTCATAGATTTTTTTTTTTTTTTTTTGCGGTAAGCGGGCCTCTCACTGTTGTGGCCTCTCCCATTGCGGAGCACAGGCTCCGGACGTGCAGGCTCAGCGGCCATGGCTCACGGGCCCAACTGCTCCGCGGCATGTGGGATCTTCCCAGACCGGGGCACGAACCCGTGTCCCCTGCATCGGCAGGCGGACTCTCAACCACTGCGCCACCAGGGAAGCCCCCCATTTTACAGATTTTTAAACCAGAGGCTTAGAAAGGTAAAGTGACTTTATCATATGGAAGGTTAGATTTAGAAGTTACCTTAAAGATGATCTCATTCTCTGTACTCAGAGTCCTACAATTAGTAACTACAGCAAAACTTTGGCTTGGACTCAGGTGTTCATTCTAATAGCAGTAATCAAAGTGAGGATCCCTGTCACTATAAGTGCTTAGGGGAGGACAGATAGCTTCTCTGGGCAGGCATACTGGGGGTGCTGGAGCCTTAGGTCTTTCTATGCTCACCTTTGGCAGCAGTCAGCATGGTGGAGGCCAGTTCACACTGCTGTGATTCCAAGTGTCCAAGCGTGAACCAGCGAGGGTAACGGCTGGGCACCACAGATACCATATGGTGAGGGTGGGAAGTGTCGCCTGCAGAAGTTGAGTTTTCTAGAACAGGTAACCTAGAAGACCCAGGGAGAGTCATAAGCTATCACCCAGACCCTTGCCATCTGGAGCCACCTTAGAGCAGCTTGTTCTTTGCTGGGGAGGAATTGGGCAGGAAAGGGTTAATGAAGAACTTTGAAGGTTTTAAAACCTATGGTACCGTACTTTATATGAGGTGAGTGCCTGGGCACTTGTAGAACTCAAGCTGAATAGTTCTTACTGCAAATGGATTTGAAAGACAGTTCAAAAACCGTAAGATTATTTTTAAAAGCATAAGAAATATATGCCAAGTAATCCTCAGCAGTCCTTTCTGGTTGAGCTGAGGAGCTTTCTCAGCCTTAGAGCCTAACTAAAATTCTTCTTCTGTATGTTCTGCTGCATCCTAGAAGTCCACCTGCCTGAACCAAGGATCCTATTCTAGTCTGGAAACAGGATGCCCATAGCTCATTGTTCTCAAGTCTTGATATAGAAAGACTTACTTCTACTTCCCCAGATGTATCTGGTGACCTATGCCTGGGAACCATTTCTCAGTTAGGTATGGAAAGGCTCAAACCCCTTGTGAAGCTGCCAAACTGGGCCCAGAACAAAGAGACTCAGGCCTTGGGTGCTCCATATCTGTTAAAAATTCAGAGACTTCCTCAGACAGTTCACTGAGAATGCAGCCAGGGAGCAAGTGCGTCACCAGCAAGGCATCCCAGATAGGAATCCTAGATCGTATGAAAATATCTGAAGTATTTTAGGGCAGGCTGATGGCAGGTCCAATCGAATAGAGAAAGAGTGAAAGAGAAGAAAGTGAGATAAACAAAGAAAAAGAACATCTGAGACTTCTGGTTTAGTGGAGGCATTTGGGCTAGGAAAGGGCTACCCACCTCATGGCACGTAAGGCTAATTTATAGGACAGGTCTGGATCATGAGGCAGTAGAGCTGAGAACAAATACTTGGCAAAGGTATGCATGGGAACACTCTCTCGGTGGATGACTTCTCCCAGACCGCTGAAGGGGCCTCCTGCAGGAAGAAGATAAGCCAGCCAGTTATTTATCTGTATGCTTTTATTTGTCTGCCTGGACTTGAGCCTTAGGATCCCACATGTGTTTGCTAGCCATAAGAACCTTCACTATACTTTAACGTCAAAAATGTTGCTATATCTGTGCTCTGTTAAAGAGGGGAACCCAGAGTCACAGGCCTAAGACTCGGTGACAATAGCCCCTTCTCTGCTTACCTTCCAGGAGTAAGATGCACTGCTTCTGCAGTGTTTGCACTAGCTCATCATCCAGCTGCAGCTCCTGGAGTCGACTCAGGAGCTGCTCCTCATTACGGCACACCTTGTCCTGTGCGTAGAGGCCTTCAGGCATCACCCTCTGTTGACCCATCCCCATCAGAGCAACTTCCATAGCCAATGACAGGTAGGACTCACTGCTGTCTGGGCAGTCTGCAGCCACAGGCACATGCTGGTACACAGGGGCTCTGCTTTCATTCATATCTGAGGACAACAGGGCACCGGATTCAGTAGGTCAGGCCCCATGGATTTTTCTGCCTCTCTTCCCCCCACACTTTGGAATACAGCTTGGTCAAGAGCTAACACAGGGAAGCTGAGTCAAACACCAGAACAGTAAGACAAATATACTGAAAAAAGGTTATACAGGGTTACAAAGATTCCTAACTCCTTCCTAATGCATTATCTGGCTAGGCCAGCTGGGGAAGAATACAATCATACTAATCTTTTGCTAGAATGTTATGTAATACTAATTAACTATTTTTGTGTCTGTCTCTTCACTAGAATGTAAGAACCTTAAAGGAAAGAGACTTTATCTTACTGCCTGAGGCATCTCCAGGGCCTGGTATGTGGAAGGAGCTAAGTGTATGTCTATGGTAAATAAACCCCAAGTACAACTTCAGGTTTTCAAGATGTAAGTGTCATTGTACAGATGAAACAGACCAAAGATGATGAGTCCTTTTTCAGGGGATCAGAGGGAAGATGGGGTAGCCCCTACCTTGCATTGGGGCCACCCCCCCAATCTCTACCCACAGAAATCCAAATCCATCCAGTTAAACTATTACTTTTGTGACATTTGCAACTTTTATGTTATTAGTACTTTATATGGTCCACCTTTGGGTTCAAAGTTTCAGGAGGAGAGCACAGGTGTAAAAGCCAGAGTCTTAATTTCTTTCCTTTCCCCTTCCTCCATCTGGTAAATAATTATGGAAGACTATTAAATGGGAGTTACTGCCCTAAGTGCTAGGATCACAATGATAAGTCATAATTTCTGCGTTCAGGGACCTGACAGTCTAGTAAGAGATACTTACTTGTAAACAGATTGTAATGCAGTGTGCTAAATACCGTAACAGATGTATGTATACAATACAGTGATAGCATAAAGGAAAGAAGAATCAGTTCTGTCTCAAGTCCTTGCTACTTTGAGACTTTATTAAATTACTTCTCTTTTATTTCTGTTTTGTAAATTTGGTACAAAACCACCATAAAGGAGAATGTTCAAGGGGAACATGAGAGTATTACGCAAGGTATACACACTGCTGATGGAAGTTTTTTCCCCCTTCCAGACTCTGAGGACTACTTGGCCTCTGACTCCTCAAATCCCCCTAGCCCTTCTTATTCCCCTTGGATTACTCTTTAGGCATTCACACGGTAGGGAAGTGAGAGGAGCAAAGGAAGACTGAGGCTGGCACAGTAAAATGGGTGAGTAGGACAGGGCCAGTCCACAGAGTGGGAAAGGAAGGTGGGAAAGAGAGCAATCCCAAGAAAACCTCTCAGGGGAGGTCCAGTTTGGATAAGAGACCAAAAGGCTGCAAGAGGGGTAAAACAGCCTCTGTCATGGAGGAGAAGAGAGCTCCCAAGGGCAGTTTCAGCTTGCGTTGGGCTGACCCCTGTACCTGACACTTCCAGATAGCCATCATCATTCAGGCGGCAGGCCTCAGTCAAAGTGAGAAACAGGCAGCCAATGGGATCCAGGGGGTGGCCCACCCAGCCTTCTAGGTTTGTGATCGTTGTGGTTCCTCTCTGCAACAGTTCTGGAAACAAGCAGGTCAAGGTTTCAGAGAGTGAAAGAGACACACTGCTCTCTGTCCCTGCCCGGTCTCTCCATTAGTCTCTTCACCAGTCTCTTTCAGACACTGGCCCTGAAACTCAAAGTAAAGCTTCCCTCACTGTCTTGCTCTGGGTTGATGAGACTGGTCACAAGCTCATCATCCAGCTCTGAGGCATGTGGTGTGCATTTAGGCTGCCTGCTGACAGCACACATATGTAGATACAGCTTTACAGATCTTCTCATACCAGATCTTAGTGGATTCAACTGTCCTGTGAGAGAGGCAGGCCAGCATTATTATTCCCATTTTACAGATAAGAAAACTGATATTCATAGAGGTAAAGTGAGGCACTCCACACAGCAAGGAGAATGACCTAGAATCCCCTAGCCGCTGTAACACCAGGAAACTTAATGAAAATTAAGTACTAGGCCTTGCAGCCCCTGAGGGTCCTCATCAGCCTCAGCCTAAGGAGTTAAGATGGCTCTTGATCACTATACCTTTCTTCTGATGCTTGTAGATTTCCAGCTGCCGTTGCTGCTGCAACCTCAGAGTATTGATAATGGCCACTGTGAGTCTGAGGGCCTCTTTTGGGTAACCATGGGAACGCAGGGCATCAACCCGAGCACAGGCTGTAGGCACATGCTCTACCAGATGAGAAGAAAATATTTTGATTGAGTTAAATTTTCAAATCAGGAAAATTCATGCTTGACAAAGGGAGACTGTATTCAGTTCAGTTCCTCAAATTCAACCTGACATCTACTGTGTACCAGAAATTGTATCTTACCTTTTAGGGATAGAAAGTTGAATAAGTCACACGTACTACCTCCAAGGAGACACCCTGCAGCCCCAGTGTAGTGGTTTGGTGTAGAAAGGGACAAAGAACTAGGATAATAAAATGTTGTACCTCTTTGTGAACATGTACTACAGGAAGGCAATGTATCAACAAACTGCCTTTATAGAGGGAAAGGCCTCATTTGTTTATTAATCCTACGCTTCCTGAGAAACTATTAAATGCCAGGTAGCATGCTGGGCAAAGCAGCTACAAAGATGAATAAGAAATGGTCACTTTCCTCAAAGTGCTCACAAATGATACATAAACATATCATTATAAAACAGTTGAAAAGAAATGACATGATAGAAATATACACAGAAAGAAAATAATATTTGAACTATATCCTTTGTAGGGCAAGTAATATTCTAAATATGTAGACAAGCAGGGAAAGGCATTCCTGGTTGCCTTTATATATAACATATAAACAGAGGCATATAAGTAAAAGCATAAAAAGTATTCTAGATAACATCTTCAGAGTACGGCAAATAGTTCTGTGTGGAGTTAGGTTATGTGGCTAGAGATAGCCTGGAAAGGTAGAGTCTGGGATGTTAAGAGCTTTGGATGCCATACTAAGGAGTTTGGATTTACCTTAGGTATAACAAATGACTACCAAAGGCTTATAAATGGGGAAGTGATTATAATGAGATTTACGGTTTATTTTGTGATTTCTTTTAAGATAACATTAAAAATTATACAAATAGTTATGGAAAATTTGAAAATATAGATAAAACAAAATAAAGATTGGAGATAACCATTATTTCTAGTTTCATATTTCATTTTATGAAAAAAATATATATCCAGACTTTTCTATTTAATTTTAATAAAAATGGGATATTTTAATTATTGTTTTGTAACTAGGTTTTTCCACTTAATAACATATTGTAAATATTTTCCCATATTAAATACACTTCTATAACATTAAAAATGATTACATATCATTCCACTGAATATACATACTATCCATTAAGTCAATCAATCCCCTATTGTTGGACATTTAGATTGCTTCCAATTTTTCTCTTCTGTACATTAT
The DNA here is from genome assembly GCF_003031525.2 of Neophocaena asiaeorientalis asiaeorientalis. NCBI lineage: Eukaryota > Metazoa > Chordata > Mammalia > Artiodactyla > Phocoenidae > Neophocaena > Neophocaena asiaeorientalis. The sequence continues at coordinate 303,885 of NW_020175023.1, forward strand.
ACCTCCATGCTCTAATAAGCCCCATAACTTTATGCATATTCTTAGTTAATTATAGCTCAGGATAAATTCCTAGAGGTAGAATTCCTGGATCAAGGGCTATGATGTATTTTAAAGGCTTTTGATAAATGTTGTTGAAATGTTTTAAGCATTTACATTCCTACCAGTAGTATATGAGATTACCTCTCCTACGTATAACCTCTCCTCTACCAAAACCTAATTACCTTTATTTATAAAATTTCTGACTATTTGACAATTGAAACATGATAATTCAGTGTTGTTTTGATTTGCATCTTTGTTTATTAATGAGGTTATATTTTTTCTCATGCTTGTTATGTATATGTTTTAGAAGTGTTAGATCAGAGAAGAAGAAATATAATCAAAGGGAATTTCAGGTGGATTCAGCAAGATCTTGTGAAAGACAAAGATATGGGGTGAGGGATGGAGGTAGGGAATTGGGAGATGATAATAAAAATGTACGCAATTGTCGTTAAGACTCAGAAAATGCGTATTTTTTAAAAGTGTCTAGTTTGGAATGGGCATTCTGTAATAAAGTCAAGAACAGATTGACAGAGGCTAGAGGAGGGTTTAAACTCACAATGGAACAGCTCTATTCTGTTATGATGACGGAAGGAATGAGGAAAGGAAGACAGCTTGGTGACAAATGCAGATAGTGCCTTAGCTACTAGTACAGAGTAATTTAAGTTTCAAAGTTCATGCCTTTTCAGCAAAACATGTAATTTCAGAGTAGATTACAATGTTGCTCAGTAACTGCTGACTAAGAGAGCCTGTGAACTAATGTCTAATGATTTTGTTAGTACTCTTTCAGATTTACTAACTCCTTTCCCCTCCCCAAACTTAGGAAACAATATAAATCCCTCTATTTGAGGTTACTGTACCTCACTTGTACATATGCAAATTGCCCAAGCTACACATAAATACCCTGAGGCCCTAGTCAAGGCCCCAGAAGATCTGTATGAAGACTGTCCCAAGTGTAGTTGTGTTGCTGGTACCTATGCAGATGGCTCACTCAAGCTTGGCATGAGGTGAGAGAGGGCTCTGAAATTCTGAGAGTAGGACAGGTACACTTACCAAGCCACAGTGGCTGGCCTTGGGAATTAAAGAGTAGTCTCTCACTTTCCTGCTGGCAGGCAGGAGCTATATATACATCACTGCTGATTATTCGCTGTAAGTGGCTGTCCTGCCAATGCAATTCACGGCCCTCGATGGCTCTAGTGAACACTGTCCGTCTTGGTCTGGATAAAGAATCTGGGGAAAGAAAGAAATGCAGCAGTTCAATGATGGGTAATCTGAAGCTCTAGCTCCTGTGTCTTCTTCAGGGTGGGAGGAATGGCAGAAGAATAGTGTACAGTTAGTGACAGCAGTCACTCTGCCATCTGTCTGGGTGTTCATTGTGTTGCTTCTTTGTTGGATAGCTTTTAGTGTGTCTGTGCCCTCTATGGGAAAACCTTTCTACATATATCTATGGCTGAAGACCAATTTCTCCTAGGACCCAGAGCCACATGAAAGAGAGGAGGGACAGTGGTGCTCAGCTGCTCAATTATGAGGATACAAACTGCTTCTATAGAAGCCAGAGGAACAGAGAAGCAGCTAGGTAATGTCCCTGGCCAACCCATAACCTGTTTCTTTTACAGCATGACCCACATCAGACTAAGTACTTCTGTGACATTGATATAAAAGCTGAAAAAGAGCTGAAGCCCTGTGTATTCTGGTATCTTTATCACACTAGTGTCTGCAAGCTTACAACCTTGTTCTCCCAGAAGAAAAATTGATGCTGACAAAAGACTAAATTGTTTTCTCACTGGAGTCCTACCATGCCATCTCTCTTCAGGAAAAGGGCTGCAGGGAAACAGTAGACAAAGTAAGCTCAATTCTTCAGGGTGGTGTGTAGGAAGACCAAATGGAAGATACAATCATAAAATGTGGATATAGAAGGACTCATGGAAGTGATATTTAAGGAAATAAAAACATAAACGATCATTTAACTCTCTGCCAGACTAAGAACAGTTGAAAGTATTTTGGAATCAAGAACTGAAATACAGGTATTTCCAGAGATGCCCAAATGAGTTGTGCATCTACTGAGCCTGTGCAAAAATACTGGGAGGGAAAGTCAGAGGATTCAGACTGAACATGAAAGAAATGAACATATTCATCTACTAAGCAAAAGTCCTTGGAATCTGGTCATCTCTTCAGAAACCTGTATATTCCTTAGAGTGCAGGCTCAGAGGATTAAATCAGAATAGCACTGACAATATTTACTGAAATTGCTTCTCCTTCATGTCACCCCTCAGTTGAAGCACAGCGACCCTTCTACTGGGTGCAGTCGGAGCCCCTCTCCCGTTAAACTGAGAATCCACCGTGGGTCTGCTCAGCCCACAGTGGGGATTAGGCTCCCAATATGTTTTGTATTTCATGAAGTCAGCAAATAATGACTTCCTATACTACATGGCAGGTACTGTTCTAGGTATTGAGGATATAAGAAGTCCTTGGCTTCATGGACCTTTATATTCAAATGGGGAGAGACAGTTAAATGAATGTATAGTATAGTAAATATATAAGATGGTTATGAGTGCTAAGGAAGAGACTAAAGCAAAGTTAGGGAGAAAGGCAAGTTGGTATTGGGTGGGGGTTATTGTTTTATATAGCATGGTTTTTAATAAGGTAACATTTGAACAGAGACCTGAAGGAACTGAAGAGCAAGCCTCAGATATAACTACGGGAAGAGCATCCTAGGCAAAAGGAACAGCAAGTGCTACTGGTGGGAACATATTTGGAGTGTTTGAGGGTAGTGAGGAGGCCAGTGTACCTAGAATGGAGTAAATAAGCAGGAAAGTCATAGGAGATGAGGCCAGTGAGATACTAGGAAACCAGACCATGGAGGGCCTTCTGGGCCATGAGGCACAAATGAGAAGTCACTGGAGGTCATTGAGCCATTGAAGGTATATGATCTGATTTGCATTTTAAAAGGACAACTGGCAGCAGTATTGAGAACAGACTTTATGATGGAAGCAGTTAGGAGGCCACTGCAATAATTTGTGAAAGATGATGGTAATCTGTTCAGAGTAATAAGCAGTGGAGGTGATGAGAGTAAATGAACCCTGGATATATTTTGAAGGTAAAGGTAATAGGATTTGCTCATGGATTAGATCTGGGATGAGAAAGAGAAGAATCAAGGATGACTCCAAGGTTTTTAAGATAGACTTGTCATATATGGAGACAGGGAAGACTGCAGGAGGAGCAGGTCTGGGTGGGGCTAGAGGGGTAAGAAATCCTACTGAGATCCTATTAATATCTAAGCTGAAGCATCAAAAAGGTAGATGAACATGTAAATCTGGAGTTGAGAGGAAAAGTCTGGGCAAGAGATATAAATCTGGATGTTGTTAGTATATAGATGATTATTAAAACAATGCAATTACCAGGGGAGTAAATATAGAAAGAGAAGTGGTTTGATAACTGAGCCCTGGGTACTCTAGCATTTTAGGTTGGGAAGTGGTGGGGAGACAGTAAAGGAGACTGAGAAGGAGGGGCCCATGAAGAGGAGAACCAAGAGAGTAGTGTCTTGGAAATAAGGTGCTTGAAGGAGAGAGTGATCGATTGTGACAAATACTGCTGATCGGTCAAGTAAGATTCTGACTGAGAACTAGATTTAGCAATGGTTAGCGTTAGTGACCAGTACAAGAGATGTTTCAGTACTGAAGGGATGAAAGCCTGACTGGAATGAGTTGAAGAGAGAATAAGAGCAGAAGAAGTAGAGAAGATAAATATATAATATTCTTCTGAGCATTTTTCTTAATTCTACCACTTATTTCTACTACCTCAGAGAAACAAGGTGGTAGACAGAGAGTCATGTGAGGTCAACAAGAATGTTTTTTGCTTTGTTTTGCTTTGGGATGAAAGATAAAACAATGTGCTTGTATACTCAGAGGAATAATCCACAAAAACGTGTGACACAGGAGAGAGTAGAGATAGTTCCTGGGGTGATGTCCTAGATTAAAGGAATAAGATCTCAAGAACAAGTGGAGGGTTTGGACTTAGACAGAAGCACAAACAAAAACAGCAGAAGAGGCAGAGTAGATGGGTAGAGACAGAAGCAGATGTGGTGATAGAGTTTTGGAAATTCCCTTCTGATTGCTTCTATATTCTCAGTGAACAGGAAGCAAGTCTTCAGGATGAAAGTGAGGATGGGGAGAAAGTATAGAAAGTTTTAAGGAAAAGATGGTGTGAAATAGTAATTTAGAAGACTGAAAGAAGGCATAGACTAGGGAAATATAGTTGATGTCTGGACAATACTATGGACCCACCTGAGATTAGTGGTCATAAACTTAAGACAAGACCAGTTATCATAGTCATGTTTCTCTCCATGTTCAGCTGTGTGGGTGTGAGCACCGAGTAACTAGAAAGTTAGACTGGACTACTAAGGTTAGGGTTTTGCTATGTGAGTGTAACTAAGGGAACGAGGGGGTTGAGTATGTATGCAAGGTAGTGATTACAATGAGGCACCAAGGAATCTAATCGGGATAAGAAGGAAAATGAGGCTACCACAAGAATGAAAAAGTGATAGGATCAAAATTCCTAGTGGGTCAAAGAATTACTGGAACTGGAATACCAGAGAAAATAACCTAGTAAGACTGGTGGTGCTAATTAGAGCTGCTTGAAATTGCGACTATGAAGAAGGTGTAGTTATTGGTAATGACAAGCTTTGGGGTATGATCTTGGGGTTGCATAGCTAAGTTATGATAGAAGATAGACTATTAAAAGACAGGAGGTCAAAGAACTGAAAGACTAGAATACTGAAAGTACCATCTATGTGGCTATTTAAATGATCAAGAATCATGACAGAAGTAGAGGCAGAGAGTAGTGTTAGTGAGCCAGTAACCAAAAATCTTCAAGGAATGAGGGGGCCTGCCCCAGAGGTCAAATGACCAAAACCTGGAGGGCAGCAGACAGCATATTTTAACAGCACTGACTTTAAAGCTGGGGGGTATTTTAGGAAGGAGGGTAGGACAATGATGTAGAAATGGCAATGAAGACTAAGCAGGATGCCTATTGCTCCATCAGGCCCAAAGGTAAAGAGATGTGAGAGATAAATCAGCCACAGCTTGAGAAGACTTAAGAGAAAACAACATTCTCAAATATACTGTCACCAGTATACTGTGACAAGGAAGAAACTGCCAGACTGGAGGCATGTGTTTATACACATGTGACTCTCTCTATACCAAACCAAAGTCAATACTAAAAGGATAGATTCCTGTGTTGTGGAGGTTAGATGAATGCCAGCAAAGGGTAGCTTCAAGTGGCAAAGCTGTAGGCTTTTCATCTCTCATTACCTTGGTTGCCTTAAATACACTGATAATCAATTATGGTACAGTAGACGAAGACCAAGCAAAAACAATAATTTAAGTGATTTCCTCCTAGAGGTTAAAAATATCAGTAGATTTATCACTTAAAATAAAAGGGAGGACATGTAAAATCAATGTCTGATAAAATCTACCAATAAAGGATCCCCATGGGCTAAAGAGCAATCAATTGCCAACAGCAAATGGCCTGAGTTAGATGAACTAAAGCTGATGTGAATGTCGATGTCCAGTGATACCTGGTCAGTGGGCTCAAAAGGCAGAGGGTACAATATCACTGTACTGGATTTGTCTTAAAATGGAGCAAGAGTCCTAGCCATATCTCGGAACGATGACCCCCTCCTAGAAATCTGCTGTATAAAAATTTGAGGAAAACAGAGAAAAGTAAGTAAGAAAGGCAACTGTCAGGACATTTTTTTAAGTTGTTTTTTTTTTTTTTTTCTCCCAGGTCTTCTATCATTCCCTTGAGGTACGTCTTCTGAGCTAAAACCAACCCCAACTGAGGCCAAGATCCATTAGTCATGAAAAACTTGAAGAGGATTCATGAAGAGGGCTCTAGGAATTTATGCTGGGCACTGTAAGGACACTCTAGATGTGGAAAAGGACAGCATCCTCAATGTCAAAGATACAAGCTTACCCTTATTTAAGGTTTGGCATTTCAAGACAAACAAAAGAACAGGCTTTTCTTATTTAGGATGACAATTCTGACAGTCCAAAAGTTGTCCAGCCACCTTTGTTCTCAGGCTTTACCCTCCGACCTTTTGGAGTTCTAGGCATGAAGACGCTAAAATGATATCTGGCTCACCTGAACGGTGACTGGCATTCTGGGGAAGTGCGTTGGTGATGTTGGGCAGCTCATGCCCATAGTTCCCATCCTCCAGGGGACAGACATCCAGGTCATTCCACTTCTGCAGCTGCTGCAGCCAACAGCATTTTTCCTCCAATTTGCAATGTGGATTTAAAATGATGCACACCCATAACGCCCCTGGAAAAGAAAGCAACCCACATTCTTGACATCTCTCCTTTGATGTATGTCTAAGCCTTAATTTTTCAGTTTACTCTTTTCTTCCATTTTTTGTTGGTAGGAAAAGTTTCCAAAATATCAGCTTTTCTCAATATAAAAAACCAAATCTAAAAAAAAACCAGCCCCTGGGCTTCCCTGGTGGCGCAGTGGTTGGGAGTCCGCCTGCCGATGCAGGGGACACGGGTTCGTGCCCCGGTCCAGGAAGGTCCCACATGCCGTGGAGCGGCTGGGCCTGTGAGCCATGGCCACTGAGCCTGCGCGTCCAGAGCCTGTGCTCCGCAACGGGAGAGGCCACAACAGTGAGAGGCCCACACATTGCAAAAAAAAAACCAGCCCCCAAACCAAATCTGCTAAAGTTTTCAGAAATGCTTATTTTTCCTTCCCAAAGGTTTCTTAAAGCAGAGTGACTATCTTGATATCTGGATATATGCCTGTGATGATGAACAAGACAGATTTGGGCTTGAATTCTGAGCTCAGATCTGCAGTCCAACAAACATTTATTGAGAGAGTTCTTGTTCAAGACCTTGTATTGGAGAATAAGACCCTGTTCCTACCCTTGAGGAGCTGTCCAATGGGGGAGATAGATAAATAAACACGGTGTCATTTGAATATGATAAGTGTTAAGATAAAGATATATTCAGGGTACAATAATAGCACAGAGGAAGGGCATTTAGCATAAGAAGGAAGGTGCTCAGAAAAGGATTTTAGTTGACCTTAGACTTTCTGAGCTTCAAATCCCTCAACTGTAAAACTGAGATCATAATGTAAAGGGCCTAGCATATTATTTGGCACAGAGTGGAATTTAGTATTTCCCTTTTCCAGGGAAAATCGTTTATTTGTACTTGGATTTTGATACTGTTGATCAGCTGTGATGCCTTAAAACTATCACATTCTTGGATCTTCTCTGTCACTATAGCAGAGTATGACATATTCCACATAACCAATGAGTACTGTTTCTTTGACCACATCACCCTTCTCTGCAAGCAAACCTGCTTCTTATTTTCAAAGTTGGCTATATGGCTGAGACAGAAGTATTCTCAATCTCAAGTTAACAATAAGCCTGGCTGCAGAGTGTCTTAAGTTAAACATCCTTTGGGATGGTGTTACATACATAGACGGCAGTATATTCAGACACTATTTCAAGGCCCCTCAAAGTCAAATAGGAATGTTTTAAAAGACCATTTAAGCCTCAATTTCAGGTACTAACTAGAGGTGATGAAAATTCATTTCTATTGGCTCAATTCAGTTTTTCAAATCCACAATGAAAAAGAAACTACACTATGTAATATAATAGTATTATATAATGATGGTTCTTAAGGGGATTATAATTAGGAGTCCCTCAAAAAATAATTATACTAAAGCATAGTAAATGCTATTATAACCACATATAAAATGCTATGAGAATATGTATGATGGAACAATTAACTCTGTAGGTGGGGTCAGGAAAAGTTATAACATTTGAGTTTGTCCTTGAAGAATAAACATGACTTAATTCTAGTTAAAAAATGGCTAACTAAATACATATGCTCATCATCAGTCCCTCTTGATACTTCACTAAAATGAAAGTAGAGGGATAAGAACAGGCATAAACTCACATAGACACATAGAATGGGAGAGATGAAAAGAGAAGAGTCATAAAATTGTGAATCTGGAAGGCATGTGGATGAGAGATAGCTGACATAGCAGAAGAAAGTTGAAAACTCCATCAGCAGTTAGGAAAGCCCAGCAGCAGACTGATTCATGCTGCAGAGCCCCGCTGAAAGTGGGGCCGACATATAGTGGAACAGGTTAGAAGTTTGTCAAAGGTCTCAGGATCACAGACTTCCTCCTCTATTCAAGGTAGCTCAGTGCCTGTTCATTCTCTCTCCTGGAAGAAAACCAGAGCTTTACTCACTGGAAAGATAGATTCGGAGAGGCTCTGGATTGGGAATACTGTGTACAACTGAGGGTGAGGTTTCCATGCGAAAAACTGAGGGAGTAAGAAAAATATACATATTGTACAAATGGACACACTTACCCCCACCATCCAACCCTCTTTCCCTATTTGGTTCTGAGAAAACTGTGACAGGCTTATAATCCAGACATGGTGTTCATGTCCTAGTGTTTTGTGGAAGGTAGAACTTGTGAGTAACAAAATTAGCTGAGGAAATATCTAAGCAAAGTGTTGAAGGAGCAGCCTGGTTTCTCTTGACTGCTTATAGTAAAATGCAAGAAGAAAGAAATTATTTAAAGACAGAACTGTGAATCAAAAAGGAAGCACAACTTAAAGATGTGGAACATGCTTAGCCTATCCACATTGAAAAGAATGAGAAGGTCTGTTTGGGAAAGAATATAACGGTGTGACCCTTAGAGAGGTAAATCTTCATCTTTTATTGTAGGGATAAAAAGAGAATACATAGAATTAAAAAATCAAGAAAGAACAGTTATTTAGAAATGTGGAGGCATGTCAGAAAAAGCAGCTAAAAGAATTAAAAATTGCTCTTTCTGAGAAGTAGGAACTGACAATGTGAAGGAATATGGCATAGGAATATTGTTTTTTATTATAAAGTTTGTAGAACTCTTTGACATTTTAACCTGTATATATGTATTACTTCATTCTGAAAGAAGAACGAGAGATAAATAGGAGTGGTTGGGGCGGAGAGATTGAGGGACAGTATATACCCAAACAGGAGAAAGGACAAAAGCGAAGACAAAGACGTTCTCATGAGTCATTTTAGTTTCTTTGGATATTAAGTCTATTGGATGTTTTTTCGTTTTGGTAGAAAATTTTTGTAATCTAGCGTATTAGCTTTTAGTACTATTGGGACTGTGAGTTCCTACCAATTACAGTGTCCTTTCTGAACACCAGGTGGCAGGAAATCCCTAATTTATAGGAGGTAAAGGAGGTAAAAAATTTCTAATTGTGTGACAGTAAGAAAGATGCACAAATATTCAGATCATAAAAATTACTTTCTCTACTTTTAGAATTTAAGAATGCTAAAGGCCTGTATAAACCTCAAGAAAAAAATTTTTTTCTTCACATTGTAGTCATTTCCTATGGTGTCTGTGTTACACTGTTTGCTGGTTCTTGTAAAATTAACGTAGGGATAGGGTCCCACCCACCAACAAACAAAAAAGATAAGAAAACCTCATCATTTAAGATGCGGGAAGAGGAGCGCTAAGAACACAATTTTGAGGAAGCACCAATATTTAAGTAATGAGCAGAGGAGGAGGAGGAATAAGCAAAAGAGATTAAGAAAGATAAGAGAGATGGAAGAACCAGGAGAAATTAGTGACACACAAGCCAATTAGCAATGTCTAATGAGGCAGAGTGTCAGTATTAGTAAGAAACATTTACTTTACAGTTTAAGATGTGCTTTTTGTTTATAGTGAAGTAAAAGATTTTCACATTTAATCTTCATAAGTATAACGAGAACCAAAGAGAGGCCATTAAACTTGGCCTTATGAATGGCAAAATCAATAGGATAACAGGAACAGAAAACAGATTGGGTGAGTTGAGAGAGGCTTAAGAGGCAAAAAAAGCAGGGAACTAACTACAGTCATCAAGGAGTTACCATTTCCTAGGCACTGAAATATTAAAAAGGGGATCCCTAGAAAGTGAGTACTTTCACCTGTAAGTTTAAAGTGAGTTTTCTGTTTTATTAAGTCATTATGGATTTGTTTTAAAACAAACTCAAGAGATTGCTGCATCTCTAAGAAAGAGACAAGGCAAAAAAATCCTGCAGGTGCCTACACGTAACAGGCATGTAGGGACTGTGTTACCATGATCCAAAAGCAGATTTTCCGGCAACTTAAAAAAAGCATCACCTGAGGATACGGGGAGGGGGAAGGGTAAGCTGGGACAAAGTGAGAGAGTGGCATGGACATATATACACTACCAAATGTAAAATAGATAGCTAGTGGAAAGCAAACACATAGCACAGGGAGATCAGCTTGGTGCTTTGTGACCACCTAGAGCGGTGGGATAGGGAGGGTGAGAGGGAGGGAGACGCAAGAGGGAAGAGATATGGGGACATATGTATATGTATAGCTGATTCACTTCGTTATAAAACAGAAACTAACACACCATTGTAAAGCAATTATACTCCAATAAAGATGTTTAAAAAAAAAGCATCAAAAACTCTAACCAAGTGTAGGTACTATGGAAGTTAAAATTTTACATAATTATTATATATTAAATATAATAATAAATAATAGCGACTATTTCTTTTTATGGGCTACGCATTATAATAGGCATTTTATATATATCATCTTATTCAGTCTTCCAACTGTGCGGGTCAACAGGACTTGGATTGGGAGTAGAAGGCAGAAAACAGAAGGAACCTAGGATGACTCATTTTCTTCTTGAGCAGCTAGATACATCTCACGACCCTACTATACTGAGATGCGGAAAATTAGGCTTTGGCGGGAAAAATAAGAGTTCTGTGATGGTCATGTTAAGTTTGAGATGTTTCTTAGACATGGTGGGAAGCTGGACACTGAGCCTACAGCTCAAGAGAAAGGTCAGAGCTAGAGACATAAATTTGTGACTTGCCTACATCTAGATTATATTTAAAGCCATGGGACTGAATATGATCACTTAGGTAGAGAATGTAGACAGGGCAGTGGGTACTGCAGAATACTCAATATTTAGAAGGACTGAGAAAAGGAAGAGGAGCCTACAAAGCAGTCTGACAGAAAGTAGCCAGAATGTGGGAGGAAACCCAGGAGGGTGTGTGGGGTTATGAAAGCTAAGAGAGTACGTTTCAAGATGGGTATGGTCAATTTTATTGAAAACTGCTAAGAGGTCAAGTAAAATAACAACAGAGAAGTGGCCACTGCAATATGGAAGTCACTGGTGACTGTAGCAAGAGCTACTTGTCAGTAGAATGGCAACAATGAGCAATGGAAGCTCAATTGCAGTGGGCTCGGAGAGAATTGGAGGTAAGCAAATGGAAAGAGTGACTGCAGACAAGGTTTTCAAGAAGTGTTGCTTTGTGGGATAGGGAGGGTGGGAGGGAAGTACACATATACATATATCCCCATATCCCCTCCCTTTTGCATCCACCTCCCCTCCTCCCTATCCCACCCACCCTTCTAGGTGGTCACAAAGCACTGAGCTGATCTCCCGGTGCTATGCGGCTGCTTCCCACTAGCTATCTATTTTATTTTATTTATTTATATTTACACCTTTATTAGAGCAAAATTGCTCTACAATGGTGTGCTAGTTTCTGCTTTATAACAAAGTGAATCGGTTATACATATACCTATGTCCCCCTCTCTCTTCCCTCTTGCGTCTCCCTCCCTCTCACCGTGCTAGGTGGTCACAAAGCCCTGAGCTGATCTCCCGGTGCTATGCGGCTGCTTCCCACTAGCTATCTATTTTACCTTTGGGAGTGCATATATGCCCATGCCACTCTCTCACTTTGTCCCAGTTTACCCTTCCCCCTCCCCGTATCCTCAAGTCTATTCTCTAGTAGGTCTGCGTCTTTATTCCCATCTTGCCCCTAGGTTCTTCATGACTTTTTTTTTAAAGATTCCATGTATATGTGTTAGCATACAATATTTGTTTTTCTCTTTCTGACTTACTTCACTCTGTATGACAGACTCTGGGTCCATCCAACTTACTACAAATACCTCAATTTCGTTTTTTTTAATGGCTGAGTAATATTCCATTGTTTATATGTGCCACATCTTCTTTATCCATTCATCTGTCGATGTACACTTAGGTTGCTTCCAATTCCTGGCTATTGTAAACAGAGCTGCAATGAACATTGTGGTACATGACTCTTTTTGAATTATGGTTTTCTCAGGGTATATGCCCAGTAGTGGGATTGCTGGGTCGTATAGGGACACGGGTTCGTGCCCCGGTCCGGGAAGATCCCACATGCCGCGGAGCCGCTGGGCCCGTGAGCCGTGGCCGCTGAGCCTGCGTGTCCGGAGCCTGTGCTCCGCAGCAGGAGAGGCCACAGCGGTGAGAGGCCCGTGTACCGCAAAAAGAAAAAAACAACAATAGTGGTGAGGGTGGGCAATCTTGTCTTGTTCCTGATCTTAGAGGAAATGGTTTCAGTTTTTCACCATCGAGAACAATGTTGGCTGTGGGTTTGTCATATATGGCCTTTTTTATGTTGAGGTAAGTTCTCTCTATGCTTACTTTCTGGAGGGTTTTTATCATAAATGGGTGTTGAATTTTGTCAATAGCTTTTTCTGCATCCATTGAGATTATCATATGGTTTTTCTCCTTCAATTTATTAATATGGTTTATCCCAATGATTGATCTGTATATACTAAGAATCCTTGCATTCCTGAGATAAACCCCACTTGATCATGGTGTATGATCCTTTTAATGTGCTGTTGGATTCTGTTTGCTAGTATTTTGTTGAGGACTTTTGCATAACCTTATGTATTTTCATTTTGGATGATCTGTCCATTGTTGACAGTGGGGTGTTAAAGTCCCCTACTATGATTGTGTTACTGTTGATTTCCCCATTTATGGCTGTTAGCTTTTGCCTTATGTATTGAGGTGCTCCTATGTTGGGTGCATAAATATTTACAACTGTTATATCTTCTTCTTGGATTGATCCCTTGATCATTATGTAGTGTCCTTCTTTGTCTCTTGCAATAGTCTTTATTTTCAAGTCTATTTTGTCTGACATGAGAATTGCTACTCCAGCTTCCTTATGATTTCCATTTGAATGGAATATCTTTTTCCATCCCTTCACTTTCAGTCTGCATGTGTCCCTAGGTCTGAAGTGGGTCTCTTGTAGACAGCATATATATACGGGTCTTGTTTTTGTATCCATTCAGCCAGTCTATGTCTTTTGGTGGGAGCATTTAATCCATTTACATTTAAGGTAATCGATATGTATGTTCCTATTACCATTTTCTTAATTGTTTTGGGTTTGTTATTGTAGGTCTTTCCTTTCTCTTGTGTGTCCTGCCTAGAGAAGTTCCTTTAGCATTTGTTGTAAAGCTGGTTTGGTGGTGGTGAATTGTGTTAGGTTTTGCTCGTCTGTAAAGGTTTTAATTTCTTGGTCGAATCTGAATGAGATTCTTACTGGGTAGAGTAACCTTGTTTGTAGGTTTTTCCCTTTTCTCACTTTAAATATGTGTTGCCACTCCCTTCCGGCTTGCAGTTTCTGCTGAGAGATCAGCTGTTAACCTTATGGGGATTCCCTTGTATGTTATTTGTTGTTTTTCCCTTGCTGCTTTTAATATTTTTTCTTTGTATTTAATTTTTGATAGTTTGATTAATATGTGTCTTGGAGTGTTTCTCCTTGGATTTATCCTGTATGGGACTCTCTGTGCTTCCTGGACTTGATTAACTATTTCCTTTCCCATATTGGGAAAGTTTTCAACTATAATCTCTTCAAATACTTTCTCAGTTCCTTTCTTTTTCTCTTCTTCTTCTGGGACCCCTATAATTCGAATGTTGGTGTGTTTAATGTTGTCCCAGAGGTCTCTAAGACTGTCTTCAATTCTTTTCATTCTTTTTTCTTTATTCTGCTCTGCAGTAGTTATTTCCACTATTTTATCTTCCAGGTCGCTTATCTGTTCTTCTGCCTCATTTATTCTGCTATTGTTTCCTTGTAGAGAATTTTAATTTCATTTATTGTGTTTTTCATCATTGTTTGTTTGCTCTTTATCTCTTCTAGGTCCTTGTTAAACGTTTCTTGTATTTTCTCCATTCTATTTCCAAGATTTTGGATCATGTTTACTGTCATTACTCTGAATTCACTTTCAGGTAAACCACGTATTTCCTCTTCATTTGTTTGGTCTGGTGGGTTTTTACCTTGCTCCTTCATCTGCTGTGCATTTCTCTGTCTTCTAATTTTGCTTAACTTACTGTGTTTGGGGTCTCCTTTTTGCAGGCTGTGGGTTCATAGTTCCCGGTGTTTTTGGTGTCTGCCCCCAGTGGCTAATGTTGGTTCAGTGGGTTGTGTAGGCCTCCTGGTGGAGGGGACTAGTGCCTGTGTTCTGGTGGATGAGGCTGGATCTTGTCTTTCTGGTGGGCAGGACCATATCCCGTGGTGTGTTTGGGGTGTCTGTGACCTTATTATGATTTTAGGCAGCCTCTCTGCTAATTTTAGGCAGCCTCTCTGTGGGGTTGTGTTCCTGTGTTGCTAGTTGTTTGGCATAAGGTGTCCAGCACTGTAGCTTGATGATTGTTGAGTGGAGCCAGGTCTTAGTGTTGAGATGGAGATCTCTGGGAGCGCTTTCGCCGTTTGATATTACGTGGAGCCAGGGGGTCTCTGGTGGACCAATGTCGTGACCTCGGCTCTCCCACCTCAGAGGCGCAGGCCTGACACCCGGCCCGAGCACCAAGACCCTGTCAGCCACACGGCCTTACTACATGTGACATACTCTGATTTCTTCTATTCTTCCAACCTCATGATTGATAACGTTTGGGGGAAAGAATGATATTCTGTTCAAAAATCAAGTCAAAAACTTATCCACGCATCGATTTCTCAATCCAGGATCTTGATAAATAACCATCAAGCCTTTAAAATCCTTGATAGGTCTGTCTCACTGAATGGTTTTGATCTCATTACTTCCTTTTTTGAGCTAATGGTTGAAAATGGGGGTAGCTTGTAAAACTGGTAAAATATTGGCTTTGATGCTTCCTTATCAACATATACACTCTACAGGAAGATTCTTGGGGAAACAGAAGGCTGCTGGTTACTGGTTCAGATGGGTAACAGTGCCTTAGGAAGTGATGGAATGACTGCAGGCACTGAGAGTGAGATCACAAAACAAGTTTGTGCTGCCTCCTGGTGGCACCTGATTCACAGGTGCTCAATAAATGGCCATTACTTTCACTAGTCCATAAATTCACTGGGTGCTCCTGGGTATTTTTCTTGAACAGCCACAACAGAGGTCTGTCTGCATGCTCTGCAGTCTTCACACAACCAGAGAAGCAGGGTGACTGCACCCCCTGTGCCACATCCACGTGGCAATCTACATCCTTTAGGCCCCCCTAGCCCTGCCCAGAGACCTTCCACAAGGCTCTAACCCAGGCCTTAGCCGGGCCCTGAGGGACAAGGCTGTGAGGGTGCCCACCTAGAGTAGAAGCTCAGATTGGGCACTGTGCTTCCTGGGACCCAGGCAGCCGTTGTCCTCAGGCTGGAGGAACTGTGCGCAGCTTGATTCACTTTGTTATATAGCAGAAACTAACAAAACATTGTAAAGCAATTATACTCCAATAAAGATGTTAAAAAAAAATAAAAGAAAGTGTTGCTTTGAATGGAAGAAGAGCAATGGGGCAGTAATTAGAGGGGGATGGGACCATCAAAGGCACTTTTGTTTTTGAGACTGACACTATTAGAGCATATCTGTATGCTGATGGAACTGATCCAGTATTGAGGGAGAAATTAATGACGCCAGAGAAAGGAGTAACTGAGGAGCAAAATTCTTGAGAAAAGGAAATGGCATAGGAACCAGAGCAAGTATGTAAGGAGTGGCCTTTTATGGGAGCAGAGATACTTTATAGATTTTAAAAGAAGACTTTTAAAAGCATATGTGGGGGCTTTCCTGGTGGTGCAGTGGTTGAGAGTCTGCCTGCCAATGCAGGGGACACGGGTTTGTGCCCCGGTCCGGGAAGATCCCACATGCCGCGGAGCAGCTGGGCCCGTGAGCCATGGCCGCTGAGCCTGCGTGTCCGGAGCTTGTGCTCCGCAATGGGAGAGGCCACAACAGCGAGAGGCCCGTGTACCGCAAAAAAAAAAAAAAAAAGCATATGTGTACAGACATGGAGAGATGAGAAAACTTCATGTCTGATTGCTTCTGTTATCTCTGGTTTAGGAACTGAAGGTAGTGAGCCCACTCCTCTAAATTCCTACAATCCCTGTCGAGGCCCTCCCCAGAGAAGCAGGCCTTGTGACCAGTAAGGAACCCTCAGAGTAGTCAAGGGAAGCATGAATGCACTTGCTCTAGTGTCTGACCCAATAAGGCTTCTCTTAGTGCAGTGTTTTTCAAAATGTGGTCTCTGGAACCATGGCATCAGCATCCCCAGGGAATTGGTTAGAAATGCAAATTATCAGGCCCTACTCCAACCTATGTAATCAGAAACTCTGGGGACAGGGTCCAGCAATCTGTTTAAACAAGTACTCCAGGTTATTTTGAGAAGTTTGGGAACCACTGTCTTTGCAGAATGCTGAGAGTTTCTTGGAAGGTTGATATAGCAATTTCGTAGATATGAAAATATCACAATCAAGAGCTTTTCATAATGAACCTAAGTATATGACAAAAGCATTAAAAGCACTGGGATCTAGCTCTGCTTACTTCCTCTTACCTACCTTTGCCCCAAAGGCCAAGCCCAAATCCACAAAACAATCCCATGATTGTCACAGAAATTATTCCCAAGAGATTCAGGCCTCAGATGAAACTGACTCTCTGAAGGCTAATTTCAAATTCTTAAGAAACATGCACTTTGGGGGAAAATAGTACATAACAAGGTGAAATTGAGGGAGATGTTACAGAAGGATGTTTGATTTGGATTCAGACAGATTGGGGTTCTGGTGTTAGAGCCACCACTTACTAGTGTGTGACCTTGAACAAGTAACTTTTTGGAGCTCATTTGTCTCCCCTAAGCTGATATGTTACCCTAGAAGGAAGTCCATGCCTACAATTCCTTCTGAGGAAAGAGTATAAGAAGCTGTTCCCAACATGCCATGCATTGTGACCCTGGTCACAACTGGTTGGACCAGTAACTTTAGACTAATAGTTCAACATTCCTGTACTTCAGAAAGTGTGATTGTGTCAGAGAGACAGTTTTCTATAATTCTTTATTTTATTCTGTATCCAGAAGTAACCAGAGCTGTCTCTGTTCCTTTGCAACAAACACACAATTACCTCATAGGTTTGTTATGAGAATTACAGGAAACAATGTGTTTACAATCTTTAACACAGAGTCTGGCACATAACGCTCAATAATGTAGCTCTTCATTATTAATGAGAACTCCAAAGCCATTAGTGCCCCAGGTGATATCAGAAGCCTTAGCACCCAAATCAAAATCCCACCCTCAGTAGCCCCAAAGTAACCAAGTATAGTCCCAGAGTCATTAAGCCTCATTCCCCATGGCTTTTAGCCCTAAGACTATTATGTATATGCTTCAGGGGAATTCACTAAAATCCTAAACTATAGTTTTTTTTTGTGGTACGCGGGCCTCTCACCACTGTGGCCTCTCCTGCTGTGGAGCGCAGGCTCCGGACGCGCAGGCCCAGCGGCCACGGCTCACGGGCCCAGCCGCTCTGCGGCACACAGGATCCTCCCAGACCGGGGCATGAACCCGCGTCCCCTGCATCAGCAGGCGGACTCTCAACCACTGCGCCACTAGGGAAGCCCCTAAACTTTAGTTTTTTTCTTGTGCTATTTTGTATGAGTGGAAAGTTTGTCGTTGCTTTCTGGGCTGGAGGGAGTATGGAGAAGGTATAACAGAACTTTTAGAATATGTCATATGGAAGTTTTCCAGTATAACCCAAGAGTGGGGCCATGACTTGGATATGAGTTCAGAGTATGGAGGATTCTGCAAACAGGGGGAGGAACTGAGTATTAGCCCTGCAAAACTAGCCTTGGAACAGGGGAATGATAAAGAGAAATAATGACTAAAGAAGATGGCCTTGATGAGAAGAATCTAGAACAGAGAAGCCAGTCAGGGGGCCACAGGTCTAATTTAATCTAAAAGTCCCAAGGCCCTCAACCAGATCAGTGGTGATGGGAAGTAAAAAGTGTGAATGGACACTAAATTGCATTCTGAAGGTCAAGGAATCAAATTAATTTGGTGACTGAATGTAGGGAATGAACAAAAAATGAGTGCTTGACAACAAGTTTGGTAGAGTAAGAAATGGTGGTGCCAATGCCAGGTTCAGGGGAATCTCTTTTCACAGAAGCCCTGATTTCATTTTTGGGTTTCTCAAGTTTGAGGTAATCAGGAGATTTTTTTCAGGAGAAATGGTCATAGGGCAGTTGCTAATATGAGACTGGAACTCAGATAAGTGGAAAGAAGATGAGGATGAGATCATCATAAAGGAAACTCTGAAGCCATGCTATTGAAAAAACAGAGTTCTCAAAGGAGTATAGAGAAAGAATAGAAGTCCAAGGCCCAAGTCTTGGAAACTGCCTTATGTCTAAGAGGTTTGTCTGGGGGTGATAAAGAAAAGCAGACCCAGGGAAAGCAAGAAAAGTGAGTTTGGTAAGTATCCGGAGAGCCAGGCTAATGCCATGGAACAGAAGCCAAGGCAAAAGGTTTTCTCTCACCAAAGGCTTCTATGTGGTAACATCTGGAACAGAATGCAGATGTCAATAGCAAAGCACAATGCTGTGGAAGAAACACAAGTGAGTTCAGAATTACTCTGGGTAGCCTCTGTAGAGCCTAAATCTTCTGCCAATTGGGCTAAAGTTCACTTAGCAAGATCCATGTAATGACTGATGGCAAATGTTCACTAAAACTATTGCCAGGGGGCAAGCTGATAGGATAGACAGAGCACTTCTCTGAGGTATGCGGACTTACCTAGCTCATCCCAGAGCTGCCTGCACTTATCTGTCATGGTTGTTCCTTGCTGCCTCCAGAGTGTGAGTCGTGGGTCAGCCATAAACTGCTCAGTTATTAGCGTCAGCATCCTGGCTCCATTGGAATCTCTCATCCGCAGCATCTCTCGAACCTGACACATAAGGAGGGGCAAGAGTTGGTGACTGCACATCATGACAAAGTAGGAGGAGAAAGAAGGGGAGGAGGGGGAGGAGAAGATGAAGTAACTAAGCACAGCATATCCAAAGAGCCAAAAAGAAGGCCTCTTGTTCTGTATGTAAGTTCTTTGCATGCATCAAGAAAGGCTGCTGTGGGCAATGAGATACCACTTCACAAGGATGGCTAGAATCAAAAAGCCAGATAATAAGTGTTGGCAAGGATATAGAGAAATCAGAACCCTCATACATTGTTTGGCGGGAATGTAGAATGATGTAGCCACTTTGGAAATCAGTCTAGAAATTCCTCAAATGATTAAACACAGAGCTACCATATGGCCTATCAATTCCATGCCTAGAGAGAAATGAAAATATATATGTCCACACAAAAACATTGTGCAAGAATGTTTATAGCAGCATTATTTATAATAGCTAAAAAATGGAAACAATCCAAATGCCCATCAACAGACAAATGGATAAACAAAAAGTGTGGTATCCATATAATGGAATATTACTTGGCCATAAAAAGGAATGAAGTACTGACACATGCTACAGCATGGATGTGTTTTTAAATACTTTAAAATACTATTCCAGGAGAAAGAAGCCAGTCCAGAATAGGGAAATCTATAGAGACAGAAAGTAGATTAGTGGTTGCTTAGGGCTGGGGGAGTGGGGCATGGGGAATAGGGGAGTGATAGGTAAAGGGTATGGGGTTTCTTTTTAAGATAATGAAAATGTTTTAAAGTTGACTGTGGTGATAGCTGTACATATCTGTGAATATATTAAAAACCATTGAATTGTACACTTTTTAAAATGGGTGAATTTTATGCTATGTGATTTATATTTCACTAAAGGTGTTAAGAAAAAAAAAAAGAGAGAGAAAGCCTGCTGTAAGAGTCCCCAGTTCCAAAATACTAAGTCTCTTTAAAGCCTCATCGGGCAGCCTTGGGTTCAAAGCAGAGGGAAGGTAGCTTCATTACTAATCCCCCTAGGAATGCTAACTCACTTAGAGAGCTGAGCAGAAGGAAGAGGACTGCCAGGGTGAGGCAGTAGGGGTCCCTGGATGCAACCTGCTCAAGTCTGCTCTGCTCAGCTCCCCTCCCCACAGTTAGTTTTCAAGCATTCAGTACAGGTAGGTCAAGTGAGCTAGCTACAACGCATGAAGCCAGAAGTGTGGTGAGCCCAGTTTACTTAAAAAAAAAAAACTTTTCATATCTTACCTTGGCAAACATTGAATTGAGTTGCTTTCCAGAGCCATAGTAACCACCCTGGGAGAGAAAGAGCTTCACTTGTTCTTTCACCTGTTCCTCGTCCAAATGCCAACAGTTCTCATCATCAATGCTGGCCCCAGCTGTGGGGTCAGGGGCACCTGTGAGGAATGGGAATGATGAAATGAATCCCTTGAGTTCCTACCCTACACATTCAGCAGGAGGGGCCCTCTGTGAATATATTCAGAAACAGATGAGTATTCTGCCTTAATCTGGGCTTTGTCAATTGTGTGGGCCTAAACAAACGTAAGAGAGCTAATGCTAGTTTCATGTTCACTAAACTCTCAGTTGTATCCTCTTCCGAAGTCTACAAATACCATCCTGGGGGAAAAAGCCCAGAAGGAAATACACAAACATGAAAATAGTGATGTATTTTTTTTCCCTAAGAGAATGACATTTTTTCTTCTTTTTTGTTTTTCTATGAAGTTCAAATAAGCCTTAAAGCACACATATTATTTTAAAATTAAAAAATACTTCCTTAGAAAATAAAAAATTCTCTTTTTAAAGTTCACTATAAAATTGTAGCTTCTCAAGTGGTGTCAACACTTCTAAATTTCTAAAAACTTGCCCCTGGGGACTTCCCTGGTGGCCCAGTGGTTAAGAATCCGCCTGCCAATGCAGGGGACATGGGTTCGAGCCCTGGTCCTGGAAGATCCCACATGCCGCGGAGCAACTAAGCCTGTGTGCCACAACTACTGAGCCTGTGCTCTAGAGCCCGCGAGCCAGAACTACTGAAGCCCACATACCTAGAGCCCATGCTCTGCTACAAGAGAAGACACTGCAATGAGAAGCCCGCACACCACAACGAAGAGTAGCCTCCGTTCACCACAACTAGAGAAAGCCCGCACACAGCAACGAAGATCCAATGCAACTTGCCCCTGAAGCACAGGCGGAATTATATACATGGTGATATAATTTTACAAATTTGCACTCAAGATATCTTTCATATCTGGGCTCACCTCAGCAACATCACTTAAAACACAGTTTTAGTTATTTATGCATCCCTTTCCCCTAGTAGCCTGTTAGCTCCTTGCTCACAGTTGAATTACCTATAGCACAGTGCTGGTAATATGACAAGCACCTGGGAAATATTTGTGGAATGAAAACTGAATCTTCTTCTGTCACCTTCTCAAAGACAAAGTCCTATGATAAGTTTTTAGAACCCTGTCTCCAAGTGACAAAAGACCATAAGTCAATATGCTATAGGTGTGGTCATGCAGTCGGTTACAAATTCATGTTGTGTTTCATCAGTACGTCTACCAACCTTCTTGTATTCTTAGATCAAAGGCTTGCTTAAATGAAATCTGCAGAGAAAAGCTGCTCTTCTGCTAAGCTTTTTAAAATAAATTTATTTATTTATTTATTTTTGCTGCGTTGGGTCTTCATTGCTGTGCATGGGCTTTCTCTAGTTGCAGTGAGTGGGGGCTACTCTTTGTTGTGGCGCACAGGGTTCTCATTGCAGTGGCTTCTCTTGTTGTGGAGCATGGGCTCTAGGTGTGCGGGCTTCAGTAGTTGTGGCACAAGGGCTCAATAGTTGTGGCTCGCAGGCTCTAGAGCACAGGCTCAGTAGTTGTGGCACATGGGCTTAGTTGCTCCGTGGCATGTGGCATCTTCCTGGACCAAGGCTCAAACCCGTGTCCCCTGCATTGGCAAGCGGATTCTTAACCACTGTACCACTGGGAAGCCCCTGCTAAGCTTTTTTAGTGCATCTTATTCTCCAGGGAATCAGGAGGGCTCACACATTAATTTATTCTATAAATACTAATTAACACTATAAGCATCCAGTTTATGGAATCTACTACATGCTACTTTTCTTCAAATGTAGTATTCTAAACCGAGTTCTGATCATATCACTTCCCTGCTCAGAAGTATTCAGTGATAAACTATTCTTAATAAATGAAGTCCAAATTCAGCCTAGCATTCAGGACTCTCCCCGGTCAGGCTCCTTCATTTCTAACCTTGTCTTTCCTATACTTACGCTATGTTTCAGCTAGAAACTTAGTATTCGCAGAAGTCAATGACATTTCCTTATGACTTTACTTATGCTTTTATCCTTTACTTCCTTTCCTCTCCCCACAACCTGTTCTTTGGCCAGAAAACACTACTTCTCATCAATACTGCCTCAGCTCTACAGTCACGGCTGCAATGAGAAATGGAAACCATAAAGTAAGTATACAGAGAGGTTAATGCTGCCAAAATCCACCTATTGCTTAGTTCACTTGGCAGGACTTTTTTACCCCCTCACTGAATTAGCCATATACCCAATTGCCACCATCAAATCTATGTCCATCTTACGCTCATATGCATAAAAAGGCAGTAACACTCTTCTTAGTACTTTATAATTACTTCTCTTAAACACCTGTTGCATTTTTTAACATCTTTATTGGAGTATAATTGCCTTACAGTGGTGTGTTAATTTCTACTTTATAACAAAGTGAATCAGTTATACATATACATATATCCCCATATCTCCTCCCTCTTGCGTCTCCCTCCCACCCTCCCTATCCCACCCCTCTAGGTGGTCACAAAGCACCAAGCTGATCTCCCTGTGCTATACGGCTGCTTCCCACTAGCTAGCTATTTTACTTTTGGTAATATGATGGCCATTCTGACTAGTGTAAGGTGATACCTCATTGTAGTTTTGATTTGCATTTCTCTAATGATCAGTGATGTTGAGCATTCTTTCATGTGTTTGTTGGCAATCTGTATATCTTCTTTGGAGAAATGTCTATTTAGGTCTTCTGCCCATTTTTGGATTGGGTTGTTTCTTTTTTCGATGTTGAGCTGCATGAGCTGTGTCTAAATTTTGGAGATTAATCTTTGTTAGTTGCTTCATTTGCAAATGTTTTCTCCCATTCTGAGGGTTGTCTTTTGGTCTTGTTTATGGTTTCCTTTGCTGTGCAAAAGCTTTTAAGTTTCATTAGGTCCCATTTGTTTATTTTTGGTTTTATTTCCATTTCTCTAGGAGTGGGTCAAAAAGGATCTTGCTGTGATTTATGTCAGAGAGTGTTCTGCCTATGTTTTCTTCTAAGAGTTTGATAGTGTCTGGCCTTACATTTAGGTCTTTAACCATTTTGAGTTTATTTTTGTGTATGGTGTTAGGGAGTGTTGTAATTTCATTCTTTTACATGCAGCTGTCCAGTTTTCCCAGCACCACTTATTGAAGAGGCTGTCTTTTCTCCACTGTATGTTCTTGCCTCCTTTATTAAAAATAAGGTGACCATATGTGTGTGGGTTTATCTCTGGGCTTTCTATCCTGTTCCATTGATCTATATTTCTGTTTTTGTGCCAGTACCATACTGTCTTGATTACTGTAGCTTTGTAGTGTAGTCTGAAGTCCAGGAGCCTGATTCTGCCAGCTCCATTTTTCTTTCTCAAGATTGTTTTTGCGGGGAGCTTCAAGATGGCAAAGAGTAGGACGTGGAGATCACCTTCCTCCCCACAAATACATCAGAAATACATGTACATGTGGAACAACTCCTACAGAACACCTACTGAACACTGGCAGAACACTTTGGAACTCCCAAAGGGCAAGAAACTCCCCATGCACCTGGGTAGGGCAAAAGAAAAAAGGAAAAACAGAGACAAAAGAATAGGGATGGGACCTGCACCAGTGGGAGGGAGTTGTGAAGGAGGAAAGGTTTCCACACACTTGGAAGCCCCTTCGTGGGTGGAGACTGCAGGTGGTGGAGAGGGGAAGCTTTGGAGCCACGGAGGAGAGCACAGCAACAGGGGTGTGGAGGGCAAAGAGGAGAGATTCCCGCACAGAAGATAGGTGCCGACCAGCACTCACCAGCCTGAGAGGCTTGTCTGCTCACCCACTGGGGCGGGCGGGCACTGGGAGCTGAGGCTCGGGCTTCGGAGGTCGGATCCCAGGGAGAGGACTGGGGTTGGCTGGGTGAACACAGCCTGAAGGGGGCTAGTGCACCACAGCTAGGTGGGAGGGAGTCCAGGAAAAAGTCTGGAGCTGCCGAAGAGGCTAGACACTTTTTCTTGCCTCTTTGTTTCCTGTTGCACAAGGAGAGGGGATTAAGAGCGCTGCTTAAAGGAGCTCCAGAGATGGGCGTGAGCCGTGGCTATCAGCACAGACCCCAGAGACGGGCATGAGATGCTTAGGCTGCTGCTGCAGCCACCAAGAAGCCTGTGTGCAAGCACAGGTCACTATCCACACCTCCCCTCCTGGGAGCCTACGCAGCCCACCATTGCCAGGGTCCCATGATCCAGGGACAACTTCCCCGGGAGAACACACGGCGCAGCTCAGGCTGTTGCAATGTCATGGTGGCCTCTGCCACTGCAGGCTCACCCTGAATCCGTACCCCTCCCTCCCCCAAGCCTGAGTGAGCCAGAGCCCCCGAAATCAGCTGCTCCTTTAACCCCGTCCTGTCTGAGCGAAGAACAGACGCCTTCAGGCGACCTACACGCAAGGCGGGTCCAAATACAAAGCTGAACCCCAGGAGCTGTGCGAACAAAGAAAAGCAAGGGAAATTTCTCCCAGCAGCCTCAGGAGCAGCGGATTAAATCTCCACAATCAACTTGATGCACCCTGCATCTGTGGAATACCTGAATAGACAATGAATCATCCCAAATTGAGGAGGTGGACTTTGGGAGCAATGATATATATATACATTTCTCCCTTTTTCTCTTTTTGTGAGTGTGTGTGGGTATGCTTCTGTGTGTGATTTTGTCTGTATAGCTTTGCTTTTACTATTTGTCCTAGGGTTCTGTCTGTCCGTTGTTTTTTTTTTTTATTTTGTTTTTAGTATAGTTTATAGCTCTTGTTATCATTGGTGGATTTGTTTTTTGGTTTGGTTGCTCTCTTCTTTCTTTTTGTTATTACTTAAAAAATTGATTTTAATAACTTTATTTAATTTTATTTTACTTTATTTTATTTTATCTTCTTTCTTTTTTTTCTCCCTTTTATTCTGCGCTGTGTGGATGACAGGCTCTTGGTGCTCCACCCAGGCATCAGGGCTGTGTCTCTGAGGTGGGAGAGCCAAGTTCAGGACACTGGTTCACAAGAGACCTCCCAGCTCCACGTAATATCAAACGGTGAAAATCTCCCAGAGATCTCCATCTCAACGCCAAGACCCAGCTCCACTCAACAACCAGCAAGCTACAGTGCTGGACACCCTAGGCCAAACAACTAGCAAGACAGGAACACAACCCCATCCATTAGCACAGAGGCTGCCCCAAATCATAATAAGGTCACAGACACCCCAAAACACACCACCAGACGTGGACCTGCCCACCAGAAAGACAAGATCCAGCCTCATCCACCAGAACACAGGCACTAGTCCCCTCTACCAGGAAGCCTACACAACCCACTGAACCAACTTAGCCACTGGGGACAGACACCAAAAACAATGGGAACTACAAACCTGCAGCCTGCAAAAAGGAGATCCAAAACACAGTAAGTTAAGCAAAATGAGAAGACAGAGGAACACACATCAGATGAAGGTGCAAGGCAAAAACCCACCAGACCTAAAAAATGAACAGGAAAGAGGCAGTCTACCTGAAAAACAATTCAGAATAATGATAGTAAAGATGATCCAAAATCTTGGAAATAGAATAGAGAAAATACAAGAAACGTTTATTAAGGACCTAGAAGAACTAAAGGGCAAACAAACAGCGATGAACAACACAATAAATGAAATTAAAAATTGTCTCAAAGGGATCAAAGCAGAACAACTGAGGCAGAAGAACAGATAAGTGACCTGGAAGATAAAATAATGGAAATAACTACTACAGAGCAGAATAAAGAAAAAAGAATGAAAAGAATTGAGGACAGTCTCAGAGACCTCTGGGACAACATAAAACACACCAACATTTGAATTATAGGGGTCCCAGAAGAAGAAAAAAAGAAAGGGACTGAGAAAAGCTTTGAAGAGATTATAGTTGATAACTTCCCTAATATGGGAAAGGAAATAGTTAATCAAGTACAGGAAGCATAGAGAGTCCCATACAGGATAAATCCAAGGAGAAACACGCCAAGTCACATATTAATCAAACAATCAAAAATTAAATACCAAGAAAAAATATTAAAAGCAGCAAGGGAAAAACAACAACACACAAGGAAATCCCCATAAGGTTAACAGCTGATCTTTCAGCAGAAACTCTGCAAGCCAGAAGGGAGTGGCAGGACATATTAAAGTGATGAAGGAGAAAAACCTACAATCAAGATTACTCTACCCAGCAAGGATCTCATTCAGATTTGATGGAGAAATTAAAACCTTTACAGACAAGCAAAAGCTAAGAGGATTCACCACCACCAAACCAGCTTTACAACAAATGCTAAAGTAACTTCTCTAGGTAGGAAACATAAGAGAAGGAAAAGACCTACAATAACAAACCCAAAAAAATTAAGAAAATGGTAATAGGAACATACATATCGATAATTACCTTAAATGTAAATGGATTAAATGCTCCCACCAAAAGACACAGACTGGCTGAATGGATACAAAAACAAGACCCGTATATCTGCTGTCTACAAGAGACCCACTTCAGACCTAGGGAAACATACAGACTGAAAGTGAGGGGTGGAAAAAGATATTCCATGCAAATGGAAATCAAAAGAAAGCTGGAGTAGCAATTCTCGTATCAGACAAACAGACTTTAAAACAAAGACTATTGCAAGAGACAAAGAAGGACATTACATAATGATCAAGGGATCAATCCAAGAAGAAGATATAACAATTGTAAATATTTATACACCCAACATAGGAGCACCTCAATACATAAGGCAAATACTAACAGCCATAAAAGGGGAAATCGACAGTAACACAAACATAGTAGGGGACTTTAACACCCCACTTTCACCAATGGACAGATCATCCAAAATGAAAATAAATAAGGAAACAAAGCTTTAAATGATACATTAAACAAGATGGACTTAATTGATATGTATAGGACATTCTATCCAAAAAAACCCAGAATACACATTTTTCGCTAGTGCTCACGGAACATTCTCCAGGATAGATCATATCTTGGGCCACAAATCAAGCCTTGGCAAATTTAAGAAAACTGAAATCATATCAAGTATCTTTTCTGACCACAATGCTATGAGACTAGATATCAATTACAGGAAAAAACCTGTAAAAATATTAACACATGGAGGCTAAACAATATACTACTTAATAACCAAGAGATCACTGAAAAAGCAAAGAGGAAATCAAAAGATACCTAGAAACAAATGATAATGAAAACACGAAGACCCGAAACCTATGGGATGCAGCAAAAGCAGTTCTAAGAGGGAAGTTTATAGCAATGCAATCCTACCTTAAGAAACAAGAAACATCTCAAATAAACAACCTAACCTTCCATCTAAAGCAATTAGAGAAAGAAGAACAAAAAAACCCCAAAGTCAGCAGAAGGAAAGATATTATAAAGATCAGATCAGAAATAAATGAAAAAGAAATGAAGGAAATGATAGCAAAGATCAATAAAACTAAAAGCTGGTTCTTTGAGAAGATAAACAAAATTGGTAAACCACTAGCCAGACTCATCAAGCAAAAAAGGGAGAAGACTCAAATTAATAGAATTAGAAATGAAAAAGGAGAAGTAACAACTGACACTGCAGAAATACAAAGGATCATGAGAGATTACTACAAGCAACAATATGCCTATAAAATGGACAACCTGGAAGAAATGGACAAATTCTTAGGAAAGCACTACCTTCCGAGACTGAACGAGGAGGAAACAGAAAATATGAACAGACCAATCACAACACTGAAATTGAAACTGTGGTTAAAAATCTTCCAACAAACAAAAGCCCAGGACCAGATGGCTTCACAGGCAAATTCTATCAAACATTTAAAGAGTGAACACAAAGGATCATACACCATGATCAAGGGAGGTTTATCCCAGGAATGCAAGGATTCTTCAATATACGCGGATCAATCATTGGGATAAACCATATTAACAAATTGAAGGAGAAAAACCATATGATCATCTCAATAGATGCAGAGAAAGCTTTTGACAAAATCCAACATCCATTTATGATTAAAAGCCATCCAGAAAGTAGGTATAGAGGGAATTTTCCTCAACATAATAAAGGCATATATGACAAACCCACAGCCAACATTGTCCTCAATGGTGAAAAACTGAAACCATTTCCACTAAGATCAGGAACAAGACAAGGTTGCCCACTCTCACCACTCTTATTCAACATAGTTTTGGAAGTTTTAGCCACAGCAATCAGAGAAGAAAAGGAAATAAAAGGAATCCAAATCGGAAAAGAAGAAGTAAAGCTGTCACTGTTTGCAGATGACATGATACTATACATAGAGAATCCTAGAGATGCTACCAGAAAACTCTTAGAGCTCATCAATGAATTCGGTAAAGTAGCAGGATACAAAATTAATGCACAGAAATCTCTTGCATTTCTGTATACTAATGATGAAAAGTCTGAAAGTGAACTTAAGAAAACACTCCCATTTACCACTGCAACAAAAAGAATAAAATATCTAGGAATAAACCTACCTAAGGAGACAAAAGACCTGTATGCAGAAAACTATAAGACACTGATGAAAGAAATTAAAGATGATACAAATAGATGGAGAGATATACCATGTTCTTGGATTGGAAGAATCAACATTGTGAAAATGACTCTACTACCCAAAACAATCTACAGATTCAATGCAATCCCTATCAAACTACCACTGGCATTTTTCACAGAACTAGAACAAAAAATTTCACAATTTGTATGGAAACACAAAAGACCCCGAATAGCCAAAGCAATCTTGAGAACGAAAAACGGAGCTGGAGGAGTCAGGCTCCCTGACTTCAGACTATACTACAAAGCTACAGTAATCAAGATAGTATGGTACTGAAACAAAAACAGAAATATAGATTAATGGAACAGGATAGAAAGCCCAGAGATAAACCCACGCACATATAGTCACTTTATCTTTGATAACGAGGCAAGAACATACAGTGGAGAAAAGACAGCCTCTTCAATAAGTGGTGCTGGGAAAACTGGACAGCTACATGTAAAAGAATGAAATTAGAACACTCCCTAACACCATACACAAAAATAAACTCAAAATGGATTAAAGACCTAAATGTAAGGCCAGACAC